>NC_092077.1:8557646-8883360 GCF_039877785.1 Chaetodon trifascialis | reverse complement strand
CTGGACCTCTGTTGTACAGCCCTGAAAGAGAACATTTCCCAAACAGCACCTTGAAAATCTATATTTGAGCTCCACTCCGGTCTGCTCTGCAGAGTTTTCAATTTGTCTGGCTTAATCGCTGGCGGTTGAGAGTCCAGCTGGGCGAAAGGAAGGCAGACACAACCGCATCAGAGAGGGCAGCAAGTTTAAGGACAGCCTGACATCAGAGGCAGTGCAGGCCACTGTCAGCTGAACAAAGGCACATGGTGCCACATCTGGCTTCCAGTTTAGCATGCAGTTTCCCTCAGCGTACCTCAGCACTGTGATTATCTCTGTCCCACTGCCTTACAATGGAACAAAGAAGATTGTTGTCTAAGGATAGCTTTGGGAAACAGCAGCTCTGAGATTTAACCACTGATGAATGAGGGTGAGGAGGAGAATCAGAGTCCCACTTTGATTCCAGGGAGTCGAGGGCAGGGTGCCCTGGCCTTTCTGAATGAAGGAGATTACAGAGCTATCAGCTCAGTGTCAATGCATCTTCTTGCTCTGCAGGTTTCCTCGGTAACCTTGTCAGTGTCCTCGCAGTCACCCCGCTACAGCTGGACCATGTGCTCCACAGCTGAGGTTTACTGGCAGAAGAAAACCACCACAAAGTCAAGAGAAAAGAGCAGGGTGCCCCTCCGACCGCAGAGTACTGGTGCACATGCTGCTCCAGTGTGTAAACACATGCATGGGCAATGGCGTGCATGTGCAGACACAAAAGCAGCATCCACTCCTTGGTGCACGTTTTGTGGAATCCGACCAGGGATTCACGATACCGCACGAAAGGGGAGGCCAGCATGTGAAATAAACAATGCTCTAATTTCAACTGCAGGCAAGCCCAGCGGTTAGAGGAGCTGTCTCAGGAAGGTCAGAAGTTCAGAATACTGAGGGATTTAAGCAACATCCTGAGGATCTACCTGCCTGCTCAATGAGTACCGCTAACCTGAATTTTCTCTTTTCATTTCCTACGTGCTTAGAATACTTGATTAGCTCAGAATCAAATAACTTTGGACTCGCCACCTCCGCCTGCAGAGATGCAAAAACTCGGGCAAAACATGTATATTGGGACCAGTAACGTGAGCGTCCTAAAGCTATATACAGCAAATAATACATTTTAAGTAAACACAGGTAGTAGCCATTTTGATTAGCTATCGAAGCTAACTGCTAAGGGATCAACTGTACTTCCAGGTCTGGAGTTTGCGTTTCTCTACAGCAGAAGTGTAGAGTGTAAAGTTTGAATGGTAAACTGAACATCTCCAGACAAAACAGACCGCTCTACAGCAGCCCCGCTTTGTGGTTCAGGCTGATAAGACAGGGGGAGTGTATTATCTTACTCTGGCTTGAATCACCACATCTCTGCTGCTGCACTGCTTGTGTGTGTGTGTGTGTGTGTGTGTGTGTGTGTGTGTGTGTGTGTGTGTGTGTGTGTGTGTGTGTGTGTGAGGCAAAAGAGAGAAGCCCTCGAGTGAAGGAAAAGCCAGGTGACTCTGCAGTGATTACTCATGGTACCCAGTCGCTCAGCATTGGCCTGCTGCGACATGATCGCAAACCTTTCCCGGCCCTGTCTATCGCTGAGGTGGTGAAAGTGGAGAGGCTGGTTTCCAAGCGATGAGGCATCATACTGAATATTTCTCCTCGCTGCCACTGCGCTAACAAAGGATCAAATTCACCTAGATGGGTGTCGGAGCATCAGTTGTAGGTAGATTGACTCATATGTTAGAATGCTGACTCATGCTAATGCTCTCTCTTGCTGTCTCTTGGTTCTCATCGATCCTAACCCCTCTCATAAAGACAAACGCTTTCTCCCTTCGGCTATTGATGATACATGACTTTTACAGTTGACCTAGGAGCTTTTTTTGTTTATGGTGCTGCTTCGGCGCAACCGTTTCTGTCTCTTTCCCTTCTTACTTTGTTGCTTTAATTGTGGTAGTAAAAACCTTTTAAAGGATTATTTGGGAAATACTTGCTATTTCGGTGAGACTCTCATGTCTGTCTGTTAATGCTGGCAGACAGTTAGCTTAGCATGATGACTGGAAACAGCTAATTTGGCTCCTTCCAAAGAACACATTAACATGTATCTCTTGGGTTCATTTAATTTGTACAAAAAAACCCAAAACAGAGCTGTTAATTAATTAGTGAGTTTTCAAGGTGGTGGTTGGCAGATATGTTGGCCTTGAACAGAGCCTGGCTAGCTGTGTCCAGTTTTTTGTGCTAAGCGAGGCTAAGCTACGCTAAGCAGCTGCTGCCTTCATATTTACTGTACAGATCATATTCTTTTAAGTGAAAGAAATTTTAATTTATTCTGCTTTTGTGCTTTTATTTAACTCTTCTGGATAGGTTTTAACTTTTCAGTTTATATACTGAAAAAGTGACACTTTTGTACTAAACATTGCGTACAAAACATGGAGGTTGTGGGGGGGGGGGGGGGGCGGGGAGAGCAAATGTACACTGATAACACTGAACATCTGGGAAAGAACCCTTTCCAATCCTTCCTCATAAAACCTTTCCATTCGGTGGAGGTACAGGTAGTGAGTGAAAAGTGGAGGGGTGGCCGGTGGCTGGGGGGGGCGCTGTGGTGTGATTGCATCTCTGCTGCCTCACCACCAGCTCAGACAGGTCTCAACTGGCTGCTCCTCCACCTTGGCAAGCCTGTCGAGTCAAAACAGCTGACATCATCCCGCAGGAAGCCGGGAAGCCTTACTGCGAGGTGAGACTTGGGTTAGAAAAATATGCTTTGATCCAAACGAGGCCACAGGAAGGTCTCTCCAAAATGTATCCTAACACCTGAGTGATGACGGTGCTGCTGACTTTCAAAGGACCAACAGAAGATGCTGGTGACAGAATGGCATTTGTGAAGTCTGGGCCACATAGGAAAACTGTGGATTAATGTGTGTGGAAAGAGTGTGGATACAGAACATGTATGTATGAAGATACAGATTTCCTATATATTGATTTCCTGTAGTGAAACACACTCATATCTGGTCATGCATCAAAATGTCTGAGACATGAGGACAAGAGATGGGTTACAAACAGTGAGACACACTCTGTTTTCCAGATCAATTTAGGTAAGGCAGCTTTACGAGAGTGTCCATATTTCATATGACTAGACTGCCACCGTGTGGCCATCAGTGGTCACTGCAACAAGACACAACCTGTGATTTAATTTACTAATTCCAGTTTAATCCACATTTGCTCCTCTCTAAGAGAAAATATACACATGTTGTTAATGTGGGCTTATTTTAAATTCAACATAATTCATCTTTATTGAAACACCAGATTTTTTTAAAACCATACAACAAATAAAGACATCAAGTGGTTGTTTGAGCACACCGGAGAAAAGCAACAATGTCCAGCATGCTGAGAGCAGAAAACGTCTCTCTTCTTTGTCCTTTCATCCACAATCCACTGCTTGACAAGCTTTTGTTGTTCTAAGTGCAGCTGGTACATCAAGTGCATGTTGTCAACAGTTTTAAAACAAGCGGCTTCAGATGTGCAGAAATTCCAACCATTCTTCCTGGTTCGCTCCCATCAGCCACAGTTTTTATATCAAAGCTCTTTGTGTGGACTTGTGGTTGTCTCGGATGCTTCTGAGTCTTCCTCTTTTTCTGATGAGGATGGAAGCACAAATTATTATTATTTACATATTCATTTTTAATATTTAGAACGGCATTGTGAAACAACAGCATAATTTTTCAAGGACTCATATTAAGATTACTAACTAACATCATTCCAGCTCCAGAATATTTCACACCATTTCCATGACTTTATTCAAGTAGTTTAAGTTTTCCAGCAATTTCATGACTGTGGGAACCCTGTATTTAGAATACGTAGAGCTCAAATCGTACAAAACCAGCCATTAAAGCAGCACTAATCCTCACCTGGCTGCGGCGTTTGGACACACTTGCCGTCCTGCTCCTCATAGCCGCTCGAGCAGATGCACACGTAGCTTCCTTTAGTGTTGACGCACTCCTCGTTCTCCTCAGTGCACACAGAGTCTGGCTGGGAACACTCATCGATATCTGGAAAGCACAGTGCAACGCTGATTTAAGCTACTCTTTTGGACTGTGCACTCTCTAAAACATACAGTAAGTTCAATTACTATTGAATTTTTCTTATTTTGTCCACCAATGCATGAAAGAATCTTCTGTTCTACACACACAAAATACTAACTTTTAGCTCACAATTCTTCCAGAATTGACAAACAGCATAAAGGAGTGAAACCCTTTACCCATACAGTAAATTGTTTCCATCATACCTGTGCAGGTGCCCTCTGTGTCCTGGTACCCGCTGGCACAAGCCTGGCACTTGTCGGCACCGGCTCCAGTGCAGCCGGAGCACACCTTGTCGCAGGCTGTGAAGGACAAATATAACAAACAACTTACTCTTAGTTGCATATCACTAAAAAATGAGGTCTGACAGCTGTAAATTTCAAAGGAAGTTCATAGCCCCTGTTTTCAGGAAGCAACAGTGGATTTAGGAATGGTATATATGATAGCAGAAATACACTGCTTTGTCCAGTTCTTACAGATCAAAATGTGCAAACCAGGGGGAGTAATTACCCTTGCAGGAGTAGGAGCCGTCCGTGTTAAGGCAGTATTGATCTTCTTTGCATGGAGAAGACTCTTTGGAGCACTCATTTACATCTGTAACACATGAGATGGACCGCAGTGAGGCAGACGGTGGTGAAAACAGACTCAAATCTGCTGAGTGTCCGTTATACATTTGACCACATCAGCCTGTGTCAAATGTGTCAGTCATGTATCAGTTTTATTCACACTGAACTCTAAGAAAACAGCACTGATTTCAAATGACAAGACTTTCTTTTAATTTCCAGTGATACATTTTCACATTTGTTCAATAAATTATTTTACCAATTTTATACAGTATGGCAAATTAATTTCTTGCTGTGATGTAATTTATATGTGGCTTCCTGCAAAATGTATTATCTATTATCACTTCCACAAATGTTATTTCAGCTTAAACATCATTTATCACGAGTTTGCTTTGTGTATTTGTTGCACGCTTTTCAAAAAACATGAATTCAGTTTTACTTAAATTCATTGATAGTTTGCGAAAATCAAATGAACTCCACCAACACAAAATAAATGAGTGTCGTCTGCAATTCTAAAGCTTTGGAAACTCCACATAATCTACATGCAGACTTTTACTGGTCATCTTACCAACACAAGCCTCCTGGTCATCCTCCTCCCATCCTTCTTTGCACTCATCACAGTCCTGATTGGTCGCTCCAGTACAGGTTTTGCAGGACGGGTGGCATTCTGTAGGGGGAGGTGAATCCCCAATTCAATACTGTGCATTAGATGGGAAGTGAAGCTGTGGTGGTGGTGCTTGTTCACTTTGTGTGTTGAAGCATACCTGTGCACAGGGAGAAGGTGTCATTCCTCACTTCGTTGAAGTGGCCGTCAATGCAGTCCAGGCAGAATTCCCCTGTATAACCGTGGTTGCAGCTGCACTTTCCGTTCCCTCCGCGAGTCCCGTCGCCATCACACTTTCCGTTTCCATGACAAGGTCTGTCAGAGCCCCCCACGCAGGCTTCAAGGAAGACAATCAGAAAGACGGCACAAGTACAAAAATATTATTATTAATTACACTTAACATCAGTGCCAATGCCACAGGTTCTTGGGGGTTTTAGCTACAGTATGCCAGAAACAGAACCAATGTGCTGCCCTGTGGTTTATGAAAGGACACTCCTCACCATTGCAGTCCGGTCCAAATGTTCCCTTTGGACAGCACACTTTGATGGTTTCAATGCAGAACCATTTATGCAGATCAGGATGTTTTGTTTTCCTGTATTGCAACAGGAAACAAAACAGGAAAAGATGAGGTTTACCGCATTTTAACTGACAAAAATCTTCTAATATGCAAATATCTCTGCAGGTCAGTGTACACCATCATGCAGTCTGTCTGTCTTTTACACCAGTTGTGTACCTGGTGTTATTAAATATACAGGTGAAATCCAACCAGCTTGCCACTGTGGCTGACTCTGACAATATTTGCATTAGTCAACACCCACCTCTTGAACCACCATGTTTCAAAATGCTCTTCGTGCTCTTCTACCATGTGGTTGCACTCGAAGCTGCTGCTGTCACACAGCCCCTCCACGATCTCCATCAGACGGATCTCGCTGTGAAGGAGATACATGGATAGAAGTTTAAAAGGGATGTGTGATAAAAAGGGAAGTGCTGCATGGAAGTTAGTTCAAGATTTCAAGTGTTTGCGGAAATGCCACAAAACAAATGGTTACTTCACGTAGGCCTTGCAAGAGTGGGAAATGCACATCCTATGTATGCAAAGTGCTGCAGTTTTGGGACACAGTCAGCTCTAGATTCAAATGCACTCTGCTTATCTAAATCAACTGCAATGTGCTTCTAACAGCCTGTAGCTCTGGTGCAAAGCACACACAGCTCTGATGATCAGCTCCTGTGTCAGGGTGACCTGGAGCTCAGTCAGGACAGGCTCACCTTGTCTCATATTTAGACAGTTTTCTCTCCTCCCAGGCTGTGTTGCCTCCGCCAAAGTTCTGCTTCACTGTTCTGTCCAAGCCCTGAAACACAAAAACACAATTCAGTCACTATTTATAGGGAAAGAAGCAGGCAAGGGTCTGATGGAAGGCATTTGGTGTCAATTAAGATAGCAGGAAACATTCGAAATATACATAATAACAAGATATCAATGAAATAACACAAAGGAGAGGTTTAGCAATGTCCTCCTACCTTGTTGAAGTTATCAGTAATTTGCTGACAGGTAGAACAGGCGCTTTTTAAGTCCCTCTTGGCATCGGTGACTTGAAAAAGTAAAACTAGAGTTACACAAGACAATAGCAGCAGTGGCCGCAGGTCTGGACCGGTGGACAGCATCTCAGCCGATCAATTCAGACACAGTTTCATACCAGGACACACACTTCAGCCACTCGCAAGCAAGCTTTGAGCTAATATTACAGTGCTGCACGGTTCGGGCACATCTAAGTAAGCTATTCTAACCATTAAATCTAAGTTTGCGTTATCTATGCAAAGCGCAACAAAGTAGTATTTACATGCCGGGTAGAGAAGAAAAAAAACGGTGCAGTTTCACATTTCCGCGTCAGCCTCTCGGTCGAATTGTGGCTTGCGCTCATTTGCTCGGATTGCCTGTCAATCAAGTGTAAGACCAGTCACAAGCCGCCACGCGCGGGACAAAAAGGTCCTTCCCCACGTGGAAAATTCAGGAGTTATAGCAGTAGTATTTAAAATAATTTGGTTTTCCTTTTTGGGTGACACATTTGACACAATTTCGATCCCTACTATAAAAAAGATTGTTAATATTTTTAGCGAAATGAAAACACGCTGTGTTGTTCGCTTCCTGTCTTGACCGGAAGTGATAACAATCTTTCAGCTGTCATGGCTGAAAAGAGGAATGTTTTGGGGCTGCCACTGCTGTTTTTATTAATAGCAGTGGCTCTCTTGCATTTATTCATTTGTCCGTTCACTAAAGTTGAGGAGAGCTTTAATTTACAAGCGACGCACGACATTCTGTATCACAGACTCCACTTTGACAAGGTAAGCAGATGTCATAGATGTGCTTGATGTGCTAACAAGCTAACTATCATTTTTAAATTAAACATTTATAGAAGCATGAGAAATTAATGCAGAATTAATCCTGCTTAACTGTAGAAAGTTGCGTTCAAAAAGCATGTCATTATCATATTAGCTAAAAGGGGTACATTTACTATAAGAAACAAAAAATAGTATTAATTGTATTTGTATAGCCTTGAATCATACACCAGTTGTTTTACAGAACCATTAATATTAAGTCATATAATCATTAATGCATTATGCACTGATACATCATACTGTATACATATCTTATTCATTTCGCAGCCATTTTGGAGCTTTCGATCATGATCATGTTCATCAGAAGATTGATTTTCCCCCAAACAAGCATTTTCTTTACGCAGGTGTGGTTCTATTGCTGCTGCAGATAACACAACCTGTCCTGTCTTGCAGTACGACCATCATGAGTTCCCTGGCGTGGTGCCACGGACTTTCCTTGGCCCCCTGTTTCTCTCCCTGCTCTGCTCCCCTGTTGTGTTGCTGTCCTCTCTGCTGGATGCACCGAAATTCTACACACAGCTGACAGGTAAACCACTAATATCTCGCTAATTGGTACTTTTCAATGCACTGTTGTGTTAAAACAGTATTGCCTCTTTGGTTTTAAACATTTTAAACCAAGTTTGATGTGTTCTGTGCAGTCCGAGCTTCCCTGGGAGTGTGTGTTATCGGTGCGCTGTGGCACATGCAGAAGGAGGTGAGGAGGCAGTTTGGCTCCACAGTTGCAGGACTCTTCTGCCTGACATGCGCCTCTCAGTTTCATCTAATGTTCTACAGCACCAGGACGCTCCCTAATGTATTTGCACTTCCAATAGGTAAAATACGTTGGTAGCAATCATCACAGTCCAGAAGGTCTGAATTATGCTTTCATTTTTCTAAGTAATTGTACCTCTGACATGATGGCAGCATGTTTTTCTCCCCAGTTCTGGTAGCATTCACATCTTGGATGGCTCAGAAACATGGCCGGTTCATCAGCCTCTCTGCTGTAGTCATCATTGTGTTCCGGTCCGAGCTCTGCATCTTTCTGGGTCTCATGTTACTGATGTCGCTGTTGAGCAGGAGGCTGGGACTGCTGCAGCTGCTTTACTACGCTGTTCCTGCTGGGATCTTGTCACTAGGTGAGTAGTTAATGTGCAGTATGTGAATAGTGCATAGTCCATAAACAATGAGTTGTTTGTCCACACAAAGTTTAATTTCCTGTCTTTTGTGCAGCTCTGACAGTGGCCATTGACACAGTCTTTTGGAGGAAGTTGTTGTGGCCTGAAGGTCAGGTTTTGTGGTACAACACTATTCTCAACAAAAGTTCCAACTGGGGAATATCCTTTCATTTACTTCAGTACACTGCCACTTATGTTGAGCTAGCACTTCAATTCTCATCCCCCCAACCCTCCCAAATTCTCCTTGACTCTCTTCTCCCTAGTAAACCTCTCCCTTTCTGTGGTACTTTTACTCGGCTGTGCCCCGTGCCCTTGGCTGCACGCTGCTCTTCATCCCCCTTGGCCTCCTTGACAAGCGGATGAGGCTGCTGATGCTGCCCACCGTGGGCTTCATCCTCATCTACTCGCTCCTGCCCCACAAGGAGATGCGCTTCATCATATACACCTTTCCTGTGCTCAGCTTGGTGGCTGCACGAGGCTGTTCTTTCATGTAAGCTGAAACACATTGCCCCAGTGCCAGTATTTTTGAATAATAATGATTATTTCTTGCTCTTAAATAGATGCAAAGCAGCTATTTTACAGTTATTGACATCAGTGCCATCATAAGTGTGTGAGATTATCTGCTCTTGTGTGTGAGACACTACAGAAGCTATTGCTCCCTTTGTTCTTCGTTTGTGCTTTAGTTTGTGCAACTACCAAAAATCCTGGATGTATAAACTGGGCTCTGTGGTCGTGGTTGGCCAGCTGTTGACCAATGCAGCATACTCTAGTATCTGCCTCTACGTTTCCCACCACAACTACCCTGGGGGCAAAGGACTGCAGGAACTGCACAGGCTGTTGCCAGTCACAGCAGGTTGGAATCAATTTCAACACATTTTTACCTGTTTCTTACACAAGAATCCCAAAACATAGATTAATTCCTGCCTAAAATGTGGAAAAACCTGGAGATACTAATCTAAATATTGTTTGCAGGTGTACACAAACCATATTAGTATGATTAACTGTATTAATTGTGCAAAAGAATCTTTGCTTTTTCAGTAATCATACAAGATACTGTGAATATAGTATAGTCATTGAAAACATGCATAAAAGGTTTGTTCAGGGGACAGTGATCTCACATTGTTACACAATGCCTTTGTCTCCTCAGATGTCTCTGTTCATATTGACACCTACGCTGCTGAAACCGGAGTTTCTCGATTCTTGGAGGAGAACAGAAACTGGAGGTTTGTGTATTTTTCTTTGTTTGGAACTAAATCTTCAAAAACAATGTACCCAATACTGTTACTTCTGTAATGCCATCACTTACATTTTTTTAACAGATATGACAAGCGTGAGGACCTGAGCCTCACAAATCCTGAGATCAAAATGTACTCCCACCTACTGATGGAGGCAAATCTCACCAACATACAGCTACTCCAGGACACTCACCAGCCTTTGGCCTTCATTGAAGGTTACAGCAACATTGCCTTCAACTTGTCTCACTTCCCTCCTGTCAGTGTGCGACTAGAGAGAAAAACTGTGCTGATGGAGAGAAAGACTGCAACCGGACAACAAAAACAGTGACTGTGAAAGGAATGACGTGTTGGATTAAGGGGTCATTTTAGTGTTCTCAAAGGTACTGCTTACAAAAAAAAAGTTGCATTGAACTGTCATACATCTTTTATGTTTGAAGCATTGTATCAGTTAAAATGGTTCTGCTTTCTCATGCTGATGTGTAATGCATTGTGTTTGCCATGAAGAGCGAGGAAAAAAGGAACTGTCTTCTTGCAGACCGCTTTGTATTCTTCACCTGTGATTTTTACATTTTGTAGATAGATTTTCTACATGAATAAAGCTGAAATATTCCAAGCCTGCACATGACTGATAACTCTGTCCATGATCTGAACATTAAACGGTGACTAACTGATAAAACCCAACCCCCCCAAAAAAACAACCCTCTTCAATATTGCATAAGGAAAACCTTTATTTACAAATGACCACAAAATTTGCATGATTCCAGTCTCAATGCTAAAACATTTATCAAATTAGGTTCAGAAGTTATTTAATATAAAAATGTACAGTACATTGTTTTATTCAATAATAAAACCATAATTTAATCCCCTGGACATAAACTTAAATTGTGCTTAAGAGACAAATTGTATATTCCAAACAAACTGCTTATTCTGAAAATACAGCAATATTATACATGATCTTATTAAAAACATTTCAGCAAGTTAAAAAAAAAAAAAGGTCTATTTCTAAACGACAGTACCATGAGCCACAAATTCACAATGAAAATTAAATAACATTAACTTAAAACATCTTTCAGTCACAGCATTTATTTTTGGGCCATGTTTTCATTCAGAAAACAATTCTGCATCTATCTTTAATACATAATTGAAAAGCATCCTGATGTGATCTGCGCAATTTAACAAAATATTTACAGCATTTTGACCTGAAGTAGTTTTGGATAAGGCACAAGGAGAGAGTAGACACGGAAAACAAACACATCGATTGACAAGCAAACACATTATCACCAACCCCTACAGCTAGAAAAACCCTCCCTCCCTGATACACTTCTGACTGAGACTTTTCATCACAACAGCTCCAAAGTGTTTAACAGTAGTACATAGAATACAACAAAACCTCCAAATCTGGCCTTTGCATTTAGAATTATCAGTATATAAATCAATATTTTACATTTTGCCCAACAGAAAATCCCCATTTCACAGCTATGCAACTTGGTCCATAATAAAGGGTTTTCAAGTTAATGATCAGCAATAATCAGTACTGAAAATAAATCAAAGGGAGGTTGACCTTGAGGAACAGCAGACCCTCCAAGTTTTCCAGTAAAGGTCTGGGCTGATTAAGGGTACAGTTGACACTAGCTGTGCTGAACAGTGTCTCTGCTGGGACAATGCTGGGAGGGCAGCCCACGTAACGGGCAGCTACTTTGGCAAGATTGGGCCACAGGAATTTTTTCAGGTTCCAATAATCGAGGGGATCGCAGCTCTGATCAAGTATGTCCTCCTCAAGGTACTCCAGCACTGCCAGCTCTGAGGACTTTGGCTTCTCCTCGTGTTTTATTTTTTGTCTGATGTCAGCCATTAGGGACCAGAGGTTGTCCTTGTTGGAGTTGGAGGTGTTGGATGAAACGGGGGTCTCATTGCAGCCATTGGGGAGCGGAGGCTTACCTGCCACTGAGGTAGAAGAGGACAAGTCAAGCTCCCGGATTAGATCTTGTTTACATTGCTCAGCTTCTTCCTCTGTGAACAATGAAGTCTTGTATCGTGGGTCCAGCATGGTCGCCCAGGTGTATCTTGGGTCGTGCAGAGTTGCGGACATTCTGCTCACCATGGCTTCCTTTAGAGACTTGAGCATGTTGTCTATGCCCACAGTTTCATCAAACAGCAGATCTATCTTTCTATTGAGAATGTGAATGAGTGGTATGACTTGTCCCAGAGTGGCAGTGCGGTTGCTCATCTCCCTGTAGGCGACTTCAAAAGGTTTCAGTGCATTGCAGACCGACAGCATCACCTCCCACTGGTCACAGCTGATCATTTCCCTGAAATTGCACTCGATCGACATCTCATCGATGGCTTTCTTCTGTTCCACCAGCCGCTCCAGCATGAAAAAGGAGGTCCTCCATTTGGAAGGAACATCTTGAATCAGTTGGTTCTCTGGCAGCTGATGGGCCCTCTGGAGCTCAGCCAGCTTCTCCTTGGCCTTTGCTGAGCGGTGCACACGTTCACAGATCTTCCGTGCAATACTCAGAAGGTTCTGAACCATTCTCTGGCTCTTTATGGCTTCGCTAACAATGAGGTCTATAGTGTGTCCAAAACACTGCATGGTGACATGGCCATGGTCCTCCAAGGTGTTTCTGATGTTATTGTTATCAGTTACAGTGAACCCCTTTTTCAGCCCTGATGAGGTGATCCAAGAATCCCACAGATATTCAAGCTGCTTTGGGATGTCATGCATATCGTGATCACAGTCTATTTGTGAGACACTTAGGAGAGCGGAGCAGTGAAAGTCCTGACCCTGTGGTCTGACACTTGACTCGTACGTCGCCCAGTGGGCACTTAGGGTCAGGTACTCTCTTGTCTGGCTACTGACCCAAATACTTGTTGTGAAGTGGACAACACCACCTTCAGCCTCTTTCAGGTGGGTCAGCACAACATCCTTCACCCTTTCGTACATATCTGGTATGGCAGTGCTGGTAAAGTAAGAAGAAGGTGGTAGAGAATACTGAGGCTGGAGGTACTCTAGTAGTCTGTTCAGTCCAGCATTCTCCACCATAGCTGATGGCTGAAGATCCAGTGCGAGCATTTCTGCGATGAGTTTGGTGATTTTTTTGGCAACCGGGTGGTGTTCATCAAACTTCTCACGGTTCTGTTCTGTTTCATAAACAGAAGTGTCCATGAGCTCTTGTTTAACGTGAATTTCAGCAGACGGCACATCACCTGAGATAGTATTGTTACTTTCAAGAACATGTCCATGAAACCTCTGCATGTGCCTGAATAGGCAGCTTGTGCCGAGGTTTGTAGTCTTTTTGCCTCTGCTAATTGTGCGGCTACAGTGCAAACAAACCACCTTTGTCGGGTCAGCAGGTGAAATGGAGAAATGGTTCCACAGTTTTGACGTCTTTTTGCTGAAAACAGGCAGGGTTTGTGGCTTTTTCTCACTGGCAGGGCTCTCAGTTTCTTTGGTTGAAACTGCGTCCGTTGCAGTGAGATTGGTGTAGGGATGAGGGGAGGATTCCTTCTCATCTGTGCTTTTTTGGTTTTTGAGGACGTCTGGGTGGCGTCTCATAAGATGCCTCATCAGACAGCTTGTACCAAAGTCGCCCCGTTTCCCCCGACTGATGACACACGGACAGTAACGGCACAGTGCTTTTAACTGGTCAACTGGTGACACTATGAAGTGGTGCCACACTTCGGATTTCACCCGTTTCATGATCTTCTTGTTTTGCTGGAAAACTGAATGTTCCTGATTGAGGCTGGGGCCCTCAGAGAGGTCACATGGTGAGGAAGTTAAGGGGGTATCCTCCCCCTGAGTTTTGAAGGAGAGATTGAGAGAAGACTCCTGCATGGAGAGCTGCATCACCTCATCAGATTCCTCTTTTATATCCATGCTTTCCTCCATGCTCTGGGGTAATTCATCTGATATGGTTTCTGGTGAGGATGGGGGAAGGGGCGATTCTTTTTTTAATTCCAGTGGATCGTGCAGTTGTGTGCGGGACAATAGTGAGGGCGGGTTTGTATAGGGTGGGGGAATGTGATTGCCCTGTCCATTTTCCTCAATGACAACCTCTTTGTGGGCCCTCCACATATGACGAATAAGACAGCTCGTCCCTAAATCTTTCCCATTTTTACCCCGACTGAATTCATTCATGCAATGGATACATACTGCTTTGGAATTGTCAGCAGGCGACAGGTAAAAGTGTTTCCATACAGCTGATCTCCGACGGGAACTCGAACTTTTAGGGGTCCCAGGAAGGCGCTCGGCCCCTCCCTCTAACATGTCTTCAAGGTTGTTTTCATTGGAATGTGAGGATGAGAGTGTGCTGCAAACAGTGTCAATGTTGGCAAGCTGTTCTTGTTTTGGTTCAACTTTGGGCAACACTTCTTTGGATGACAGATCTGAATTTTCAGCTGAGGAGGTGGACGGTGAAGTGTTCTTTGAGGCAGAAGAAATAATGCTATTTGTCAAGTCTCCATTTTTTGGTGAGTTTGGGGAGGGAGGTATCAAAGGTGAGGCAAGAGAGCTAGTCAGATTATGCGAGGATGTGTCTGCTCCGTCTTGTAAAAGCACAGTGGGGTGAGCCCTTCGTACATGCCTCATTAAACAACTTGTACTGAGGTCTTTCTCATTCTTACCCCGACTGAACTCTTTCATGCAGTATAAACAGATTGCTTTGGTACTGTCGCGTGGCGATATGCAGAAATGGTTCCATGCAGGAGATTTTTTCCTCGGGTTGGTATTACTCCTCATAGATGACAAAAGGCTCTGAGTGACAGCATCCATGGCAACATCATAAAGGGTGCTAGTGTATCCACTTAGTAAATTACTATACTCATCACCATCTCTAGTTACAAAAGGGCCAAATGAGCTACCAAATGCTAGCCTTTCATCATCCTGGGTTTCCTCCTCCATTCCATTTGCATCTCCAGTCTCCTCTTTGATATGTTGACTTTCTTCATTACCATTTTCATACTTTCCACTCTCCATATTCTCATCAGTATTAGTGTTCAGGCATTTGTTTGAAAGGGTGGGAGAAGCTGGGTCAGTCTCGCTTGCTTGGTCTGACTCCAACTGTTTGTCATCCTGAGATAAATGAAAAGAAGGGGGAGAGTCTTTATCCAGTGTTATTGAGGAGCAAGCAGGTGACTTTGCATCCGCAGTCTCATGAGGGTTAATGCTGTAGGATTTGAACACATAGCCATCTTGGCCCTCAATTTTCAAGCAGGTCCCTTTTGCCTCTCTTTTTTTGCTTTCTGTGGAGCCATTAGGTTCACTGACCATATCCTCACTCCTGTGAGAGACCTCTTCCTCCCCATCCATGGCAGCAGCCCAAGGGTTTCTGTAGAATAGTCAGGTCTGTGTTGTCAAATGTGATCAGTTTTTTCAGGTGTAGTCATCGATACTGCAGTTCTCAGGCAGGAGTTGTAATGTGTGTGTGGCTGTCTGGGACAAAGGGTGCCTGCTTGTCCCTCTCCATTTATGACCAAAGTATTTCCACCTCTCTGCACACAACCTGGAGGGAGGGAGAGAGAAAACAGATCAAAGTGTATCCTTAAAAAATAACAAGACTCCAAAACAACAGGTAATATAGATATTGTGCAATAACACACAAGTCTTGTACATGACTTTTCAATTTCATTTTGATTTTCTAAAACTGATTAACCAACAGCAACAGTGTGTTGACTTTAAAAATCACAACTCCTGCTGTAAAATCAAGTTATACAAAAGTTTTCTCCGTATTCACTACTGTGAAAATACTACTATTTTCATTTGAAAGCAACTTCATGGTAGTAAACATCGAAAAGTTTGAATTTCCAAGTTGACAGGCACTGCCTGAGCACTATTAATTTTGCTCTCTGTGAGGCTACACTGTCTCATTTACATGTGCAGGTTCAGCTGGGTCTTCAGGTCCTTCATTCATGACCCACAGCTTACATATGCATGCAGCCACCTGGGAAATGGTAATCATCCACCAAGGGCAGGAACACCTCTCCCAGCCTCCCCTGTTCTCATCCCAACAAATTCTTTTTTTTTTGTCATCCTTTAAATCTGTAAGCAAACTTTTTTCTATTTACTGGAAAAATAATGCTTACCAAAGAAATATTCAAGATATTTACACTTTCCAGTTTTGAGTTTTGGGACTTAAAGGCATGCTCTGTAACGCCAGTAACTATTTTTCTTATCACGTGATGCTGAATAACTGCCTCATGATACAGTCTATGCACAACTGAAAATGAGTGACAGCTCTACATGGTGCTTAAAACTTAAACATACTGGGTGTGGATCCTTGTGTAAAGATGTTTTCATTACAGAAAAACACTTCAGGAGCTGATACCATGGATTAGAACATTTCAGGAATAATGACTGAAATCAGTTTGGGGGTAGTTTCTGGTTGAAGAAGAACCAACCCAGTGACTCAGGTTTGTACAGACACCCAGTCGACCATTTTTGCCTTAACATTACTAGACTATGAATGCATTGTCAGCACCACAGAGACAAAATAATCCAGTCATAATGCAGGTAGCATAAACAGCATAAAATAAGTAAGGTAAGATACTGAAACAACACTCCTTAACTCTGAAAATATTGTTTTATCTTTACAATACATGAGCAAACAATACAGACGAGACCTAGACAAGGGTCAATATCGCAAAAGATACAGCACGTGTACATGCAAGACACATAGTGTTAAGCTCTGACAATATTTGCCTAAGAATACAAGTGGCTCCCAAATGCAGTCTAACTTGTAACAGTCAAACCTCTCACAACCCCCAGCTGAGGGATCAGATCAAATGTGATTTGTTAAAAAAAAAAAAAAAAGAGCCAGTGCCTCACTTTGGATGCTATGTATCATTACTTTCCTTATGACTAAATATTAATACAAAACAATACAAAAAAAAGCACGTTGCACATACAGCATAAACAAAACAAGATAAAATACTACAACACCCCTTGACTATAAAGTTTAGGTATATCTTTACAATACATGAGCAAAGTAGGTGTACATATAAGACACATCATACCAAGCTCTGAGAATATTCGCTTGAATGCACATGTCACCTAAATACAGTCTCGCTTGAAGTCGTCTCCAATAAACGTTCATAAAACTAATCGATCATTCATTTCAATCTAACCGCATAAATGTTGCCAGTATAACCGATTGCATCGCTGATGATTAATGCATGATCTGATTTAAGCAGGCATCCAAGAAAAAACAAGCAACATTGAGCCATTTCCTCAGAGAGCAGTGGCAGATAGTTTTTCCGGGTTTGGCTTAAGTCAGGAAGATGTGAGAGGACAGTAGAAAATTACCAACTAGCTTTCATCTTCACATAACACACCAATTTGTAAATGGTTATTTACACACCGGCTTCCGGGTTAACCGAGCTGAACAACAGCTAACACAAATCCCGAAACTTGTGCGACCCACACACCAATAAATATTCAACGTTATAAAGAAATTTTTTTTGGCAGTTACGCTACATCATCAGTAAACAGCACGGTGGCTATCCTGGTGCTAACTGGGTTAGCCGCAAGGCTAATGAACACACAAAAACAACACAGGTACAACACTTCCGTCACATGGATTTGTAGCACAAATATTACAGATATTGTAACTTCTACAACTATTCCATTAAGGGCGCAATGGCCTGGGAAAGGCGTTTAGTAAATTTCGGACCACACCACGACTGCTAGCTGGTTAGCTGCCAGCTAGGCCACACACAGGACTTACTAGCTAACCTGGCGAGGCAGAACCCAGCCGTGGCAACACACGAACCACACGGGATCCGAATCAGACCAGCAGTCACCACGACGTCCTAACCACATTAAACCCTCCTTAGACGTGTACATGTGCTCAAGATACTTACTGTGAAGTACGGCGTTGCGATCACAAGGTTTCGGCTCCTAAACAGTTAAATATGACACATTTGATTGATCCGGAGGGGGGTTCACTTTGTTGCTTTTGTCTCCTGGTTTGCTAGCAGTTCGCGTTCGGCCGAAGCAGCTCCACACAGCGTCGGACGGAAGGAACATGTTTTAATGATGTCACCGGGCGCAGGGTCTTCAGTATGGCGAAGGGGGTAAAGCATTTAAGCAATATGTCACATAACACCCTGCTTTACCTTGATTTTTCACCCGTTCAGATCAGTTATCCGCGACCATTAAGACGACAGTTGAGTGGCCTATTTAGATACGCTGCTTGATGTATTACAAGGACAACATGTAACATTAACAGTTAACGGTTAACTTGGGTTAGTTAACACCACAACCAACAACAGCAGTACTGTCTAATAATAATAATAATAGTAATTGTCTAATAACAATGGTCTAATAATAATTGTCAATTAATAATAATAATGACAATGACAATAATGCTTTTATTCTTCGACAAACCATATACAGCGTTCTTGAACGGTTGCTACATTATAGTTTGTGGTGTATTATCAACATATTGGCCGAACTAAATGTAAGTTGGAAAGAACCAAATAGCGACTGTTTGTTTAATTAAACGAACAAAAATCGCCTACACTTAAGGCAGCGTTATACTACAAAGTAATTACTGCTCCATGAACACATGACCTCTGCTGTGTGTTGCATTCACGGTCTCGGGCTGCACTGCGTGAGTTTCGTTTAAGAAAGATGTGTATGATTTTGTCACCATTACACGTTGCTGCTTTACACTGATGGGGTTTTTCTGAACTTAAGGAGTCTGTGGCGAAGTGGTCACCAGGGTGGGGCATTTAGCAGTGATTTGTTGTTCTGCCTGTGTCCTGACTGTCCTCTGTGACTAGAGGAGAAATGCTGAATCAATAGTCCAGACCATGACAGATAGACACACCAGTCTGAAAGTCATACACGCTGGTTATGACTTAAAACACCGGTCCGGAGAATCAGAAACATACTTGTCCCCAGCCTCACTCAGACAGCGCTACTGCCCCGATTCACGCTTTGTTCGGAGCTTTGTCTGTGTATGGCTAGTAAGGGTTGACAAAAGGCAATGCATTGATTGTGTGACAGATGGGCTTTTGTGTGAAATGCACGACTCACCACCAACATGACCTCCAGCGTCACACGTAGAGTAGTGCGTACGGGTGGGAGTTGTCTGGTGAAACGCATTGTTGTGTTGGGGGATGAGCCGTTCGCTGTGCTGCTGCTGTTACTGCTTTTTGCTCCTGGTCGACTGTGGCTAGCGAGTGACTCTAGCCTATGAATGGTCCACAAAGCAAATAGTTGTGTGTTCTCTGTGGAATTTTACATCGAAACTTCACAGGCACCAAGCAGCCATCTTTCTCTTTTTATCAGTTACTGAAAAGACCCCAGTATCGCCCGTTGGATGAGAACATTGTGTGCGGAATTAGAGCCACTTAGCAGGCCGTATCGCCATTGCTTTGTAAGGCTGCTGGCTAGCTACCGTCTCCCTCTACTAGCAAAACTGTTGGTGAATCCGAGGTATGTGCTTTGGTTTTATATGCTTTTCCGTGTTTTATGCGACGACAAAGAGGAGCTATGCAGTGCATCTGCAAAATGTGCGTTTAATATTACACACTGGGTATGAATGTACAAACGTTGTTTTAAAGAGCTCATGTTTTGTTTGACGCCATTTGCTCGGTTTAGGGGGTGGCTAGCTCTTCTTGCTAGTTAGCTGGCAGGCTAATGTTATTGTTAGCAACTTGGTCAGTTGGACTCTTAGTCGTTAGTGAAAAGTCAATTGCATCTTGCACCATATGGGCAAGCGCTAAGTCCGGTGAGGTCGTGTTGAAAGGGTAACGTGTGGCCGCCTCCCACCGCATTTAAATGCCTCAGCTCATTGACAAAGCTGAAATGTCCAGCTGGCTCCTAACGTTACAATACAGGTCACAACAGATATAAGTTAGTACCTGTAGTCTGAGGCAGTAACATCAATGGACATTGCACCATCCTCTTGCTCTCTTATGAGTTGGTTAACTTTAACATTATGTAAATATAATGTATTCAAATCACAGAATGTTATGTGTTCTCTTCCAGAGGATATTTGATTAAATTAGAATACCTTATTTTTCTGTGTAAAATAGGTAGCATAGCATAGCAGTCAGTTACAAGGCATGTTATTACTTAGCTATGCTAGGTACATGTGTATGTGTATGTGTATGTATTTATCTTACATGATCACATATTACATACACTTTACAGGGTATATATTATATTGATTATAGCTTTGTCTAATGCTGTTGAAGTAAACAAGTTTAGGCTTTATCACCTGGAAGGTTTTGTATTATGTCAGTCAGAAATAAGTGTGGATTGTATGACAGAATACTAAATTATCATGGTGTATTTTCTGACCCCTGAAATGCAGCTGCCTCAATAAAATCCACCTTCTCTCCTCCTGGTATAACTAGCCTGAAATGCATGTAGATCTCTAACATTTCCTTTCCACCCTGTGTCTCCACAGCAACACGGAGTGTCAAGATGAAGAAGAAAGCTCGGCAGCACCGGGTTGCGGTGCCGCAGAGGCCGCCATCTCCCATCAAGCCTTCCCCCAACAAACAGATCTTGACCTACGCGCAGGCGCAGCGCATGGTGGAGTTCGATATCGATGGCCGCGTCCATCGGATCAGCATATATGACAAGTTGGATGTGATCTCGGATGATGACCCAATGGTGCAGGAGATGATGGAGTGCACCAGCAATAAGGAGAATGCTGAGAAACCCCAGCAGCAGGTCCTCCTGAGGTCAGTGAGACTAAAAAACAACCAGGAGAAGAGAAACGCAGCACTGGGAATAACTGGACATGGAGAGGGAGGCGGACATCATGCCGGTGTTAACGCTGGACCAAAGCTTCCAGAGCCGAAATTTCGTACAGTGGAGTATAATCTTCCAGCAGTTCCTAAGCGGGCAGCTGCCTTTTATAAATACATGGAGAAGACGGAGGAAGAGCTGGATGAGGAAACGGAATATGACATGGATGAAGAAGATTATTCCTGGCTGGATTTGGTCAATGAAAAACGTCGAAGTGAAGGGGTCAGTCAGGTCTCTCACAACGTCTTTGAGTTCCTTGTCGACCGCTTTGAGAAAGAGTTGTATCTAGAAAGTTTGGATCAAAGAAGTGAAAAGCAAGCTCCCATTGACGAGGACGCTGTCTGCTGCATCTGCATGGATGGAGAGTGTCACAACAGCAACGCTATCCTGTTTTGTGACATGTGCAATGTGGCTGTGCACCAGGAATGTTACGGTGTGCCCTACATCCCTGAGGGCCAGTGGCTCTGCAGACACTGCATCCAGTCATCCTCTCAGCCTGCAGACTGCATACTTTGTCCTAACAAGGGTGGAGCAGTGAAAAAGACAGACGATGACCGCTGGGGCCATGTGGTGTGCGCCCTCTGGGTCCCTGAGGTCGGCTTCTCCAACACCACCTTCATTGAACCCATTGATGGTGTCAGCCACATTCCTCCAGCTCGGTGGAAGCTCACCTGCTACCTCTGCAAGGAGAAAGGTGTCGGGGCGTGCATCCAGTGCCACAAAGCCAACTGTTACACCGCCTTCCATGTCAGCTGTGCCCAAAAGGCTGGCCTCTTTATGAAGATGGAGCCCATCAAAGAGGTGACGGAAACAGGAGAGCCCACATTCTCTGTGAAAAAGACAGCCTACTGTGGCGCTCACACACCTAACGGTTGCGTAAGGAGGCCTCTTACTATCTACGATGATGCCAAACCCAAAAATGGACTATGTAAGAAAGTGGACAAAGGGAGAGGCAGTGGTAAAGGACAGTCCAAAGGGAAGCAGAAGAAGAAGAGTAAGAGTAAGAAGCCAGAGCCAGAACCTGAAAGTGAAGAAGCAGCTCCTGCAACTGTGCCTACTTTTCCTGCTCACAGGTAAACTTATGAGGTGTTTTAATGATGGGAGGTGTAGTATTTGGTTAGTCAGGGTGGTCATTCAATTACATACTTTTACAGCATTGATGCCTGATGTGGAATGGTAGTAAAACAGAGGACTTTTCTGTCTGACTCAAGGACACTGATAGAACATATGGTTGTTGATGTACAAGCATTGGCTGTTGCAGGATTTGAGCATGTGACACTGGCAAATGTTTGCCTTCGCAAATAGGAGCTTAGGTGATCTGCCTGAATGCATTTGTATGGAGTGCTCGTCAGTTGCTGGTTAAAGTTTGTCTGTGGCTGTTAATTTTAATATTACTCTTTAAGTCGCAATCACAGGTAACCAGCCACTGTTAACTTGTGTCATCTTGCAGGGAGCTGGTTAATTTTGACACGTGCTAGTTGTTGTCTCCCACCCTGGCTGTATCCTGCTAATACCTGTCTTCCTGACTCCTTTAGGTTACAAACCATTATGAACCAGGTGTCAGTCCAGAAGAAGAAAGCATTTGTGGAGCTGGTCCTAAATTACTGGACACTAAAGAGGCAATCGAGGAATGGGCTTCCGCTCATCAGACGCCTTCAGACAAGCCTGCAGTCTCAGAAGAATGCACAGCCGGTTTGTTCATCTGTCAGTCAACCACAGAAGGCTCACAGTCTTCATTTTGCCTTCTCTCAGAGTACCAGTAGCTTTTAGAGCCTGAAATGTCTTTTTCAATGATGATTTTTCAAACATTTGTTTTGTCTACTATGCTGTTCAACACTTTATTACTGCTGTTAACGAGGCATTTGATAATACTGTGTGTATAGGTGCCTGTTTACTGCTAAATGTGGGTCTGTGTGCCTTAAATAGTAGATGTTGTTGGAGAAGTATGAAAAATGGGAGTCTTTTCAGAAAACAATGCAAGCTGGATCAATTCTATTCTGTTCTTTAATGTAACCGTTTTATTTAAACTTCTTCACCAGAGGCAGAATGAAGAGGAGAGCAGGGCACTGAAGGACCAGCTAAAGGAATGGCACCGTCTCCGACACGACCTGGAGAGGGCCCGACTGCTGCTGGAGTTAATCCGCAAGAGAGAGAAGCTCAAGAGGGAAGAGGTAGGAGTGCAGGAATCAGCGGGTACATGGGTGAACTTCTGACTTAACCTGGGGTCAGAGACATTCTGATAATAAATTCAACAAAATGATCTTGTAATGGTTTCCATCTGTGCTGTGTTCTCAGATTAAACAGCAGGAGGCCCTCCTAGAGATGCAGTTGACTCCATTCAGTATTTTGCTCAGAGCCCTCTTGGACCAGCTCCAGACAAAAGACCAAGCCAGGATCTTCACCCAGCCGGTTGATGTCAATGAGGTGAACTTCAGCAGACACTTTGTAAAGTTCTGTTGTTGCCTTCGTCCACTCAGAATCTTGCATTGTCTTTCCCTTCGGATGCTTGTTTGATAAGTCTTCAAACTGGACTTGCTGGTCGGTATTTTGCCACGGCTCTTTGTATTTTGCTGTTGTGCTCTTGTCGGGGTGAAAGCCCACTAACAGCAACACAGCAGGTCTGTTTTACCTGCTTTTCTGCCTGATTTCCAGTTTCAGATAAGTAATGGCATGAACACGTGCAAAGGGAGAATAATCACAGCCACTGCTTTCCCCTTTAATCACATCTGTTAAAAAGCTGCACTCCAACTCACCACAGAGACTACAGCCAGCAGACAACTGCTCACTCCATGTCACACATTCTGATCATAGTGACTCAGGTTAGAACTCACCCCCATCCCCCTCCCTGTATAGACAGTGTTGAGTAATGTGACTTCCTGGTAAGACTTGAGTAAGATCCACTGGCAGACGTCCATGCAAGGCCAAGAGTACAACACAGTGTGTGCCCGGCTAGCTCAGTCGGTAGAACATGAGACTCTTAATCTCAGGGTCGTGGGTTCGAGCCCCACGTTGGGCGGTAGTTTTTCTCCAGTATTGCTAGTAGATGATTAATTTTCTTGGGTTCGCTGAGCATGTGTGTAAAGTGTTTGTGTTGGCATGCAGACTTTCAAGTTTTGAGACATTAGGATTCTGGAGAAATGTTGAATGATAATGGCGTGGTTTACAGTTTTGTTACATGTCCGTCATGTCAGGACAGTGTGCCGCAGAGACTAATAAAGTCTACTTTACAGACATGTTGCTCAGCCCCTGTTGACATTGATGGGTTTTAATGCTGTATCTAAAGTAATCAGTCCAAGAGTGTTGGGTTAACGTGCAACGTACAGTGACATTTGCTGCTAATTTTTCAGTGTTTTACGTAAAATAATTAATATGTTTTCTGTTTCCTTTAGGTGCCTGACTACCTCGACCACATCAAGCACCCAATGGACTTCTCCACCATGCGGCAGCGCATTGACGCGCAGAGCTACAACAACTTTGAGCAGTTTGAGAATGACTTTAACCTCATCATTGATAATTGCATGAAGTATAACTCAAAGGACACCTATTTCTACCGGGCCGCCGTTCGCCTCCGAGACCAGGGCGGGGTCCTGCTCAGAAAGGCCCGACGGGATGTGGAGAAAATCGGCTTTGACACGGAGAGCGGCATGCATCTGTCTGAAGCTCCTGAAATCAAAGCACCACCATCTTTTTCTTGGGAGGACGGTAAGGGTGGTAATAAAGACACATGTCTCTTTGATGAGAATGAGAACTGTTCATAAAATGTGCTGAACAAAACCGTGTGTTTCTCCCCTTAGTGGACCGCCTACTGGTGCCAACCAATCGGGAGCATCTTTCTCAGGACCAGCAGCTGCAGCAGCTCCTGGAGAAGTTTGACCTGACCTGTGCCATGAAGTCCAGCCCCTCCCGCAGCAAGCGTCTCAAGCTGCTCAAAAAGACCATCAACGATGTGCGCAATGAAATAAGCCTAAAGAGAGTCCTACCCTCCCACCACCACCACTACCATCACAGTTCTTCCTTCACAGCCCCCTCCACGTCAGCATCATCTTCATCCACTGCCTCCCACCCAGAGCTGGGTAAACCTAAAGAAGAGAGATTGAAGCCCAACGGACATTTTCCAGATGATGAGGGTATGTATGGATCTATCTCGGCTTTAGTAGAAGGTTTTCTGTTCGACGGCGCGCTCGTAAAACAGCCTCTGTCCTCCTAAAAAGAATCACATGTCCTTAATATCCTGAAACACGGGTCAGAGGTCAGAGATTAGCCCCCATCGCAAAACACAGCCTCACAGAGCAAAGTCACATGCTGTTCCTCATACCCAGGGTGTCTCTGCAGCTTTCAAGTCAGATGTTTGAAGCATTTCGAGGAGGACAAGGCTGCGATTAAGTCTGATTATCAGGCCACTTCAACACATAATCATTAGAAACCCTGTCCGGCTTGTGTTGAAGTGAGCAGGAGAAATATGCTCAAAACATGACCCATTGAATGTTAATAGGAGGATTGGTGGCGATATTATTTGTTAATGTCTAATAGGTGACTTTGTTGCATGCTGTTCGACAAAGCGCTGTAGACTTGTCTGATCCACTTGGTTTTAACTGTGAGAGTTTTTAAAAGATCTGCTTTCACTCACAGCAGCTCCTCTCCGATCACTCACACAGTGTCTTTCTGACAGACCGTTCAACTGAAGATTGTTAAAAGGCTCTCTGACACTCTCATGAACTCCGCATTCCACAATGACATAAGCAGACAGCAACAAGTTTAGGATCACATGGCTGCGATGGTTTTGCGCCAGCAGCAGAGGAAAATGTGTTACTGGTGACTCTGAACGGCGTTCTTATGTCTCTCTGTGGATCCAATCCTTGAATAGACAGCGTGATAATGAGCCGGTGGGTGGAAAAAGAGAGGAAAAGTCATCGTGCTCTCCTTTTTCATTTCTAAAAGTGCTTCAGAGTTATGCTAAACAGCATCCTGTTTTGCTTTTATGATAAACCCAAAAGCCATATGATAATGTGCTGTGTCAGCATTCCTGCAAACAAGCGTAGGTTTTGCAGCACATTACTGCTGGAATCGCTGTTATACTGCAGGTAATATTTCTTGTCTGTCATTTTGTTATAGTGTTTCTGTTTGTACTTTTGTATGAACGGCTTGTTTTTCGCTGTTCCTCCATAAGAGTATGCCGAAGATTTCATTGTGTTCTTTTGCATAGCAAATCCTTTACCACTGCCTGTTTCTCTAGCACCATGAAATATACTAATGATTAATACAAATAGTAAAACCTTCAAAACTTTCCATTAACTGAACAAACAGACCGAATAATGTGGTCACAGTTTGAGTGATTAATGTTGGCTTTGTTGTAAAAATGTCTCTTCTCCCCTGCAGGAGACAAGTCTCTTCCTCCTAAGCTGGAGCTTTCAGACTCCATCCCTCCCCTCATCCACTCAGACACAGACCCCGGGCCCCCCACCCTCAAACCAATCGACGCCGCCCCAGACTGTGAAGACAAGGCTCACAGCAAGTGCGTCAAGTTTGACGGAGAAATCCCAGACCTACTCTCCTCTACGCCGCGCCTCAACGGCTACTCCCACGACAGCCTCCAGAACTCTTTGCTGGACGGAGACGTGAGCGTGGTGGCCACGTCGACCCTCGCCGAGCCCACGGGCACCGTCAACCGCCGCACCGCTGTGCTTTTCCGCAAGTCGAAGGCCGCCAGTCCCCACAAGCCCCCGAGGGGCGGAGACGAGGGGGCTGAGAGAGTGGACGGACGTGAAAAGGGTGGGGAGGAGGAGGAGGAGGATGAAGACGGCGCGCAGCTGGGCTCCAAATCCTTCCTGTCGGTGGTCATACCCAGGCTGGAGACGTTACTTCACAGCAAGAAGAGGAAGCACAGCGGCAGCAGAGACAGTGAGGAGGAGGCAGGAGAGCATGAAGAGGAGGGAGAGTCTCCTGTTAAACGAAGGGACACCGGTAAGAAGTGCACGGAGAAAAATAGAACAGCTGTGTATCGCCGACTGTGATTTAATGTGCCATCAATGTTTCTTTGAGTTAGCATATGTTACAGTGTATACAACATTCCTTCAAAACTGATTAAATTAGCAAACTTAATATTTAGCTCTGCTGCCAGCTCCTAAACTGGCAGCGCAAACGTTGCAATGAGCCGCTACGCAGCTTACAAGACATCACAACTGACACCTGTTCACCAGGGACACCCAGATTGACGGGCTTGTAGGTGCTAGTTGCGTTCTCTGTTTTGCTGATACCTCCGGTGACTCCTGACTGCCCGCGCAGGGCGTAGAGGAGCTGGAGAGAAATTACACAGCGTAGTTCAGTTGTCCTTCTGGACTTGCTGTTGCATTGCTCCTTGGGAGTTTGTTGTCCTGCTCTGTTGACTAAAAACATGTTCAACATTGACTTTTTTTGGTTTTTTACTTCACGCTGCACAAATCACACAGCATCACGCATAGCTTAGGTCACACTGCCACCAGCTGGAGATCCCAATACATAACAGCGCAGTCAAGCTGACCTGTAGTACTGCTTTACCAGCAGCTGTAATGCAGATACATTCACACCTGACAGGAGTGGCCTGGGTTCAGATTCAGGCTTTTTGGATCAGTCTTTGAAATGCTGTATATAATTTTGTGATTGGTTGTAAATCTTTCTGCCTCCTTTGGTGCCGTGTCTCCTCTCAGGCCTGTCCAGTGGTTTTCTGGAGGTGGGGGAGGAGAAGGAGCTAGAAGACTCGAGTAGAACCAGTAGACCGGTGGAGCCACGGCGACGCTGTGCCTCCGAGTCCTCCATCTCCTCATGTAGCAGTCTGCCAGGAAGCACCAGGTAGTCCACCAGAGGGAAGACAGTCTTATGATTTTCTTTTGATTTGACTTAACTGAGAGAAGAGCTATCCGCACACTTTATGAGAAGTGAAATACTGCTTAGATCTAAGTGATATCTCCTCTATCAGTTTGGACTCACTGATGCTTCCAGTGCCTTAGCAAAAATTTAGCTGGGTGGTCATCCTGCATTTCCTATCTTGATGTGACCTGTCTGCTAATGTGCTGTGCCTTTTTGTTTGTTTTTAGCACTATTCTCAGTCTTCCAAAATGTGGGAAGGGAAAACCCGCCTTGGTCCGGAGAAACACTGTGGACGATAAGAGCGAATTAATCGCCTGTATCGAAACGGGGAATTTTGCAAAAGCTGCACGAATCGCTGCCGGTAAGTTGGTTACTTGTGACAAGAATCTGTGCGCATTTATGAATGTTATATACGCAGACTTCATCCAAAGTTTCATATTAATACACAGCATTTTCTCCAGTTACTTGATATTTAATTGATCAGCAATTACTGAAAGTCTGTACTCCAATTGAACTCATACAGTAAATATGTTTTGCAAGAACACTTATGACAAAGATTTGTATTCAGGGTTCAGTATCTTGCCCAAAGTCACTCGAACAGCCAGCCTTCTGATTATTGGACGAGCCGCTCTCCCTCCTGAGCCACAGCCGCCGCCTACAACAGCTCACTTTAATAAAGAACAGATTAAATATGAGAAAACGGTGTGCTTAGCAACAGTAAAACCTCACTTGACTATCAGTTAATAAAATCAAATACACATTAAAATACAACTTAGAAATCAATGATGTGCTCAAGTTTCTTCTTCTTCAGTGTAGGTTGTTGACAATCAATGAATATGAGACATTTTTTTAGCCTGTTGCATTCAGTCTCAGTCAGTAAGTAGTTTTTTATGTTTCCACATGTCTGCAGGTCTTAAATTATGTCATGAAAACGAAAGAGGGTGGCTTCAGCACAGTTCGGTGTTTAAATGGTGAACCTGATAGATGTTGCAAACACCTGGTATTCATACACACTTGAAAAGAGCAGCAGCTGCCAGCCAACTCCCTGTGCCTTTTGGCAGTGACTAGTGAGTCTTTATACTCTACCTGCCATCATGGCGTGTAACCAGTCAGCATCTGGAGACTCATCCCTCACCTAAAATTCATATTTGGCTAATAAAATGCAAAAAGCGGCCAGTGCATTTTTAATATCCGCCGCTCACCTGCGGCTCTCGAAGGGGGAAAGTTAATTTCCCCTCCTGATTTGCTGCGTTCTCCTGCACTTACAGCACGGCTTTGGAAATGTGTTTCTGTCTGTGTTTAAACCCCCACATAACTTGTTTGGTGTTGTTCCCGCTTCCATAGAGGTTGGCAACAGCAATATTTGGATGCCTGCTAGTGCTGCAACAGTTGCATTGGAACCCCTAAAGCTAGTTTGGGCCAAATGTAGTGGATACCCTTCCTACCCTGCCTTGGTGAGTGTTGTGGGACAGAAAGCTTGACAATCACTGACCAATGTCTTCTTATTCTGTTGTTTTCCCTGTCATCTCTTCACACTGGGACACAATGGAACCTAACTGCGACACTCTTGTCCCTCAGGATGAAGCAATAGTTTTACAACAGCTGTTCATTTTGGTGTCCAGTGGCTGGTTTAAAATGTCCTGTTTATCCTCTAGGTGGCAGCCTTTCACTGTTAACCAGTTTAATTTGACCTCTGCATGAAAGGACAAATGAGAAAAAGAATCATGTGCATGCATTTGTATGTGTGTGTGTATACAGTAGAGACATATTTGCTCTATGCTCGACTGAGTCTGTGATTGAATGCATGTTTGCCGTGCGTTTGCATTCATGAGCGTCTTAACATCCCTCTCCTGCTGTGTGTAGATCATCGACCCCCACATGCCGCGCGTGGGCTGCCAGCACAACGGGGTGTCCATCCCCATGCCCCCCATGGATGTGCTCCGCATTGGAGAACAGATGCAGTACAAAGCCGAAGAGAAACTCTACCTCGTCCTCTTCTTCGACAACAAGCGCAGCTGGTGAGTGCCGCAATCTGCGGGACTGTTTCAGCCTGCTGCAGGGTCCTACAAGAGCGAGCCTGCTGACACGTCTGTCAGCTGGTCATTATTCTCTCGTGGCTGCGTGACATCGATTGTCAGACAAAACAAATGGCTCTCTTTGATGGTAATGATGGTACAGCAGGTTTTGTGTCACACCGGTCTCAGGCTTTTATTTGCTACCTGGAAAGCCTGCTCCACATCTTGGGAGTGTCCACGAATGAGCTGAAACTAACAAAATGTGCTCAAAGGACATCAGACATCAAGTCAAAAATACAACTGAACACGCCAATAAATAATATTGTGAGGGGTGTTTTAGGACTGTTGCTGTCAGGGTTGAACACCGTTAATTGAGGTTGTGGCGTTTAATGAGAATTGTGCTGCAATTTTCTCCTATTTTCCTGCAAAAATAGCTTGAGAACACCCGTGATTTTTAGAATGGTGTTCATGCACAAAAACAAAGACGCCTTCTCCAAATAAGCACTGGAACAATTCATTGCGGAATTAAAAATTTGTCGGGGGAAAAACTCATTTGCTGCTTCCAACTTCTCTCATATGAGGATTTAGTGCTTTTCCCTGTTTTATATTATTGGAAATTGAATAGATTTGGACTTTGGACTGTTGTTCAAACAGAACAAGCAATTGGAAAACATCACCTTTGCCACTATTTTCTGTCATTTTGTACATAGATACATGTCCTTTATATATAAAAAGACATTCAACTCTCGCCACTGTTCAGGTGTGTGTAACGTGATGTCTTTTCCCCTCTCAGGCAGTGGCTTCCTAGGTCCAAGATGGTCCCTCTGGGAATGGACAAAACCATAGACAAAATCAAAATGATGGAAGGACGCACGTCCAGCATCCGCAAAGCTGTCCAGGTGGCCTTCAGCCGTGCCATGAACCACCTGAGCATAGTGCAGGACGAGCCAGTCAGCGACCTCAGTGACGTGGACTGATGGCGTTTGCCGCCTCTCTCTCCCCTCACACACACACACACACACACACACACACACACACACACACACACACACACACACACACACACACACACACACGCGCGTGTACCTCTCCTGTACCAAATACCCTCCTCCCCCCTCTCTGTCTCTGCAGGAGACTCAAATGTTTACTGTGCACCTGCTGTAACAGGTGGTGTCTCTTCCTCGTCCATTCCTACTCGCACACACTCCTACCATGTGCCGATGGGATACGGCTGCTGCTGAATTGAATGTGTCTATCGTCTCCTCTCCACCTCCAGGCTTGTAACTGTGCTTAGAGACTGCTCTTTTGTTTTGTACACCCGCCCTCCCCCTAACTCCACCAATCATTTTCATTCACCGTTTCAAGACAAAAACAGACAACGTCAGTACAGTTGGGCCGTCTGACTGAATGCGTCTGATTTTAGGATTTTGTTGTAAGACTTAAATTGAAATTTTGGCTGCAGCTGATACGTTTCTAAACTTGGTCCGTTATTTGGCTGGTAGCCAACCATCATTTCTCTCAAGTTATTAAAACAAGGAGCACCTAGTTGCTGGTCAGTTAGCTAAATCTACATTTCATGTCGCGTCAAATCTGTCATAGCCAAAGCCTACGTTTTATGTCAAGGTCACATTTACATACTGGTCATCTCCATCAATTACATTTCTTTGTATTTAAACTGTAAATAATCTGTACAGCTGCCTGACACTAACTTATTTTGTAGTTTTGACATAAATGGGTACTGTACAGGAGTTTTCTTAGTATTTATACTTGATGCATTCTTGGCGCTGAGGAGCGAGTGCTATTTTGCCAGTGCTGTATGATCAACAAGACTAAAAAAAGAAAAGCCTTAGTATTAAAGAGATTAGGGCTAAAATATCATGTTTCTGAAAAGTATGAAAGTATTCCCTCTTTCATTTTTTAAGTTATTGAAGTTTATAATCGTAAGCTTCCATTTGGCATTACTCCTTTTTGTATTAAAAATAGTTTTCCTATATTTTTGTCCATATATATTTATATGATTTGAACACACGGTAATACAGTATGTAAGTCTGTGAAGCTGATACTGGCAGTCTGATGTTGTGGACATGGGACATGTATTGTTCTCAAGAAACCAAAAATGTCGCTACCCAGAAGTTTTTTGCCGATTCCTTTTTTTCCCCCCTCCCCCCGTGTGACGTGTGAAATTGTTGCCAAAAAAAAGAGGAAAAAAAGCAAAGTGTATTTTTATGTGATAACATTTGACTGTTACTTGGTTTCGCTGTAGTCGTAGGGAGACGTGCCTGCGTTAACTTATTGTAAAGTATTTGCATTACTTTATATTCAAGGAAAGACATGCAAACTGATTGTGGTAAAGTGGCACATTTTGTGGTGGATACTTGCCTTCTTTTTAAGTAACCTTTTCTAACTTTTTTTGTAGTAGTAGACTTCAAGACATTTCATTTTATACTCTTGCGTATTTTTTCTGGGTAGCGTTGGGTAGTTTTGGTATATTTCATTTTGTACTTAACTGTAGTAGTTTTTTTAATCAGGTCATCTGAAATATTGCTGGGACTGTTTTTTTTGTAGCAAAGCAAAAAATAAAAGATACAAATATCAACACACATCCCTCTCCTTTCGTTTTTTATGTAGTTTCTCAGAAGTGGCGCTTTAAATTCCCATTTTTGAGCCATTTCTGGGCCATAAATCCTTTCAAAGGTCTCTTAAAAGGACTGTATGTCCTTCATGGTGGGCAGATTGCATACACTAATTCAACCTCCCACCTGCCATATGGCGCTGTACCCTGCTCATCTCCTCAGCTGATGTTTGTCCACTCGCGTCTCACACTGGGTCCTGTAGGTTGGCAGCTGCAGCACATGATAGAGGCTGCAGAGAAGGGTCAGCTCATGAACTGTGGCAGGACATGTTGCCTCTGTGTACTGCATGGACCAGACGTGCTCTTACCAGGCTGCTGTGCATCTGATTGATTGATGGTCAGGGCAGTAAATTTCTTAAAAGAGGATTTTCTTATGATTGTGTGAGAGCTGTTGGAAGGCTGTTACCCTTATCAGCCTGTTTTGTTATTATCTTTATTCCATCACTTGTTCTAATTAAAACCATTTGTGCAACAACAACAAATCAAATGAATATGCAGCTCATTGAGCAGACATGGTGTTTTGGTATGCCGCACATTTTTATATGAATCTTTGAACGTCATAATTTGATAATGGAAGTCGGCGATGGAGGAACAATTCGCCTCGATTCAGATCGGCTCGTCTCTGGAAATAAACCGCTCTGACGTGAGCGAAGCTGTTCAAACTTCAAAATGCTCACAAGACTTTGAACTCTCAAAGTGGTAATCTGTGTGTTGATTAACGCAACAACTTCGGAGTAATTTAAGTCTAAATGAGTGTGGAGCAGAGAAGTTTTTCCTCGCCACTGTCTTGCTCATGGGGGAATTGTTGGTTTCTCTGTAGATAAAAGAGCTTGGTCTGTACCAGCTCTATATGGAAAGTGTCCTGAGACAACAACTTGACGCTATACAAATAAATAAAATTGAATTGAATTGAATTGAATTGAATTGAATTTTCTAGACCAGGGACAAACATTTAAACTGCTCTCAGCCCCACCGTTTTAACTCTACAAGCACGTATGATACCATCAAATACAGCCACAAGACTCCTCTCTCTCAGAATGCAAACATGTGACCCACAGGAGTTCTTGAGATCTATGTCTTAATCAATAGACAGAGCACTGTCAAGCTCTCAATCACTATACTGTATAAACTACAGGCTGGCTGCCTCCCCGCCCTCCTTTTTCCCTAAACTTAAAGGTTCGCTCTTCATCTTAACAAAGCAGCATGCGATCTATTCTCAAAGCGACAGAGGCAGCTGCAGCCTGCTACCGCTCACATTTTCTTCAGGAAATGCCTTCCCTGGTTATTTTTGATGCTTCTTCTATGTATAATATTCGGAATTTCCAAATTAGGCCCCAGATGAGGAATTCATGCATACTAGTAAACAGACAAGGTAGGGTTTTAGAGTGAGGAGGTTTATACAGCCTTAGGAGCTGTATTAATGAAGGCATTACAGTTACCGCTCTGCAGCTACCAGGCTGGAGCTTCAGTGCTTTTCAGGAGATGCTTCAGTGCTGATTGTATAAACCTGGAGTTTGTGCAAATCAGGAACACCTGACATATGTGGTCTGAAGTAAAACTGCCAATGCGACTATCTAAAAATACCCCATTACAAATGAAAGTCCCATATTCAAACCCCTGACGTTAAAGTACAGAAGTATCATATTAGTATTATAATACATAAATGGACTAATAAATGATTATTATTATTATGGACTGTAACAGCAGCAGTATATAGAGTTGCAGTCTGTGCCAGCTGCAACATGAGTGAATGTAGGTTGTAACAGAGTATTTTTACACTATGGCAGTGCTACTTTTACTGAGTACTTCCACCACTGCCTTTAAGTATATACAATCTAAATTGAGTAACGAGTAGCATAAATGTAGTGAAGGAAAATAGTACTATATTTCCACCTAAAATGCAGTGGAAACGAAGCACAAAGTTAAATAAAAGCAGGCAGCCAAGCTTCCAGGTTTGTTATGAGGCTGTCGTTCTCAGTCTGTCCACAGAGAGGCGCTGTGGCTCCACACAAAACCTCCCTCCGCCGCAACAGGAAGCCGCTTCCAAACCCGGCGCACCTGAGCGTCCACCTGCTCAACTCGGCTCCGCTCACTGCCCCCTCCCGCTCAGGTAGGTATCAACATGCAGCATATAAACCCTTTTCATCACTGCGTTCAAGTGGTAAATGCACCTATTAGAGATGACGTCAATTAAAGCTAAATCACTTTGAAGACGAGGCTGCTGGTTTCGCGCCTTTCCCCCTCTCCTCCCCTTCACGAGCTCAAGCTAAAAGTGCTAATGCCAATCACCGGTCGTCCCCTCCTCCTCCATCTTTTTTTCTTCACAGAGAGTGGGCAGACACTTCTCCTAAGTGTTTGATTTGTTTGTATGCTAATATTCAGATGAAAATTGGCTAACGGAGATGGAAGGGCAGAAATGTGAACGGCTGCGTGGGCAGGAGTTGAACCTGCGCCGTCACACTTATGGCGTTTGCCCCGCTGGCTCATTCATAAGCGCATCTTCGAGGGCCGAAGCGAGGCACGTCTGAGATGCAAATGCGGATGGAAGCTGTTGAAATATGCATTTTACTTAAGCCAATCCAGCTTCTGTTATTTCAAGCCACCGACATTTAGAGAGGTAGAAGTAGCGTTATGGGGATTAAATGAGCCAGTAATGGCCCTGTGATATAGAAAGCCACCTTCAAGCCACGCTGAAAGACATCTCCCATCTTTACAAACAATTGGAGCTAATGTAGTCGCACGCAAACGCAACCCTGACGCCATTCCTCTCTCCTCTCATTGTCTGTCGGTCTTCTCCAGATACTAATTGTGTGGGGAGGTAAACACGGCAGTCAAGTGGAGAGGACGGCGAGTCAAGCGTGAATATCAATCTCCCCGCATCAGTGTCATCAGATGACTTTGACTGAGTTGAGGTGGGCTCATTAGAGTGGTGGAGCGGGGTGCCGCAGGCTGCAATGACATCCAGGTGGAGGCCTCTGAAGTTAGGGAAGCCCGCAGAGCTCACCAGTTAACAGGTGTGTGTGTGTGTGTGTGTGTGTGTGTGTGTGTGTGAGAGAGAGAGAGAGAGTCAGGGGATGTATAATCCTCCACCCCCTCCCCGCCCTGCATGGAGGTGTCACCAGGGTCCGGGGAGGAAATGCCACGTTCCCACACAGATCCACTCCCCTGTATGTATTCACCAGCAGGCTGGCAGGCACACGGAACGACACGGGTTCATGGCTTTCATGTGCACGCGTGCTCCATATTCATGCATGTGATTATTAGGAACTTGAGCCACCAGCAGTTCTTTGGCTCCAGCGTCAGGAGGTGACAGCGAGCGTTGCCTGGATCGCACACTGGTGTCAGGCCTGGCAGCTAATTTCACATAGCTTTACCTCCGCCTGCAAGATTTTGGCGATGAGAAGGGGGGAAAAAATGTTGCTTTTCTTATATTTTTCTTGGCATTTTTTTTACTTTTCTCACCAGAGTTGCATGGATGTTTTTATTTTGTGCCTGAGCCATTGTTGGTTTTCTGTCAAGAAACCATTGACTCTAAATAAAGATGGACTCCAAGCATCTCTTTCGCCCCCTGGTGGCTGGCGGCAGCATAGGTCATAAACCCTGCACCCTTCATGTTCAAGTGTTCTGATAAGTTTGGTTTTAATTTGATGCTATAAAGCGGATGTAACATGATTGACAGCTTATGTGTGATTGCAATTGAGTCGGGCGGGTGTACGGGCGGGACTTCGATACCACGGCTCCAAACACCGTTCACTACGGCGCAGACTCTGACGTCAAATGTCGTCACCAGAGCCAGATGGCAGCACAGGATATTTCGGCTTCACATTTGTACAGTGGGAGGAAGCGGAGACGCGTCATCCATCTTTATTTAAAGTCTATGCAGCAAACCCAGAGCAGAGATGGGCTCCTCTTCTGAAATGGGAGAATTTGCTGCTTTTCTGTAGGGTTTGCAGTACCATCGTGACAGAAAATCCTCGGCTTTGCGACTTGCGGTCAGATTTTAAGATATCGTCTTCGAATTTGGGAAGCTGCGCTGGGTATTTTTTATGATTTTTTGACATTTTATAAACTAAACAATCCAAATGAACTGAAAGATGAATCAATAATGAAAGTATTTGTCAGTTCAAATCCAGTTTTCCCCTCATATTTCCGCTCAAGCAGCTTTGAAGTTGGAAAAATCATTTTATTTCATCGGTCTGACATATATATTGAATATCAGCTTGTTCCAGCTCTTCATTGAAGCTGTATGTTGTTTAAATCTAATATATTCAAACCCAAGAGCTTTCTCTGCCTGGTGATATTCTATGTCTTGTGCATTACTTTACGCAGCTTTGCCTCCAAATGCAGCCTGACAGATTTGGGGTCTTTAGAGACTTTGGCATCTCGACTAGAATATAAACTAAACTTCTGTGAGTTTAAGCAAAGCTTGTTTGAGGGATCCACTTGTGAATCAGTGGGGTTGAAAAGGTTAAACATGTTTTCACCTCCAACTTATGGGAGAAAAAAAGTTGCCTACGAGCACAAAAAGTCTTAAAAATGCAGCAGAGACTCGGAGTATTTGTAGGAGAAAGTTTGGAGGTGTGTGAGGTGACTGGTGAAGGAAACACTCTGAACCCTGCCCTGATCCTCCTGCATTAAACATTACACAAGCCGTCCACTTCTCATTTTTGAACATGCACAAATATGTTATCCTTCCAGCCCCCCCACCCTCTTCCTCCTTATCTCTCTCTCTCTCTCTCTCTCTCTCTCTCTCTCTCTCTCCCTCCCTCCCTCCTTCTCTTGGTGGGTCCCTGATAGGCCCAATCTCCAGTGGCTATGTTCAAAACACTGGGCCAGAATAGCACGGGCCCTAGGTAGATACATATTTATGGGGTGCGTTTAGTTCTTACCACAGAGGAGAAGTAGAAATAGTGTGTTTCCAAGGTGAGCAAAACAAACAACTTCAAAGGAATTTAAATGCAGCACATGTAAATTTCCTCCCACAGTCACATGCTTCTGCAGAGATTATCGTTAGATTGTTAATGAAGGATTCGCGCCTGATGCCAGATGACCTGATTATTGTCTGTCTGCAGAAACAGGAGCCCAGAGGCGGCGGTGAATGAATTAGATAAAGCCAATTAAAGCATATACACGCAAGTACTGTATGTGCTGTGCGTTCGCAGTCATGAGGTCCGGCCATGACGTCGTGGCTTTTCGGCAGGGATCAGAATGAGCACCGCTGATGGATGAGATGAAAGAGCTGCTCAGTACAGATGAAGCCAGAGAATAATCATTCATCAATGGTCCCTTTGGGTGTCATTTTTTACTAATCTGTGACAAACTATACAGGCTTTCTGCAGTTTATCACCTGATATCTAATAGCTACAGTTAAATCTGCCTGTGATATCTCTCTTGATTCTCCTCAAGTAACTTGACTCATAGACGGCTGCTCATCACATGTGACCCCCCCCCCCCCCCAAATGCACCCACGCGTTTGTCTAATTATCTCTTAATGTCATGATTCAGCTGGCTCCGGAAAACATGGTGGTGGTGGGATGGGGTGTGTGTGTGTGTGTGTTGGGGGCTGGTTGGTTGGGGGGACCAGCAGGGCTCAGAGCGAGGCCCTTTGATGTGAAAGATAATTACTTGTGTAGTTAAGATAATTAGCAAAAGTCCAGAATAAAAGTAAATAGGCTAACTGTCGCTTCCACTGTAGCCTGAATGAACTCAAGCTGCGAGCCAAACAGCATGTGATTTTCCTCTTTGCTGAGACTTCAATTAGATTTGGGATGTGCGTTTTGGCGCAGGTTTGTATATGTATGGATGTGTTTGGATGCGTGTTTTTCACAGAGACGCACTGTAGTCCCCTCCATGTTTTGGAACACTTTAAGGGGATCTCCACCAGTTTTCCACATCAAAGTTTGTTTCCAGTTCTTGGGGAGTGCTGCTGCAGAGGTGAAAAAGTTGCAGAAAGCCTTTTGTGCCTCCAGGAGCTGCAGGAGGACTGATTAATTGCCTCAAGTGATGTCACTTGAGTCAGCATCAGCTGGGGCTGAAGGCTACAAGTTTGAAAATGAATCAAATCTGGTGGTTTGGAGTTAGAAAGAAGTGAGCTCACCGAGCCTCTGTAGCCTGTATCCTCATTGCAGCTCGGTTGCTAGCAGCTGGTGGCTACATTAGCTGCTGTTAGCGAATACATCCAGTTGAGTTGCATTGTGGGCAATGTAGGAGCCAGGTTTTTGATGAAAATGAATGTGTAGAATCATAACAGTGTCTATGGGTCTGCTGCATTGGTGCAGTAGATGCAGTGCTAATTCCGTGGAGTGCTCTTTTATGATAATAATGACAAATGATATTTATGTAGCACTTATCACACAAAAAGCGGCTCATTGTGCTTCACCAAAGTTGAAAAATACAACCAAATTACAACCAAATGAACTTAACAGTAAATAAATGGCAATCGATAGTATGAACGAGGTTGAATATAGGGAAAGTTTCTAGGTAAAAGCAAGTTTGCATCCTGCTCTACTGGAATTTCTCATTTTAACAGCTGATTTTCTGTAAATGTCATTTCTCTTCACGAAAGTCTGAAACGCAGCTTCTCATCCTGCACTTCCTTTTGGTTTTGTCAGCCTAAAGGTAGTAAAACAAACACACAGCGCGTGTTCAGACACTTGAGTGGAGACTCACACTTGTGGATCATTTCCTACAGTTGCATGTGTGCCTGGGCGGGTTTAAATATGGGGCCCCCTCAGGGTGAGTTTGTGCCTACACAGATGTGTGTCTAAGTGGCTTCATCCCGGCCCTCGTGGAAAAGAGAGTCCCCCGCCGTTCTCATCACCATTCTGCCGCATTCCAAGGACACTGTTGTGATTGACGGGGCTTAATGTGTATCTTGCCAGAATTGGATTTGATCCTAGGGGCTCTGCCACAGGGCCCCTATGTTAGATTTACACCCCCCCCCCCCCCACCTTTACTCCATCTTCCCCTCCTGTTTCTCTGTTGAACAAACAGAAACAGAATCACCTCTTCTGGAGCAGCTCCTGCCTGCCTGCCTGCCTGCTTGCTGCATTGTGGTGAGATCATGTGCGGATCTGTGTCGCTGGGTGATTGTGCCGCCTGCGTTTTTTTTTTTTTTTTTTTTGGTTATCCAGCAACGGCAGGGATGTAGGGAAGGATTTGTGCATGCGAAACACAGGCGGAAAAGAGAGCAGGTGCGACTGTGCGAGCTTGTTCTGATGCATTTTATGTACAGGTGTGTGTTGTGGCATATGTGTCCACGTTTGCGTGCTTATTTATGCCTGAGGATGGGGGGTGTGGGAGTGAGGGGTGATTGTAGATGCACCTGCCGCCACAGAGCTGTAATTTCCCTTGCAGAATTTAGCTGAATAATCGCACTTCCCCCGCTGGCGCCTCGCGCTTCAAAGCACTGATGAGATGAAACAAAACAATGATTTGTGGCGGGCTTGTCAGAAACACCACACCCTGCTCTGTCTGGGGTGAGGTGGCGTGGCAACTCCTGGTTGCATAACAGGCAAAAACTTTTCCCACCCCGCATACATCAAGGCCTAATCACGTCCTTAAATGGCAGCCCAGCGCCTGAAATAAAACTGGGCTCCAGTCTGAAGCATTTGAACAGTCTCCTCATTGACATTCGCTGTCAGTGTCTGCACAGAAGAGCCCAAGCTAGCATCAATCCCTCAGTCAGAATAAAGATACCTCCAGCTTGTCGTTACAGCGATAGCATTCAGATCTTTGAAAACACTAGCTCACCTTGCTCCATGTTGTGACGCTGTGGGCATATGATCCCCTTTCTCTACCCGGCTTTTCGACAGCTGACTCTTGTCTCCCACAGATCTGTGGCACTAACATCCTTATCGCCGGTGAAAAGCCTGCCATCCAGGTTTATCCATTTGGCTGAAGACTCACATTACTGCTGTGGCGTCCCTCCTTATCTCTGTCGGCTTCTGAGGCCGAGGAGGAGAATGCAGACCAAGACAGATTCCTATTTCAGCTGAGAAGGAAACAATGGGTTTCCATCTTGATTTCATGTGGAGGCACTGCTGAAGTGGCGTCCTTTATCTATTCATACATGTGTGGATGTGCACAAACAAACGCAGCGTGATGGGCTGGTGTTAATCTGCTCCTGTCCTGTGGGCTCTTTGTTATCACCTTGTGGATTACAAGTACTTCATAAATAATTTACATTGCTTGACCATAAATTAATCCCTCCAGCCCAGGCTATATAAAGCTCCAACTAAGCTTCACAAATGTGAATATTGTCAGACTTCTGTTGTCTCATATGATGGTAAAATGATTATATTTATGTTGTAGACAGCAACAACTTGAAGAAATTGTGACATTTCTGCCACTTTATAGACTGGTTAATCAGTCAATGGAGAAAATAATTGGCAGAGAAATCCATAATGGAAATTAGTTGAAGCCCTAAAATGTACCATATGGTTCATTTGACCCTAAATCATTGCCGCAATTTGTTGTGAAAAGCAACTGCAAATCCAGTCATTTTGAGCCATGATAATAACCAAAATATGAAGCAAGGTTCCAGATGGACTGACAAACACTGCATGCATTGTTTTTATGGAGGGTTATACAGTGAGGCCCTTACTTTGGGAAGGGAAACCGTTTGTATAAGTTCCCTCGGCGGTTGCTGCCCTGGGTGCAGATGCAGGGGAATGCAGCACTCAGGTGGAAGACTGTTAAAAAAATAAAAGATGGCCTCTCTAACAGGTTAGAGGAGGAATGGTGAGGTACTTTCTTTCTTGCTCTGCTTTTTTTTTTTTTATCACTGGATCTGGCGCCATTCTCCTGTCACATAAACTCACTAAGTTATCTTGCTAGATGGCGACAATAAAGTCACTGCTGTTTCTTTCCCCACAGATCGCTGGATTAAGTAAAAGTGATTATTTCTCTCTCTCCAGCCTGCTTCAGCTCTTTTATCGGGCCTCCTCCTCCAACCAATCCATTTGCAGGGTATAGTCCCTGTTTTCCTGTAGGGACCTGTTAATGCCACCAGATATTTCCCTGTTGCACCTGACTACTTAAGTGTTTGTGTACTACTGTGTTTTTGCTCTCCCACCCAGCAGCACTCATGCTGTTAAATGATTAATGCTGAATATAAGGACCCACCAACTTTCTCGCTCTGTCTCTTCCCTTCGCCTCCTCTCTGTCTCTCTTCTCGCTTCCACCACCTCCTCCGAGGCTATTGATTGTAGAACAAAGGGGAGGGACTCGGGCTGACCCCCAGATTACAAGTGTATGGAGTATAATTACCTGCAGCGCTCTCTCCTCGCATCCCTTCACCGACTCCCTCTCTCTAAACAAAAACACAGTGGAGCCGATAAGGCAAAAAAAGCTCAGCTAAATTAAACATGTCAGTTTTTTAATGGAGTTTATTTACTTTGGTGTGTTTACCTATTAATGTCGGCTATGATTTCATCTGCATACTGGTCCTGAGTCTGTGTGTGTGTGTGTGTGCCGGCTTGCCTGGAGGCTTAACCCTGCTCTGTATAATGCAGTGGTGGCTGAAAGTGAGGCTCTTGTCACTTACGCCCACAAGAAACAGGAAGTATTAGCCAGCCAGGGAATCTGTGTTTGTGCGTGATATAAGCTTCACCGACAATATCCGTCATTGCATCCTTTTAAAAAGTAGAGCAAGGCCGTTGTGAAGGTTGGCTAATGAAAAGTCTTTAGTGGAATTATTGATTCCTTAAGAGGGGAAAAAAAGTGTAGTGGTTTTGCATGTTATAGCTCATTAAGTAGAAATACTTGAATAAAATTAATTACGGTTGATTAAACCACTGCAAGTACTTTGCACGAATAGGAATAAAAGCACTCTTGGCTTAGAGGCCTCTTTGGTGATGGATTTGTAGTGTTTTTTGTGTGGCTTTGTGTGGTGGTTTTAAGGTCTTGCTCCATCCTGTATAAACGTCCACCACCTCAGCGATGAAGGAAAGCTGTCTTACTGAGTTTCCTTTTGATTTACCAATGCCCACGAAGCTGAGAAGCTGAAATATAAAACACAACGTGTTTTGATTTAGAGTGTGTGAAAACTAGTTAACACCTGAGCAAAAAAGCCAGAAGTGTCAGCTGACCTGAACTGAACTGTCTTGTTGTCACAGGGACGATAGGATGCAGTAAGCTCACTGTTGATGGGGGATGCGTCATATTCTTTTCACGATAACACAACATTATGAACAGCAAATCTGAGATCAGTAGGAGAGCTAGTTAGCTGTTAGCCGTGGTGTATTTGGCTTAACAGAGCTAACGAAGATAAGATAAGATAGACTTTATTTATCCCACAATGGGGGAAATTCACGTGTTACAGCAGCATCCCCTGCACTGGGGATGTAAAAGTGTTGTGCTGAAGGAGCTGCTCAGGGTCCTCACAGTGTGGTGCAGGGGTAGGAGGAGTTGTTCATGATGGATGTCAGCTTGGCTAACATCCTTCTGTCCGCCACCTCCTCGATGGAGTCCAGTGGGCAGCCCAGGACAGAGCTGGCTCTCTTAACCAGTTTGTTCAGTCTCTTCCTGTCTCTGTCTGTGCTGCCCCCTCCCCAGTGCACTATGGCATAAAACACTGCAGAGGCCACCACAGTGTCATAGAAAGTCCGTAGCAGAGCCCTGCACACACCAAAGGACCTCAGTCTCCTCAGCAGGTGTAGGCAACTCTGGCCCTTCCTGTACAGGGCGTTAGTATTGTCTATCCAGTCCAGTTTATTGTTGAGGTGAACACCCAGGTACTTAAATGAAGCTGATAAAGCTAACAGCTGATGAACACAGTCAGACTGAGTTTCTGCACTGCAGTTTGATATCACAGCACATCAAGTTTACAGCAAATTTATGTGCTGCAGGACTTCAGCTGAGTACAGTTTACATTCACGTCAAGATGGCTAAAATTGTCTTTTTGTAACAGTTGTGGGACAGTGAGGACAAAAGTTAGACAGGAGCTCTGTAAATGTGATATATACATGATTGTAATAGCTGAAATTCACTGTGATTTCTCTTGAGGTGATGTCAAATGCAGCATGCTGTTTCCTTTCTCCTTTTGTCCTTTCATTCTTATTTGTACAAAGCTCTTATCCTCTTTTCTTCAGAGATGTCAGAACACAGGCTGACCTGCACCATATAGTTCAGTGCCTGGAGCCTTGCTTGAGGACACGTGTACATGTGGGGGGGGGGCGCTGTGCAGACAGTTCGAGATGTGCTGTAATCTAACAGCTATTTGATCAGTGACTAGAGAGTGTGGAAGAAAGGAAAGACAGCTTGTGCTCAATAAATACTGATCTTTTGTACTGAAGTTTACTTAAGAAGAAGCAAAGTGCAGCGAAATAACACGTATAATTAATGAGAAAGAGCTTAAAAAAAGGTGTTGTGAAACAATTTGCATTAAATGTTAAAAAAAAAATCATATTGAGTGTGCCAGCGTTGCTACTCTATTGCTTCGCTTAAGAAACATGTAAATAATCCAAGTAGTTCACACCCACCCACAAAACATTTCACAGCATTTTGTTTGCTTTAGAAATGCTCTCTGACAAGAAGTGTCCTCTGGCGGTTGAAGGCTGTTCTGTTGTGACGTCGGTCCACGCTGCGAGGTACAGCAGCCGAGCAGCTGCGGACAGATCAGCCGACTCAAGAGGCGAGACTTGAGGCCTCTCAGGCTGAAATCAATAACACAGAGACCTCCCGCTATTTCCGTCACATGATGTCGGCTTTTTCGGTGGCTTGATTATTAACAGAACTGTTGCGAAGCATTGGCAGTCCGACTGCTCCGTCGTGCGCTCTTTTAAAACCCACCGTATGTCACATGGTGAAATGTGAAAACCCTGTGAAGCTCACAGCCAGAGACAGTTTTATTGTTCAGTTTTGTAATTTTGTAACTGCCTTTTGTTAAAAAAAATCCATTTAGCTGGCTCTCAAAAGCAATCATAATAACAGAAATGTGTGTGTGTCCCCCCCCTTATCAGCGCCTCTCACAAACAACAGCATGGGATTTAGCACAGTAGTTAGCACAATATAACACCAAGCATGTCAGCAGTGATGAAATATGTTTGGAAATACTGTGAGGGCTACGTGATATTAAGACACAGTTATTGAGCTGCATCACTACATTCCTGTTATTGAGCTGCATCATCCAATTTCTGCAAATTATGTCTCAGTTGTGTTTGGGTTTAAAAAATGAGTCTCTGCTTCATACTTATGCATGAAGAGGTGAGAGGAGCAAAAAAACCTTTCATGTGGATCTTATTATTCTGTTTATTTCATGGAAAGATCAGGTGGCCTCAATATTTGCTTCTCTGTTTATATCACATTGATTTTTGTTTTGCATTCCTCAAGAAGCCAGAGATTTTAGGCTCTGTAAGTTCTGTAGATTGCATCCAGAAATGCTTATTCATGCATTCATTAAAGCCCCTGCACGGCTTATTAATGAATGCAACACAAACATAGGTGCACATTTTTGCTGTAGAATCAAGTAATTACGAGTGATTTTAATCTTGTGCTATTAGCATTTTGATTTAGTGCTGGCCTGGTTGCCCCACTTAGCCTTGCTGTGGCTCCCAAGTAGGCCGGGCCAGTCCAGAGTAGCCTGGACTGGGCCAAGGCGAGCAGCCTGCATGTGTGTATGTGTGTGTGCAGCCCATGGGTCCATCCATCTGCAGTCGGACAGGCCCTGGCTCACTCCCAGCCCTTTAGCACAGCCATTACAGCACCAGCCACCAAAGTGGTGCCACATGTATGCCTCCTCAAGATACCAGGGGGGAACAAACTGCGTGTGTGTGTGTGGAGGGCACAAGCCCAAGTGTAATAGGTTGATAAATCACCCACTAGCTGCAAATTAATGAACAGCATATGGGAGCGAGTGCAAATACGCCGGCAAACTGAAACAATTGCACCGAATTACTTTATCTTGCAAAGCAAAAATCAATTAAAGCCTGATATATATCTCATGTTGCAAAGGAAAACAGAACGCAGGGAAAGTGCAAAGCCTGTGGTTTTCAAGCGCTTATTTGGATTAGAAGGAGCGAGAGGAGAGTGAAAGGTCTGCTGAAGGTCAGTTTAAATGGAGGAAGGCAGAAATTTCTTTCTGACTTGTTTGCCTGAAAAACAAGTTAAATCAACAAGCCAGAGTTGATAGAAATTGGATAAAACCTTCAGGGCTGCCTCTCAACGGTATGAATTCCATATTCATTATGTTTAATGTCGTCGACCACTTTGGGCCAGCAGCCCTTTTAAAAATATATAGAAAGCAAAGAAAAAGGATGCACTGGTGTAATGGCGCTTCACATTTTTCAATGGAGCAGACCTTCGGCGTGACAGCGGTGCACTGTGGTGAGATAAGCAGAGACAGGCGGGGGGGAGGAGGAGGGATGGGAAAGAATAAAGTGAAAAGAGTTAGTTAGGTGGTCAAGGCGCCACCTGTGATCCGCAGTAAAACGAAACCCCCTCATTCCCCGTCCTCTCCTCCTTCCCTCATCCCTTTGTTTCTTAAAGTCCTCGGAGGATATTGCTGCCGTATTCTTTCAGCGGTAAAATGTCCCCAGGCACAAAGCTATTTCAGATGCTTTACCGGTGGGCCCAAAGTGATAGAAAAGGCGTAATTTGTTTTGACTTTGCCTCTCACACAAACCAATCTCCCAGTGTTATTTAAGTCGCCGCTCTTCTCTCGCTCTCAGCAGCATGTGACGACAAACAACAAATCTCAGGTTGCCATGGATCTCCGCTATTTATAGGCTGTTTGTGTGTCTTGGTGTGCGCTTGTTGCTCGCGCACCTGCGTGTGTTTAATTGTCAAAGCTTCCCCCTCCTTCTTGTTTGTTTCCATCATGCAGTTGAAATACTGTCAGAGCCAAACTATCGCAATGCGGGTTTAGTTGCAACCCATTGTTGCCAGACATGAAAAAAAAAAAAGAGAAGAGCTTTGTAACTTTGAATTAGACTTAAGAAATGTATTCATGCCGTATTCCCAGTGCGCTCATATCTGGGCTGGTGTGATCCGAGGATGCAGAGAAGAAGCCTAGGAATAGCGACAAGAAGCCTAAAAAACACCTGATGGTCCCGAAATAGCGAGCTTCATTATGCCAGAGGAGGGTAAGATCCAGCCCCCGCCTGTTGATAATCAATTCCCTCTGGTGACTTCTGAGCCGCACTCTTCAGCCATGATGCAGGAAAAGAGAGGATAGCTAAAAGAAGCTCCCTAAACTTCTGCAAGCAAGCCGCGTTCACTGTTCGCCGCGCACAAACAGATGTCAGATTGATAACACGTTGGAGTTTTGTTTTCCCCTCTTTTAACTGTACTCGACTGCTGTGCGTTTGTTCCACTCAGAGACGCTTTATTGTCAGGAAGTAATTTGGCATCCTCGCTAAAACAAATAGCGAAAGAGATAGGAAAGACATTTGATTTGATGCCACCTCCCACACAGAACTGTCTCCCTGTCACACTCAACCTCTTTTCCAGCCACCGCGAGCAGCTTTCATCCTTGTTTTTTTTCTCCCCTGCGTCATGTATAGCAGTGGTTCACAGCTTTTTTTTGTCTGACGTGCCGCATAACCCGATCAGATGGGCAAAGCAAGTAGAAAAAAAAAGTTTCAAATGTGTTGTTATGAATGGCTTTAAAGTGGATGCTGTGTAACGCTTCATAATGGAAAAGTGGAAATACTATTATGTTTCTATACAACTGAATTGTCAGTGTTTAGGTTGCATTTGACACAAGCTGGACTTTTAGCGAACTGTTTTAACCATTTCCAAGCTGGTGTTGCCAACCGTCCAATAAAATATGGAGTCATCTATGAGAGAGAAATATCAGCCTGTCTGACATGTTGTTTTCCACTGCACAAGCAGCGATTCTGCTTCTGATTGGTCACAGCTCGAGTGACAGCATTACTGCAATACACCTGCAACTGTGGCGCAAGATATAAAAAAATGGCAACCTACGAGTATGGTCCACCCAGCAAAAAAAGAAAAAAAGAAAAAAAAAAGATGACGACAGAAATACAGAGGGGAATAGGAAAAAGATTAGCCGTGGCTGGTATGCATGAACGAGAACGTGTTCCATGCCAACTGCGCCGTCTGCCACTGTGCTTTCTCCATTCGTCACGGAGGAATTTGCGACACCAAAACAACATGCTATGTTTTGATGGCTAACTACATCAATCCATGAAAGGCTGCAGAGGACACGGGGAGATGGAACACAAGTTTTAGCTGATTGTTGCAACAGTGTCCCCATTAGATTTGGTTATCTTTTTCAACTGTTTAGTCATAATTGTTAGCTAATATTTGGACGATTCTCTGTCACCCATTTTTCCAATACTTTTCGCTAACCATTTCAACCGTTCCGCTTTCTTTCTAGCTTTCATATGCTCTCAATCACAGTACATGGTGTTATGTTTTACAGCTGAGCACCAATTTGTAAAATCATAAGTGCATTAGTTGTCCTCTTCAACACAAATATGTGCATTCAGTTTTTCAATAAAATCATCATCAAAGTTTTTTTCTAATAGTTTAGCGACTCCACATTCTTTGCACGTACCCCCTGTCAGCTGCAAGCACCCCAAGGGGTACAAACACTCGTGGTTGGTAATCACAGATGTAAAACACATACGCATTTTCAGATTGTGGCCGCTGGTGCAGCTGCTGCTGCTGATGTCCCGTCTCAACATGCATTCTGGGAAATGAGGTGCTTCAGAGAAAGAGGGGAGGTGGTGCTGTGCATGAAACCTATCATATATCCAGGGCTCTAATTACTTCCACGCTCCTCCCTTGTGTCTTAGATGGATTCTCACGAGTCAGAAGTGGAGGATCAGCACTTTCCATCCCTCCTACCTACTCTATGTTCTTTTTCTCCTTTGTCACAGCAGGGCTTGTGTTATTAACCTTCTGTCTGCTCATGCAAATAGGACACTATAGTCCTTTCCCTCTCGCTGGAAGCTCATTTTAGACAGTTGAGCCCCCTTTTGAAAATGTCCATGTCTTGTTTCCTCTTATAGAAATCCTGCCGCATTTGGCAAGGATCCAGAGCCAGAGGAAAGGCAAACAGAAGAGGAAAGGGAGAAGAGAGACAGACAGAGTGGACTGTGCAGGTCAATTATTGTCACATTTCACTTGAGGATAGAAATAGAAAAGAAGGGAGAAATGCAGCGAGAGGAGAGAACTGAGGCATGACGCTGAGCAGATGTAGAGACAGAAAACAATGAAACGGACTTCATGAAGACATTAGCTTCAAGTGTTGCTGCGTTGGCTCTTGCATCCATGTGTGCATGTTTGACTGGAGATGTTCTAAAGCGCAACACAAAGGGGTCAGAGGTGTACTTAGTTTTAATGGAAAGAGGCCTTCACTCCCACGACTAGTTCCCCATCCTCTTTTTGTGCCGTTCTCTCAGCTTCACTATTAGAGCTGCTAAGCACCTCTTAAGGTGGTTATTGCACCGCTCATCAGTGCATCGCGCCAATCAGGCTGCGGCGGCGGATATGAAAGCCAGGCAGGGACGGCAATAATCATCAGATGCGCATCAAGCGTGAACTGACATCTTTACACAGGGCCCTCCCGTCTGATTAACGGGGCGCTCGTGGCTAAAGGACCCCCTCCTCCTCCACCAGCGCTGCCACCAGCTCAAACCCCATCCCTGCTATGACCAGCAATGAGGGCTTGCGGCGTTGCACATAAAAGCCGTATTCATGCCATGCTCTATAAGGGCACATAAAAATGACAGCTGCACTTTAAAGTGTTACTGTGTAGCTTGTAACGGCAGACACAATGAGATACACAGTTGTTAAAGGCCCCTAATTTGGCACTTATGGGAATGGAAATGCTGCATAAGTAGTGCATAAATGTGCCTGCTGATCCTCTGACCAAATGTCATTGCATCTCCTATCTATCTATCCATATCCGATTCCAAAAACATAACAACTTCATAAGAGTAAACTCCCTAGATCAGTTTATTTAAAAGCCAGCAGTATGTAGTGAAAGCTTCAGAGCCATCGTGCTCTCAAAGCAACAGTGATCAGAACCGCTTGGGTAAGAAAATACCTGAAGCAGGAAGTACATAAATTTATTTTCCCTTGTTGCAGAAGCTTAGTAACCTCATCCTCAGGACATTAGTGGCTGGTTTGATGAAGATGAAAACAAACAAAGTGCAGTGGTTATCTCAGTCACCAGACCTGCACCCATTTGAAAACATGTGGCTCTATTTGAGTGTATTTCTTTTTTTGTAATTCAGCAAAGCAAAAATAATGGAATTTCTGCCCAGTCTCACCCTCTCTGTCTCTTGTGCACACTCTGTGCCTCTCAGGACACACAGGAGAGTTTAGCAGTTTTCACAGGCAGCAGTCAGATGTGTCACATGTCCCGTCAAATTGCCCTTGACTAAGACACTGAGGCCTCACCTCCTCCTGCGCTCTTATCAGTCGGGGTAGGAGTGTTGCTGGAAACAAAACACAAACTAATAGATTTTTTTCAGGAGTGGTACGATATCGCAGCCTCTCAAATACAGGTAGACATTTTTGTATCTGCTCTGAGCTACACTGAAGTTGCTTCAGTGATCCAACACACTATCAAGGATTTTCACAAGTATGCCCTATTGATTTACATTTTAGGCATTTAGCCGCCCTCCTTATCAAGAGGGACTCACAAAAATGAGCAGACTGGGCCCAAATCCCCATTTTAGACATCTAAATGCTCATTTTAAACATCCTAAACTCTTATCACACAAGTGTATCTGTTCATCAAAACTTCAGTTGGTCATTTATTATTTGTGAATGATAGAAGTTCTTTTTCCATAAAGCAATCCTTTCACCCGGCTTTGTTTTTTTTTGTTTTTTTTTTACCGGCTGCTGGTGACAATACAGAAGAGGATTAAATGACAAATCAACAGAATAAACTTCTGAGGGCTTGTATTAAGACACTTGATATTGATGGTGCATTTAATTAAGTGGCCACTTACATCAGAAAATGGGCTGCTTGCTCTATTAAACATGGCGCCCCTGATGTGTTGTGAGAGGAGAATTCTGACTTAATTCACCCCTGATTAATCAAAAGTTTACTTAGCACTCTGAAACAGAAAAGAACAGACGTGAGAAACAGCTCTGCTGCTGGATACATGATAACCACACCTCGTTTATGAGGATGTCTATTGTAACATTTGTTATTCAACTTGCTATTTTTGTTGTAATTGCCATAGAAAATAATGAAAAATGATGCTTATGTATATTCCCATGCTTGTGTGTTAAATGTGGAGCTAGAGCCAGGAGTTAATTAGCTTAGCATAAGGACTGGAAATGCGGTAACAGCCAACCTGACGACTGTCCGAAGTTAAAAAATACACATATCTGAAGTTCACCAATTAACACATTGTATTTTGTTTGTTTAATATTTATGAAAAAAAAAACAATAGTTATGCTTTTGTCGGGAATTTTGCTTTTTGCTAACAACGTTGATTTGACTCATTGACTTTATTTAAAAACAATATGGTGATAAGACATGTTAGCGAACAGTTACCTGTTCCAGAAGACACGGAGCAACATTAGCATTTATTTGGAGTCCTTGTTTTTTAAACACCAAACAAGTGTTGTATCAATATTTACTGTTGTTTTTAGCTCTGTTTTGGTCTCCACCAATGCCTGAGGGAATAGTGAACAGTGGGTTTATCAGAGCAAAGCAAGCATTAGTTAGAATTCAAGCCAAAACATCCTTTTTTTTTGTTGGAAAATAACAATTTCATGACTTTGTGACATGACGTCTTTGAGTCTTTCCAGTTCATTGCAGACACACAAGATCTGTTTGTGTTTTGTACAAAAAAATAAAAAACAGCCCGAAGGTACCCAGATATGAAATGCAGAATGAAATCAAACTCCTTTAGTGTTTTTCAGCAGTGAATGAGTGGCTCTGTAATCACGCCTCTGTTTGTTTTTGTTTTTGTTTCCTGGACAGTACCGCTCGGAGGCATTTTTCTGGACGTGTGCAGGGAGACAGCCAAGTTGAGGTGGGCTTGAACATTTTCATGCACCATAACTGTGCTTTTGTTTCTCTCTACACTAAAGCATTGTTGCTATGGTTTCAGCCCTGACTTGTATTTTAAAATACATGCCAGTGACTGTCGCAGCAAAGCTCTTTTGCTCGCGATTAGCCGGCACGTCCTGCGTGTGAGCTGGATCCATCTCGCGCAGAGTGGATTTTCTTTTTCTCACTGTTACTGGTGCTTACTGTTTATGAGATGTGCTGGTTAAGATGATCAAATTCAGGACATTGCAAATGGGAGTATACATGTGCAGAGGCAAGAGGCACGTGTGCAGCACACACACACAACCTCACACACACAATGGATTACAGCTGGCCCCATGGGCTGAGTAAAGAGATGAATACACACAACTGGAGCAAAGGAGCTCTTCTTTTTGTCCTATCACAGAGCGCAGTGCGGTGTAGAACAGAGCACGTCCACTATAGAATCTGCTATTGTTCAGATCATTCCTTTCATTTAAACACCTTGAGGTGCTGTCAACCCCGCTCCCGATGGGCGATTTGATGGGTTGTCATAGGAACATATATTGAATGTCACAGCACTGTTGAATGTTGTTTGCGTGTAAGTGGGAGGGAGAGAGGGAGAGAGGCAGGGGCAGAGAAAGAGAGAGAATGTTAACCACTCGACAGACTAAGTGAGGCACTTCATGGTTAAATCTAACTTTTTTCCTTCTTCCCCCTCAAAGCGATCAATATCCCATTTGTGGGTTTTAGGGCCTGTGTGTTCCCCAGGCTTCGGGCTCCTCTGTCCCGCGCTGCATCAATAAATTACATTTGCTTTCTGTGTCCAATTGCTCTCCAAGCTTTGGCGACTTCTCTATTTCTTGTACTCAGACAGCTTTGATGCTTACTTCCTGTTTTTACAGTTTCATGTAAACATATTTTTTAATCAGTTATAATAGTTATCGCTGTCTTTAATCTTTTTTTTTCTAATGCACCAGTTCACTTAGTGCACCTACATGCACTTTTTTTGACCACATATGCATGACAAAACTACAATCTTCAGCATGACATTTGCTGCAGGACAGCTTCTGTATTCAGTTTAAATGACCAAATAAGATGACACGGGGTTACAACTTTGACATAATGGCAGTGAATAGCCCTGATCTTATGTTCTCCCGGCAGACGCCAATACGCGCCCATCAGTAAATAGTATGCCTCTCCATGGCGCATGAAAACACATCCAAGCAGGTGGCAATTGGCAGCGATGGTGGGTGAGCCAAAAGCAGCAGAATTGTCATATCATGCAGCAAAAGCGAGAGCAGATTGCACAGCAGTAGACTGAGTGGGCAACAAGTAAATAGTTCGCTCTGTTCGGGGAAAAATGCATGTGATTGGTGGTTTGTAGTGATGGTGCAGCAGAGTGGGCTAATGGACTGCAGCCAGCTAGAGTTTCCTGCCTGAACTTTCATGGCTCATTTTAGCTACGTGCTGTTACGTGTATGATTACCATGAGCAGCGCCATCGCCATGTGCTGTATTTCAGCCCGCAGGCAACTCCACCAGTGTCTTGTTGTACTCAAAGCAGCTTAATTCGTCACAAAGAAAGGTCTTCCGCTAGATTCTGAAACTGTCTTTGCAAGGGCCTTGAAGAGCACATGTTTTCATTTCTGACCTGACACAGACCCACATGGCGTAATTCCCCCTCTCGGCGGCTTCCCTGTCTCTCTCATTTTCAGCGCTGGCAGTCAAGATATATCAGATATCATTTGGATCAGACGGCGTGTCTATTTCCACCGCGGCCATCGAAAGCAACCAGCCTGCCTCCTCGACACCAAACAAACACCGGCCCTCCCTGCCAAACACACCCCTGCCCGTGATTACCAAAAAGATGCAGCGTTGAGCCCGGTCTATTATTTCCAATTTCTCCTGCAGAAAGTTAATCTAATGAGCATTATCGGCAGCTAATGGGAATTATAATTAGTCAGATGCAGCAGATTATCTGCGCATAATTAGCTGTGTCTGTCAGCTCCAATTAGCATGACAGGAATTAGGAGACTTTGGAGTTTGTCGCAGGAGAGAAGGAGAGGGAGAGAGGAGGGCAAGGAGACAGAGATATTGAGGAGGTGGGGGAGAGGAGAGAGCGATGGGTGGAGAGGAAAGAGGGAGAGGAGAACAGAGGGGGGAGGTGTGGGTGGTTGGGAGAGGCAGGTTTTTGGCTCTGAGCTCAGCCTTGCACTGAGGAGAGGGGATGCGCATAGAAAGTAGGACGGGCACAAATGATTTTTGGCGTGCACAAAGGAATGGTGTTGATGGGTTTTAGGCAGAGAGGAGACTATGGCGTTGGCGTGAGGAGACGTGGACTCGTAGCAGGGTGTCCAAGCAGTCTAAGACACATTTGAGACCGTTTCGGTGCCCTCATAGCCAGCATATATCCATCAGCAGCCACAAATGCTGTTGAAGTGCCCCTTAGCAAGACACTGAACCTCTGGTAAATCACTGAAAATCCCTCAGGATGGCTGTGACAGCTAAATGCCCTAAGTGTAAATGATGGCTAAAAAATGTGACATGGTTGAAATACAACACAAGCTAAACTGAATTACAGCAGTCATTTTTTTTCTTCAGAATAAAACACTCCGAGTGTGTGTGCGTGTGTGCGTGTGTGCGTGTGTGCGTGTGTGTGTGTGTGTGTGTGTGTGTGTGTGTGTGTGTGTGTGTGTGTGTGTGTGTGTGTGTGTGTGTGTGTGTGTGTGTGTGTGTGTGTGTGAGAGAGAGAGAGAGTCATGGTCAAAGCTCTGTTGAGTAAAAAGCGCAAAAATCCACAGTGACATTGAGCAATGTATTATTCAGCATAAAAGCAGCTTAACTTGTCTGTTCACGGCGTTTAGCTGATTACATCACATGCTGTCGTAGAATTTCCGAAATATGGCGTTATCAGTGACGAGAGAGCTTTAAAGGACAGGTTCAGCTGTTTTCAGCGCTGCCCTGATACAGTGCTCACATAGCAAATGTGCATTGTTAGAGTTATCAGTCACTGTAATGATTCCTAATGTCTCCACTGGCTGTGAAGTGATCCCTTCCTAATGCAGCTCCAAAGGAAAAGATAAGGGACGGCACTTGTTTGCCAAATCAAGTTTGTCCTCCAAAATTACAGTTTTTAGTAGTTTTTGGTTAGTTGTTTTTGTCCAAAGCTGTGACAGAGGGATACTTTTTTTCAACACAAGCCAATATGCAATGGCCTCAACCTTCTGAAGCCTCATAATGAGTCCATAAGAAGGACTGCACCCCCAGTATGGACAGGAGGAACACTTACAACTACCACAGTCCTTTAAATGTCCATTAATTGATTTTTTTGGCCACTTGGGGGCAGTGTAACAAGCTATAAAGCTTCTGTTCAACACTGACATGTACCTATAAAAGCTAATGTGGTGAATATGTTACCAAACAGTTGCCTGCTGACACATCCGGCAAGACATTTGTAGTCATGTTCCAGGTGATCTAACAAATGTAACTCCAATATTCACGCTGAAAATGGTCTCCGGTAACTCCTGAGGGAAATATCCGTCTCTTTAGCTCCTAAATGCTCCACCATGTTTGCAAGTTTGGCGCTAATTCAGTCTGGCTGCTGGTTCATGCTGGTGCACTGTGTGTTTATTAGAGGTTTTTTTTTTACTGAAAGCAGCTGCCTGCTGCTGCTGCTGCGGCTGCTGCTGGAGACACAGTTGAGAGTAAACCTCAGCTGAAAGACGCTATAAAACTGCCTTTGCTGTGAGTGCGGCGGTTGTATGGAATAATCAGCCATGTCACCTAAAAATCAAACCACTTATACATCTGCAACTTGTCCACCGCTTTCAGTAGCCATTCTCTGCCTGCCTGCGATTCCTTTCACTGAGCCTGCACCTTGTCCACTGTCAGGTTTTCTGTTTTATTTATTGACTCTGTCTATTCCTGTTGTTTGGTTGATATTTTTCGACTAACCCTGCAAGGGTATTGCTGTGGAAGAAGTATGCTCAGCCACCTTAAAGGTTAGAAAAAACAAATCTAAAGCTCCATAAAGCTGAGGTGAGGTGCAGAGTCGGGTGATCATTCTCGAAGGGTTCATCAGCACGAGCAACACTTTCCACATTACACATTGTTGATTGCTGCTATAAAAATATCGATTCGAGCGGCTTTAACTTCGCCTCCTCTTCCTGCAAACCTTCGTTTTGCCGTCTGCATCTAACTGGAAAAATGAAGAAACAACATCCTCCGACACCCTCCTGATCTTGCATTCAGCGTACATTAAAAGAACACAAATTTGTCTGGCTTTCTCGCTGCTGAACAAACTACTTTGTAATGTTTTTAATCAGTCTCATATCAACAAACCAGCACCACTGGAAGCCCTCTGGGAACTGTCTCAATGAACACATGCGGGAAGATACACAGGCAGCTAAATAGCTTTTGATTGAGAAAACACTGTGTTACATTTGCATAGATTATCTCTATCTATTTGACCAGGCTGGATGTGTCAGTAAAGCAAAGTCAGGAAATAGCTGTAGTCAACAGCGGGAAGCGAGCAGAAGTCCGGACAATGCACGACCTCGCCCAACGTATGTTAAACAACGTCAACAGCAGCACACACACATGTGCAAACACTGTTTAAACTAAAACGGCTTGCCTGTAAACAAACACACCTGCACACATGCTTGCGCAGACATGATTTGTGCACATAAAGCGCGCACGCACACACACCGCAACACTGGGGACAATAGATTTTGACAGTGTAGAGTTAATGTGATAAAACCTTAAGCTTCTCTTTGCTTCAGATTATTGATCAGGCTCAGCTCATATTTACCGACGGATACACAACCCTGTGATGTGTCTGCTCGCACATCACAGTAGACACACACACACACACCACAAGTCAGTCAGGCACACGTGATTCTTCAATACACAAACACACACATGCTTCTCCAATCACCGCTCAAGGCTACTTCCCTCCCCGACGACTCATGCTCTGTCAGTGTGCTTCCTGTCGTCCCAGTCTGGCTGTGTTGATGTCTTGCTTCTTTGACAGGCGCACTGCAACTGACAGCGTGATTTGTACTCCAGCACAAACATGCCTGGCAACATCAATTCCCATGGTATGGCTGGGAAACGCCTGGGAGTGCCTGTGACTGTGTATTTTACACTCTTAGGCTGAACCGCAGAGCAGCGCTCAGTGGGTGAGCTGCTGCGAGTTCAACGTCTCACTCAAGAGCGCTTTGTTTAGTGTTGATTGTGATTGTCATTTTATACATTTGCCGGTGAACGAGGGAGGCTCCTGGTACTTGAATGCCATTTATTTATTTGTCTTGCAGAGGTTCAGCAGTCAGTTTTGAGATGTGTCACCATAATGTTTTCAGGATAATTTATCCTTGATGATAGCTCTTTTCAACCAATAATCCATTAACCTTTAGTCATTACATCGGCTATAATTGCTCTTAGTTCTAATCCTACATATGCCCCCCCCCAGTCTTTCCACACACTCATGGTCAACTGTAGAAGTAGCTGCAGATGTACACTTTGTACAGCAGTGGTTTACAAGGGCCACTTGCAATGAACACTAAGATCTTAATCAAATATAAAGTGTAATATGTAGATTAAAAGCTTAGTGAACCTTAACTGGATCCTGATTCATATTTGTTTTTCACATCATATTCAATGTAACATTTAATGAAAATGACAGATCATGAGCTTAAAGTCCTTTGGCCTTCGTAATAGATTTCCAAAATGAGTCTCCAGACACTGTAAGGGGGAATTTACATCACCAGTCACAATGTTTGGGCATTTTGATTGGTAGGCGGGAGAGGGCTCGCTGCAAATCGATTGGAGCCTGCAAGGGTGGGCATGGTTCAAGCTGCACTGAGCCTCCCAGAGTCGAGTGTGTGTCTTCTGGGCAAAATCTGTGGATTAAGGGAGGCCTGAACTTGAAACAGGAAAGGACAGAGCAGTCAATAACACACTGATTAATGATAATGGCATGCAAGCCAGGGGGATAATCTTTCTAAGCTCTTTTTATCTAAGGACCGATTGACTGAAAACATGGAGGACAGAAAGAAAATGCACCAATCCCCAAGCAAACCAGGGGCTTCCAAACAGAGTAAATGTTTGTTTATGTCTTCAGATTTTATAAGCGTGAATGGAAATGCATTTGCTGTCATTGCAGGCCACTGTAATGAGCTGTCTTAAACCTTGACTCTTGGACTTTGTGCCAAAGTTAGTTCTGTTCAGCTGGAATGCTTTTTTTTTTCTTTTGGGAATATCAAATCAAAAACAATTATTGCATCATCTCCTGTTGCCATCGTATGTTGTTGGGACTGTCTGGATGTGAATAATGACATTCATGAAGTGATGCTTTGAGTTAGCATCTTATATCCTCCAATAATTTCCTCCACCAAATGTCCATATTATTCCACAATCGCTTCATCCATCAGTGAAATTTTCTGTCACATTGCTGCAAAATATGCTCATTTATTATAATGACAAATTCCCTCCTCTCACTGGATCCACCTTTATCAAATGCTTATTGACAGGGATGAAATGGAAATGATGGTTTATCCAGGCTTCTCCCCATCAATCTGGCCCATCTGAGACTTGGAAGCTCTGCTCAGAAATGTAACAGGTGCTGATCCTTGTGCTCAGGCTTCATCCAGTTGCCTATGGATTTGCCACAACTGCCAGATAATTTATGCAGCCTCATGGACGCAATTATTCCCTATGTCCACAGTTGTGAAGAAGCGCGGCGACGCTGACAGTCTCAAGACGGATTGGGTGCTGCTTCTAGTGTTTATCTGAGGAGCTTGTCATCAGTGTGCGGATTGGAGATGGATGTTCTGCTCTTGCCTTGGTGGGAGAGGCCTGCTGAGCTTTGTGAACTTGGGCCCCGCAGGAGGAACCGCCTTCCATCCCTTTATCCCTTCATCTCTTATTCTACCATTTCTTTTTTTCCACCCTTTTTTGTGCTGTTCCTCTGATCTTGCTGAGAACTAAGCCAGTTGGCTGTCCTCATCCTCTTTCCTTTGCCTTCCTAACCCCCTGTTTCATCCCTCCTCTCATTTCTCTCACCTTCGTATCTTCCTCTTTTCCTCTCCCCTCTGTTATTCTCGGTCTTGCATTCGAGGGCCAAGCACCGACTCTCCTGGCCCCACGCTTCCCGTTCGATTGGCCCAATAGTTTATTCACTTCACCCAGACACAAAAGACATCAAGCTGACTGATCAGCGGGCAGGAGCCAGGGCACGGCTGATCAATGAGGCCTTGGGCAGAGGGGAAGGGGAGGGTAGGAGGATGGATGGAGGGAGGAGAAGGGCCGAGGGAGGGCTGGACAGGTAGGCTGACAGACGCACAATCAGCGGGCCAATCGATGGGAACTTTTGCTGAGTTCAGATAAGAGGGTGCAGCCCGTTCAGGACACACAGCCAGATCCTCACTGACAGGAGCTTTTGTTTCCCATGCTCATGAGCTTTATGCTGCTCGAGGTGACACCGCTGCGAAAACAAAACCAAAAAAAACACCAGAACAACAAAAACAAAAGGTACGATTCACGAAACAGCATGATAGCAACTGATTCATTTGTTTATTTAAGCACCGGCTCTTCAAATCTCGCAATCCGTGAAACAGTTGTAGAAAATCTGCTAATGTGGTGTGATAAATGCCCCCTCCTGAATGAAATTGTGTGTATGAGTGTGTGTCGGGGGGGAACCATCGATTGGGCGCCATTCATGCTTTTGTTTGTCTGTCCATCACAGTAATAGCGCAGACAATATTGATTCGATACATTGGAAAACAATGAAGGCATCTGAGTGTTTGCTGCTGTCTTATTTTACCACTTTCAAATGCAAATTCACCTGTTCAGAGACTTTTTCATGGACTGCTATGTTGAAATACAGCTCATAATTTCACTAGTATCTGCATTAAGACTGGGTAAAACTCAGTACTTCTTTGGTACAGAACAAATTGTGTCTATTGCTGTAGTAGAAATAGTTTTGATATCACAATTGAAAATCAAACAATACTGAGCCCTATTCAACATAATGTCATTTAAAGCCCTAGTTACCACCCTGGGGGTCCTGACCCCCACTCAGGTGATTTAAAGGTGTTTATTATTATTATTATTATTATAGATAAAAAACTCACAAACAACAAATTATATTTCATTTCTCTTATTTCTTCTCAAAATTCAGCCAAATTGCTCATCCTACACAAACTTCTGAGACTTATTGCGGTCACTATTTGGCTTACTTGCACAGTTTATCAGTTCTGTACTGTTGTATAATACGAAATATCCATAAAACATGTCAGTTAGTCAATGGTTGTCAATGATAGAAATGGGGCCCTTCAGTAAAACAGTTGGGAACCACTGACTGAAGCACCAGTGTGTTAGGTTGAGGTGGATCTATTGGCAGAAATAGTAAATAATGAATTGTTTGCTAACATGTTCAATTAATCATAAGACAATAATATGTTATTGTTGTGTTTACAGCTTGTTCTGCTGCATCCAGGTGGCCAGAAATCAATTAGTAGTGCTAAATAAGATTCAGTGCCAGATACAGTTACTTGACAACTGTGAAAAATGGGTCTGATGATCTGTTGGACGATGCAGATAGAGAGAAGTGTGACAGGTGAAAGACATTTACATAGCACAGAGAGAGACAGGAGCCACGGTCTATTCCCTGTGTTCCTCGTCCTCTTAGTGTGATGGGGTCATCAGCACAATCCCACTTCTCTATCACTGGGGCTTTAACCTTCCCTCTGTCGCCCTGTTGCTCATGGGTGCAGACACACTAACATGCTGAGAGCTAATGGAGGAACTGTGTTATTTTTATCTGAGACACTCGGGGAAATGGCTTCTCAGAAGCGAAACATGGAACACGGATGTGTTGCATCTGATCTTTTGTAGTCACTATGAGTAAGTAATGCCAGGAATAACATGCAAAAAATAGCATCTTTATGTAGCACCAATTGTCATACTCAGCTCATCATCACACCCCGGAGCTTCCTCTAATGCACACATATCATCATGTGACATTGTCCTGTTTCATTTCTCTCAACAAATTCTTTGTTTGCTGATCTTTCACCGTAAAGACAGGTAGTAATGGATGAAACGCACATCGGAGCCAGATTTGACTGTACGCATTCCCACCATACCTGGACGATTTCCCAGGCAGGCGTGCTTGTCCACCTCCGCTGTGTGCTGAAATCTCGACAGAACTCGGACAGAAAGTGGCTTCAAGCCCAGTCGGAGAAAGGCACAGGGCGTCGAGAGGCTTGCAAGCTGATCGATAGCGAGCTAATTGGAAAATAGCGGCAGGAAATGTGATAATGTGGCTGTTCTCTCTGGTCTTACTCTGGCTGTACTTCCCACCCGCCTTTTCCCTTTTTTCCCACTCTCGAGGGTCGGGGCTGGGTGCTTCAATCTAGTGGTTCTCTAATAAGGCCAGAGCCACTGGTCGACCCGAATGAACATCAAAGCCGCACTAACCGAGGTGCACGTACACGTAGGAGGGCATGCTCACTAGCACATTTGTTCACACGTACATGCACAAGATGAGAGCACAGCATGAGAAGCTGGTGAGATCGTGCTTGATGTGTCAGCACATCCCGTTTGAGGGATCTAGCTGCAACCACCAACATGACATACAGACATGTGACAATAGCGTACAGGAAAGAAAGCAATCAGGCTGGTGGACAGGAGAAAGGAAGACAAGCGGGGTAATGGGCATACCAGATTTGCAGAGGAAGAGACAGCCATTGAAGGATAGATATAATGCAGAAAGGAAACAACTCAAAGCTCAAGTTGAATCAGTTTTTAAAGAGTGAGTCATGAATGATCAGGTGCAATTGGGATGCAGCTGGGATGGCTTTAGTAATGTTAAGGAAAGTGTTCACACTGAACGCAAAGCAATTATTAGCAGTGGCGTGATTGCATAGAAAGTGAACAGGATATAGAAAGTCACACGGGAGGAACTCTAGGCTGCAAAAAGTCAGGCATCCACATGCCCGTTGAAAATGTTTGATCTTGTGCAAAAAAAAACCCCTCTAGTGCTCAGTCATACGGAAAGTGACACAGCGAAATTCATTCGACTGTCTTCCAGAAACAGGTGGTGCTGGAAGCATGGTGGTGTAGGACTGCCTGCACTGTTGGTCACCAACAGGACAGTAATTTAACACAGGTAGGAATTTGCAGCTTATATGGCAGCTTCCTTCATTTTGTACTCTCAAAGGTTCGCATTTGGTCAGTCGTGTAACTTGGCACGTACTCCATCGGAAAGTGTTGCACTGAATTTATTTCTGTAAGCAAATCCATTGATCATGGTGATTGCTATGAAATTAGTTCATTTCGGCCCGAAAATGTTGCTTTTGTAAACGTGTGACCAGTCCTGGTGGTTGAATGGAGCGGAGAGGAGTTGGCATGATGATGAAACAGAAGGACTTGGGAGAACAGATGAGGGCAGTGTGGGAGGGAGGAGGAGGAAAGAGAGGGTGCCTTGTCCCATTTCAGACTCAGGGGATCTCTGCATGTCACCAGAATACGGTGCACTGCCAGACGTGAGTGACAGTGATGGGCACTGTGGGCCTGGGATCCAGCGTTTTCCACTCCTCCCAATTCCCCCGGCCAGGCTTCTCCCTCCCTGTGACGAGACGAGGAGACGTCGTGTCAGCTGAAGTGCGACAATCTTTGTCTTACTCTCACTCACTCAGCCTCTCATTCACCCACTCGCTCTTTTCCTTTTTTATGCTTCATTTTATGTTACTTTCTCATTCACGTCTTCTTACATGACTGTAATCATGCTTCACACCCTTTAATTCTCCTTTTCTGTCCTTTCTCCCTTCCGGTGCTCTTTCTTCATTCCTCAGAATGGCAGTTCTGGAGTGGTTGGCACAAAAATAGAGCAGGTGGTCAACACCTGCCTGGTTTCCTAGATCGCTCTTTGATAAGCCACCATTTGTCCGCATCAAAGGCACTGTTTTAGGACATGCTTCAGAGAGGCACAGGGCACCCCACGGAGCAGTGCTGTCACCTTTCCTTTTTGCTGTCTACATCTTGGATTTCAGCTTTAACTCTGGGTCGCAGCAGCTCTAGATGTTCTCAGATGGCACCTTTTTTGTCTGTAAAAAGAGGAGGGTTTGCCAGACTAGAGGAGAGGTAATCCACTGAGAATAAATCTTTGCATCCAGGGAGAGCCTGCAATAGCATATAATCAATCGCGTGGACTGTTTTTAAAGACGAATGTCTGCACGAGAGACGGCAGAGTAGCTTTTGGATGCCTGCTTCAGATATTACATGAATCACTGTTTTGCACACCGTGCTTTGTAGATGTGCTTGGGAGGCGGCACTAAGAGGCTCAGCGTGCCTGAAAAGAACTACAACATGTTGTCTGACCACATCTGAAGGAGAAGGTGTTTATAGATGTTCCACGCGACCACACTCAAAGATGGGCTGAAAAGCCTGCCGTCGCTGAAAACTCCTCCCTGATCTGCCCTCAGAGCTGTGTAGTCAAAGGGCCGGGGTATGTTAGAAATGACAAAGAAGACAAAACACTGGAAGGGGGTGTGAAAAGCAGGCCGTCACAGAGGGGGAAGATGTGATATTGTAAATATGGGTGTCCATTATGAGAGAGTGCCTCCTGGAAAGCAATCATAGTGCTGCAATGATCATTTGTAGAATTAGTTATGTAAAAAATGCCAAAAGAAATCTTCAGAGAGGTCAGACCCTCTGCACAGTGGACCAATCGTGGCGTGCAGTGAGAGTGATTGTTAGATTGTTGCTTTCAGAAAGTTCTAGAGATTGTCAGACGCAGCCCCCCAATTTCGACCTTGGAAAGATGTGGAGTTTCTGAAGCTATTTGACCATCCGACAAGCAGTTCTAATGGAGTGTGCAGTGCCTTAGTCTCAATGCAATGAATCATAGAAATGGGGATGAGGACTCACGCTTTGGGACAGCCTCTCAGTGAAAGCATTCATGGTTTTGCACTCAGCTGTACCCGTGAAGTGACAGAAGTAGATATGGAAGAAAGGGAGCTTGTTCAAACCCTACCTTACTCTCACACTTCGGCCCACCTGGCCAATCGTCTCGTAAAGTGGGTCTGACGGTCTGGGGTGTCAGACGATGTGAGACAATCCGACATGCTCTTCATTTCAGGCACACGGAGCCCGTACAGCAGGGGAGGCATGCAGATTAGACTGGTGAAAAGGGGGTAAGAGAAGCAGCAGAGGGGATTATTATGACAATAAACCATCCTTAACCATGAACTCACTGAGCTGATGCAGCAAAGGAGCACCTTTGCTTTGCCTCCCGAAACTTTAACATGGCACATCAAGCGTGCTTTTTGAAGCGCGTACGACCTGATGTTAAACGGCACAAACGGCTCCGGCCTCAGACGGGAAGCTACCTTTGCATTACTGTGTCCTGACATGAGCTTTATTGCATCTGCTTGCCCAGTTTGTAGATTCAAACATACTGTATTAGATGCAGTATGTGCTGCTGATTGCTATGTTGCAAAATTGGATTTTTTTTTTAATCAACTAATCATTTCAGAACTAAGTATGTCTCAAACAGTATTACCGTGTAGACCGTGATAACATGAACACTAAGCATACATAACTCAAGAAAGTTCTTGACAGTTTTCCATCAGTGAGAACTGCATTAAGCTCTGCATTTGCCCGTTTCCTTTTACCTTTTTTAATCACAGTGGGGCCCTTATCAAGCGGGCTGCACCTTAAAAGCAGTCTCCCCTTTTATTCTTTGACTATCTCAGCTTGAACAACACCATTTATTTTGCCGTGAAGACAAGCCAATCTTGTTTTGTGTGTGTGTTCCTTTCCTCAAAAGCTGCCTGGCTTACCTGTATCTCCAGCTTCATCAACCTCCTGATGAAACCCATACTGGCCCTTCTGCTGATAAGGTAAGCCAGGCAACGAGATATATCCATCATTCACCTACTTAACGCGCACACAGACACAAGCACGCACACTTACCTGCGAGAGTGTGTGACAGGGGGTGGATTTGTGTGTGTTTGTGTGTGTGCGTGTGTGTGTGTGTGTGTGTGTGGGGCGACGGGGGGGTATACTATAACAAGATTAGGATTAGAAATGTGAATGAAATCACACCCTCTGCTGCCACCCAAGTAATCAAACGGCCTCAAACAAAAGAGCAGTTCATTTAGTGCTACTAATTCCTGCTTGGTGGCTTCACAGCATTGCAGTCTCATTATTCTATTAACCCTCATACCTCCTCCCCCATCCACACACACGCACACACACACACACGCACACAAATGCACAAAACCTCATAAATTGTGTTGTGGGACTGCTGCCAAAGCGGAGCCTGGGTTCAGCTGGGTAGTTAATCATCTCCTATAGCATGTAATTCGTGTAAACAATGTTTGTTTGTGCACCAAGAGAGCGCGGGCCCCCCTAGGCTCTAGTTAGCTGTGATGTGGCGGCGTACCTGGGAATAGTAGTTCATGTGCGAAAGGGCCAAAGGTTGCAAGGTGTTCATAATTGACTCACTGTGCCAAGTAGGAGTGGAAGCATGGAAAATAACTTGCCGGCTTGGAATTGGTTGTTGCGACGGTGCTCCTGGGGGGTTGAATGGTGCAGAGCGTGAATATGAACAGAGAGATTAATTACGCTCAGGAGAAGAGCGTTGATGCTTGTGTGGGCAGGTGTGTATGGAGTGTGTCATTCATTTGTGTGTGTGTTCTGGCGTGAACCAGCATTGGTCCATCTGTGCGCACAAACTGGAACGCGGCAGACCTTTCGACCGTGATGTAACTTCTGCATCTTTTCAGTCGGCTTCCGCCATCGCCGCGCGCACAAGGTCATCTAGTTTCTGATCAATAGCTTGTATCGAGCCTACACTCCCCACACCACCCCCTGTTTCTGAAATGGCCGTTAAATCGATGGGAACAAATGAAATTAAGCTCCTGGGCGGCTCGGAGGAGCAAATGATCTTTCTGTGATTAATAACACACTGTAAACGCATCTGTGCTGGGCATATCACATCAGAGAGTATTTCCTTGCCTCGGCTTGTTTCCTCGGGGTAAGACTAAGAGACTAAAGCTGTGGTAATGATGTTTGTCTGGGGAAGCACCATTTGATAGAACATTGAAACAAGAACAAATGGTTTTGTTTGTACAGATGTAAGTATGTTACTTTTCCAGACTGCGATTATGAAGTTTGAAGAGGACCAGGAGCCTCGTCATATCAGAGGACAGGATTCACGCACCGTGAAGATGTAAGGGCCGTTTAGCCCCGATCGGTTGAAATGATTCGCTGATGGATTTTACAATAAATCACGCCACCAAACTGATTGGCCAAGATTTTGAGAGGAGCGATTAAATGTCAGGAGTTTGTACTTGTGAAAAGTTTGCTTACAGACGTTTCATGCGAAGCAGGATGAGAGAAATAGATCACTGAGACTGATCTGTAAGACAAAACATAATTAGCATTTGCTGGAATGTGGCATTCATGTTCTAGACAGCTAATAATAAACTAAATCAAGCTGTCAGTGCGAATCCTGAGCGACGTCGAAACCGCTGCGTTTGAGCGTGCTTTGGGTGTGTGAAAATAATGTAACACATGACATTTGAAGCATTTTTACTGCTCCTTCATGTCAGCGCACAAAATGAAACTGTCTGAGCTACAGTGAGGCACTTCAGCACGATGAGTTCACTACGAGTTCACTGAGTAACGCACACTCTTTGTGGCTTGTCGTAGCGATGTAGTTTGAATAGCATCAGTGATGTATTTGAAGAAACAGAGCCAAGGAGAATGAGAGTTTGTTCTCAGGACTGGCAACTTTTTATATGAAGTTAGTTTATGATACCAAACAAGTTATGCAACAAGACATTTTTGTGTATCTTCTTTATGATAAACACAGTTATAACTCGCAGCAAATTCCATGACAATATGAGGAACAACAGTGCGTTAGTTCATCTCTCAAAACTATCTTCCCTAACCTGTCTGTGGCACCCAGCCCATTCATTCCCTCTGAAGACGTATATCTTTAAAACCAGCATTTGTTGGGGACTATTTTCCGCTGTCGATGAATGCATATCTGGTGTTTTAGCAAGCACAGCAGCAGGACATTGTGCATTATATTGCTTTAAAATATACAGTGCTACAGTGTGGCTATGGCTGCACAGACAATACCTGTTAGCCGGATCAATTCATAGTTGTTTTTGATCTTTTTATTGGATTTGTAGACAGCAAGAGGAGTCTAAGCTCTCACCAGCCTTATCTTTTAACTTTAAGTATGGAACTGTGTTGCTATTGATGATACTTTTAGAATTCTCGCCCTAACCTTCACACAACTTTCTCAGGTCCAGCGCTTGCTGTGTCCTCAGCAGGTGGTGTGTAATAATAATAATACATCTTTGATGCTGAGACATGTTTATGCCAACCGTGAGAATTCCCTGCCAAGGCTGAATCAGACTTAGGCTAGTCAAGTTATGTCGAATTGCTTTTTCGGAAATTTGCCTGGGGTGTGATTTGTGGTTTTACCACCATAAACCTTTCTCTTCTGTGCTTTTGGTGTAGTGCTTTGGAAGCGGCTGAAGCGAACAAGCGTTCGTTGCCCTGCCTTTCTTCGGGGTAAAACATGTATGATTTGGGATGTTTGTCCACATTCTTATGACCAGGCAGGTTTCAAATGTCTTGGTCTGACATTCAGAAAGTAAACAGTGAATTTAACACCTAATATTTGGAGATACACACACATATGTACATCTGTGACCTGTCATCACATTGGATAAAATAAAGAGCTTTGCACTCTGGGTAATGTGGACATTTCCTAATGTTTACACAGCAGCTTCGGTGAGCCACTCTGTGTTGCTCACACACTGAATTTCTCTCCCTGTCTTGTTTTAAAATGTCATCATCATCATCATCACTTCATTAAATCAGAGTGGTCTTTTTCATGAATTTTCACAAGCAATCGATTCTGCCGCTACCAAGTGACAGGACCTGCGGGTTTGGTCCCGCGAGGGCCGAGGGCCATGGCGCGACTGTGGCCATGCCACCACCCGATACGTAGTTTGCTTTGCTTTTTTCTTTCAGACATACTGTAGGACCTCTCTCTGTCTGCAGCTGCACAGATGGGCTGTACTCTTTTATTCATAAGGGCTACACTAACTTTGATCTGGCTTTGCATTTGCAGCATGTGTCAGATTGAGATGGAGGGGGAGGAGGTGGGGAGGGAAAGAGCGGAGAGGTGGAAGCGGAGAGGGAGGTTGTCCGACTGGCCAGGCACCCTAACTGCTTCCTGTGCCTCTTTTCTATGCTCCTCAGTTGCTGCGGGCCCTGTGTGCTTTCTATTATGCATGAGTGTCATCACCAGTACAGTCCTTCTGCTGGCCACAGACACAGAGCGGGTAACCCCACAGCTGTGTGAGGGGGGATTGCGTTTGATATACAAAAAGGAAACATGCACTGTAGCATGGACTTCAGCTTCTTTTTACAATAGTGGCAAGCGCCAGCTTTACGTTGGGGAATTTGAAGCACAGCGCTAATGCAGCTTATAATGGTGGCAGATGTAGCTCTTAAAATTCATGGTAATTAATGAATCAGTGGGTCTATGATTTCAGACACAGGCAGACAAAAGCAAACTTTTCATTTTAATTACATTTGCAACAACCTTGGGAGACTTTCTGCTGTTTAGGGTTAACTCTGAAATCTCCACTTCAGGCTAACTGACTCAGTTACATGCCATACAATATGTTTCTGTTTTACATATGAAAAGGCTTTGAGCATGAGGAGGAACCGATCTGCTCCCAAATCAATGCAGAGCAAAATAACCCTGAACTCCCAAGTGCTAAACCAACCCCTGCACTAATGTATCTCATAACCTCGCATAAATAGCAAATGATATGCTAACTTTTAGCCTTAGAAGGTACCGCTGTGTAACTGCTGCAGATAGCGAGCTAGCTGGCCTTGCATGGTGTCGAGCAGAGCCATCGCTGATGTTGTTAGTAACACCTGTGCTTTTCCTGCCATGACAAGTCGAAATGTCTAGTGGGAGAAAAGCCTGTCCAAAGCTACGATTGGACAGTCTCTGGTAGGGAGTGGGTTTGGTGAATGGTTAATTGACCTCAAGTTGGCAAGAGAGCATGAAAAGCAGAGTTTTAAAGGGCAAAAAAATAGCATTTCATACGTTCATCATCTTTCCTGTTTATAATAAACCTCCAGCAGGACAGCAATCTTTTTTCTGCCCTCAATGAATGTAAGTAATTGTGATTCAGTTATTAATTATTGCCTGTTTACACTATGTTCTGCAAATTTGCTTGCCTGAGCTCTGGTGGGGCCTGGAGAGAGGAATGGTTTTCTTCTCTGCTCTGAACCCAAGCCCATTTATTAAGGTATGTTTATCATTCATAGTGACCCAGGTTAAGTGTCCTGAGAATAATACTTAAGGCTGTGGGTCCCAGTTGGCAATTAAGTACAATTCATTACAGCAGACACACAGCCCTACAGGGGAAAACCTAAGAGCCGTGGCTAAACACTGGAGCAAGCAGGGGGGAGAGAGAAACAGATGAGAGGCAGGGAAAGGAGAGGAAGTGTGAGATTGATCCGAAAAGGGAAGAACGGGAGAGATGTGTGTAGGAGGAAATGAATGTGAGAAGAGAGGCGGATTGTTTGTGGAGAAGAGGTGTGTATTGAGGATGGGAGAGTGTTAAAATAAAGAAAAAACAGGATTCTCGGGAGAAAGAGTTGGATCAGAATAGAGTGGGGCTATATTTACCAGTGATGGATCGCCCGGCCGCAGCCTCACCTGATGGTGCGGTCTGACCGTGTTGGGGTTCCTCTCACAGAGAATTTCATGCCTTTCATTTTGTTGCATTTTGATGTCAAGGGTGTAAGATGTTCTGATGTTTTCTTGCCCAGCAGTGGTGCACCGATGCTGACGCTCTTTTGAAAGAGTGACTCCCAGCTGATATGCGCGGCCCGTTCAAAAAGCTTTTTTTGTTTATCATATGAAACAGACCTAAAGCACTTGAGCTAAGTGAATCACTCATTTATAATCTCACTCGTGTTTCGAGAAAGCAACCACCAATAAAGATCCAGCAGTGGCCTAAGCCGGTGTGGTTGCATCGATTGCCCTTTGGTGCTGTGGTAAAACCGCCTTCAAGTTTGTGTTTCATGTTTTTAAAGTAATCATTTTTTAATAGCTTTTTTCATCTAGGAAACTGTCTTAGGTGCTGCTCTCGGGCTGCATTACGATGTACAGTTGCATAGGTTCTGCGTGTGATCTGCTAATTCTGAGTCTGGCATCGTGCATGTTACTTAACAGGCGCAGCAGCCTGCAAGTGCACTTCCTGCCTTTTGAACTGCACATTGCATGTTAAGTGATCGGAAGATTATTGAACACTAGGAACTTTTTTTAATCTTGGAAAATGTCTGGAGTGCTGCTCTGTGGCTGCATTGTGTCATAAAGTTGCGTCGGTCCTACATTTGCTGTACTTGCTGACGTAAACTCACAAGCCGGACTTGGTGAGCAAATATTCAAATTCAAATATTCTGAGTCTGGTGTTGTGCATGCTATTTATCAAACAGGCGTAGCAGCCTGGAAGCGCACTTCCTGCCATGTGAAGTGTATTTTGCATGTTAAGTGGTTGGAAGATTACTGAATCTGTATGGTTTTGGCATCGCAGCAAATGCACTCATTGTTACAGCCAAACTCATCACCTCCATAGCTGTATTTCTTTGTTTTGAATATAAATTGTAACAGCTTGTTTTCTTCCTAGTGGGCACAGATTTGTAGGTTAGTAGCAATTACATCAACCCACCTCCCAAAAAAGTCACAAGAAGTTTGAATCAATCAACAGTTGAAAGTTGAAAAAAAATGCAAACCATAGTATTGGTTGAGCATTTTCCAGTGGACAATGTTTGATGTCACAGCCCCTTGTTATTCACCCTGAGCACCAAAAAAGTGGGGTTTTGTTCTTTTGTATAAAACAAATCTCTTTAGTGTTGTCCTCATAATAACTAATAATAGTTATTTATTCTGCTCATAATTACAGGCAGCGGGCTGCACATTAATATGTCGGTCCCTGGCGCCGCCCACACAGTCCCATTTGGCACATAGACTTTATATTGGGATGACATCACGCACATAAATATAGCTCTTCTGGGCTCTGGGAAAGTTTTGCAAATATAAAACCTTCATGGTTTCATAATTCAAGTTGAAGGTCTGTTTTATGCATACATCTGTTTTATTGTGGTGGTCTATGGGTAAAATATTGTCACCATTGTTTTCTATGAAACAGTTGTCACACACCAGGCCGGACTCTAGCTCCCCAGCATTCCCCATAGGATGCTGATTGGTCCGAACTTGAAGCCTGGGAAGATGGGAGATTCTTGTGTCACTTGATCCTTAAAATATTGAAATATGTACTTCTTGATAGAACCAGTAACCAGTCAACACAATCAAAGATATAAAAAAAAGCTCTTGATAAAGGTTGCGAAACAAGATGAGGTTGTTATTTATGGACATTAGCTGCCCGTCGTAATGAAGGCTTTGCTGAACAGCTCACGTTAAACTTGATATTGCATCCAAAGTAAAGGTAGAGGTTGGCCTTGAAGTTAGACCCCCGAGGCCCAAAGTCCTGTTATGCACCATTCCCAAACCAGCCGTACGTTCACCGTAATGTGAACGGCGCCGCTGGTGTGAGGAGCTATTCATTTCACTCAGAGTGGAATCAATAACATCGAGCTCCCTGTGGAAACCGAGCTGCATTGTATCTGGAGCGCCTTATTTCACCAATTCGGCCCAAAAGTAAACAAAACAGTAAAATGAAGAAAAATCTTAATTCAATACAAACCTTGTTCATCTATTCATTTCACAAACGTTTTCTGAATTATTTCAATGCTCCATTGATCCCATTGTACGTCGGCTTCATTGTATTCATAGAGCCTTCATTGTGATAAAAAGATCCTTTTTTTTTTTTTTTTTTCCAAAAGTGTTCTCACTGAGCCTCTCTCTTCTTTACAGATTCTTCAAAGGTCCTTTTGGGTGACTGAAAAGGACGTATACTGATCACTCCATGAGACAAAATCATACCTACCCATAATACGTTCATGAATACTGCACTATTCATGAATGTCAGACTCTAAATACCTGTTTTGCAAGCCAACCACTCCTTCAGTCTCCTCCTTCCTCCTCTTTATTCCTCTGCCTCACCTTCCTCGTGGTGTCTCCTCGCCATTATTCATTCATCCAGCCTTCTCTTTGCATGCACGTTGGCTAAGAGGTGCTGTAATTATTTTTTTGATAGAAGGCATTTTCCCCTGTAATCCAACAGAGCGTATGCCAGGTCTCTCTCTGGGTCTTTTCATAGGGAGGCAGAGGAGGCTGTGCCTCTGGAGGCTTAGCATTCTTAATCTGAATGGTTTTTTGCAGTTTTTGCTGTCACTGTCAACACCGCATGCCCTCTCGACAAAATGCCGCACAAAGCTGACGGTGTTTGAGGCGCGTTTTTACCAGCAGGTTAATGCTCCGTGAGATTTTCTGCTCAAAGTGTACTGCTCATATTGTCGTGTAGCCTTACTATTTAGCTAACAAGACTTAGGTTCTAGTCATGCTAGCAGCTGTCAGGCTGTGCTTGGGCTTACGTGGTGGTGTTGATGTTTAGCAGGTATAATGTCGACCTAGTAGACACATCAGCCTGCGTCAAAGTGCACTGAGTGATACATTTAGTTTGAATTTAGTATGAGAATGAATTCAGCTTTGCCTTCTTCTTCTTTGTTCAAGTTATGACTGTTCTTCCTAAACTTAACACCATTTTTCACTGCATCTCTCCAGGTTGAAATTGCTAAAAAAGCCCACACATTGAATAAACAATGCCATGCAACGATGTGACATTATAGTCCACATACTGGAGACTGTCATTACTGATGCCATGCATACCTGTCCAATCATTAATATTGTTTTCCTGCCTTGTACTTATTTGCAAAAGGCTGAGGTGGCAGAGAAAGCACGGCTAACAGCGGTCTGGTTTTGCTTTTAAAATGGAAACAAAGTAGCTGGTACAACTTTAATGATGTCTCCAACTGTCAGAGATGTCTCAAGCTTTTGTTTACCTTTCTGCAAAATGTGGATAGCTTCTATTAGTCCTCGCTGTTGATGCAGTTGTGTGTTGGGCTCTCCAGGCTCTACCTGCCTGCTCCTGCTGCTGCCACATCACTTCAGGAATCTGATGAACTGTACCAACCTCAGATTAACCTCCAACCCCGTCTTTCTTTCTCTGCAATCCCAGACCATCACTGGAGGTGAGTCATGCATTCACACGCTTGGCACATGGGAACCAGTGCGCACGCACACACACACACACACACACACACACACACACACACACACACACACACACGGGCGCACATACACCTACACACTTCCTCTCACACACACAGTGAAGTGAAGTTGCTCATTGACAGGGTTATAGAGAGGTTTAAAATCCACCTGCCCTCCACTGTCAGACAGGCCCTGCAAAGTCTGGAGTTTAATAGACTTAGGCAGCCTGAGCTGTTGGAGCAGCAGGGCTGATATTTTAGGATATTCAAGTGCAACACTCTTAATCGTCTGAAATAGAAATGTAGTTTGAAACATCTTATTGATGAAATAATCACTAAAATGGAAGAAAACTTCAGTCTCTATATCCAGAGTATCATTTTGCATTTCTGCTTTTGACCCGGAACACTGGAAACACTGTTTGTTGCTGATAATACACCTATAAATATACAAGTTTAAATATGAATAAGGTAAAGGGTGGCACGGTGGAACAAGTGGTAACATTGTCGCCTCACAGCTAGGTAGTCCCGGTTTGAATCCTGCTGTGGGCGCCGGTGGCGTGTCCTCCACCATGCCTTCGGTGCCTGCTGCTCGAGGAAAAAGGGGGCCTTTCTGTGTGGAGTTTGCATGTTCTCCCCGTGTTCACCCGGGGTATCCAAAAACCCCTACTAAAAACATGCAAGAAGACCACCACCTGACCAATGGCGACAAGAAGGAACTGGGTCCCCAGGCACCGCCGTTGGCTGGCAGCCCACCGCTCCTGGTCTGCCACGGAGGAAGGACTTACCAGGATGGGTTAAATGCGGAGGAAGCAATTTCACCAGAGCATGGCATGTGCATGTAATGTTGTTGTGTGCACCGAATAGCATATGCATGTTGTGTTGTGTGGGTGATTAATAAAGGCAGGATCTTAATCTTAATCTTAAATTTAATTGAGTTAAAGTAGATATTTGTAACATTATCATCACTTCCCACATCTCCTGTGGGAATGAAGATGAGTGAAGAATCAGCAATTATGTAGTTGTAGCACGGTGGAACAAGTGGTAACACTGTTGCCTCACAGCTAGAAGGTCCCCGGTTTGAATCCCGCTGTGGGCGCTGGTGGCGTGTCCTCCACCATGCCTTCGGTGCCTGCTGCTCGAGGAAAAAGGGGGGCCTTTCTGTGTGGAGTTTGCATGTTCTCCCCGTGTTCACCAGGGGTTTCCTCCTTAATAACCCCCACTAAAAACATGCAAGAAGGGTCCCCAGTCAGCTGGCAGCCCACCGCTCCTGGTCTGCCATGGAGGAACGACGGACCAAGATGGGTCAAATGCGGAGAATTAATTTCACAATAGCATGGCGTGTGCATGTAATGTGTGATCAATAAAGTACAGTTTCTTCTTCTTCTCTCTGTGTTAGAATAGATCATTAACTGTTTTTCCTGCGGGGATAAATAAGATATCATATTACTACATGCATGGCAATCAGATGATTGTTTTCATTATTTGCTTCTTTGTGTATATGTAGACTATACCAGATTGTTTATTTATACATATACGGCTTTATTTCACACAAGACGACATTTAATCCTAATGTAGAATTGCTTTATGATATCTATGTGAAGTCATTATTCAAGGAAGCTCACTGTGCTGAGAAATAAGAGGCACAGTGTCTGCTGAGGCTTAAACTGCAAAGTTTTGGCACTGGACTTTTGAGCAATCATTTATCTTCAGTTTTTCTATTTTTAGGACAGTCGTCAGTTCCTAAGGGTTATTTATCTGAGCGAGGCAGTAAAAAGAGTTGACGTGGTTTCATGCCAGTTTTGAGGCACTTCAGCAGCAGTGTGTGGTGAATCAGAATTGATTATTAAGTCGGGACCTTTGCTTCACTTGTTCTTATTCAATGTGCACAATAGTCTTTACACCCAAGTGCAGTCACAGCCAAATACTTAGAGAAAAAAACTGCAGGAGTTTGGTATTGCTTTTGGGTTACATACTTTTACAGTCATTGCACAGTCGGCAGGTCTTCCACTGCATTTACTGTGTTTCCAATTCATTAGGTTTGCCTGGCTCAAACGAATGCAGTCTAAAACAACAGCTCTACCGTCATGAAGGTTATAATATGCAGCTTTTGTTCAAGACGTGTTGATTTAAGTGTACAAGCATTTTAGAGGATGTAATCTGTGGTGCTCTCCTTTGTTTAATCCGCACTAGGGGGGCTTTATCTGGTCTTGTGTGCTGGACTATTTCCTGGCTGAGCACAGTGAGACTCAAGCTGTTTCAGCCTATTTCCACTATTTACATCACACTAAGCTAACCTGCCGCTGGCTGTAGATTCATATTTAATGGACAGTTATGAAAGTGATAGTGATCGTATACTCTAAGTCTCGGCATGAATGCAACCAAGCCAATTTCCCAAAATGTCTGACTGTAGCTTCAGGGAAGGTAATCTAACTTAAACTAATTCAACTGCCATTTCTCCATTCCAAAGTTCCATTAACTCACTTTAAATGGTGCACGAATACCGTTCTAACCATTGAAACTCCACGATCATCATTACAGCTGACAGCTTGAAAATCATATCAAGCCTTTGTATGAAATATTCCCTGTGTCTGCTTTATTTTTCAAGGTTCACCTTTGCTGGTTTCACCTGAACCTCGACTCAGCTCCTTTGTAGCAGTTCGGTAGTTACAAGCAAACACTTCATTCAAATGAATAATAGGGCAGACACTTCATTCAGACAGAAACAGTCAAAGATGAGTAGATAACCTTCAAACAAACAAAGGTGATTCTGAATTGTCTGAACTTCAAAGCTGTGTGCTGTGAGTTTTGGCTTTCACACACGAGTCAGGCATTTTCAGACACTTGTGGATTTATTGTTTATTTGTTGATACTGCCATTCTACCTCTGGAGAATTCCTAAGGTAAACGCTGAAAACATTCCTCAAGGACACTGAACGGAAGTTAAACCTAGCAAACATGCAATAAGCCGAGACATGAAATGAGATTAGAGCGCCTTTATAATTGTCCTCCACAATGAAATCAGGAGAGAGACTGTGGATCGACCCCGGTCTGCCCATCCAAATGTCATGCGCGATATCCGAGATGCCAGTGATTGGATTTTAATAAAACTTTGCTTGAGTGGACTGAGTGATGACTGTTGTTGCTTCACTGCAGGATTTTACGAATCACACTGACAATTACATGATATTCACATAGACGTCATGCACAATATCTTGAATGGTTGGACGCAAAAGGTAACGAAGTTCTCCATTTTATAGCTCCATCTCTGCAACTTTTACACTCCCAACACTGCTGGTATTACAGCATCATTTATCACTTTGTGTGAAATCTAAACGAATTAGGTTAACTTACTGCATAGATGAACATTACATGTACTGGACAAACTGACCTATGTACGAATGCATATATCAAACCTTCTAAGCAATATTAGTGATGCCAAAATTGAATCAAATAAGTCTGTGCAATGTGAGAGGGTCAACCTTTACTGAACTCACTCACAAATATCACCAAACTCTCCTTGAAGCTGTGATCTGTTTTTAGCTCCAATCTCTGGTTTTTCAGTCCACACACAGACTGTATGGCCGAGTCTTTCATCAACCCTCGCATAGAAAACCACAGGCAGCCGCTTCCAGCAAGGTTCAGAGAATTTCCCTGAACACTACCTACCTAGAGAAAAATGCCAGAGAGCTGCAGTAAATGAATGCCTGGTGACAAACATCAAGTATCTAGCAAACTAAAGACCTGCTTTTTCCCGGAGTTGAAAAGGACCAGGTCACGACTGAAAGGTGAATATTGGTAAAACTCTCCTTGTGTTTGATTGACCATAACAACTTAATTGGTGGATGTCAACACTGTTTTTAGCCCCATTCATGCAATGAATGGAGCTAAAACACATCTTTGGGGATGGGGATGACGCATCTTTGGAACTAACACAGCAGAGGTAAGCTACTGTTCATCCGTTTTTTTGTGTGTTTTTTTAATTTGTACATAAAAAAATCTGAGTGGAAAAGATGAATAGTGGAAAACAAGAGCATGCAAAGTGCAACAGCCTTAATAACTCATGATGTGCATGAGGCATGTGGCTTAAAAGTCACTCAATGTGCCACTCGAGACAGAAACTAGACGAAAACCTTAGATCGGTGTAGGGTCAGACAAACAAACAAACACCGTATTTCCATCCAGTCGCACCTTCTTCTTCTGCAATGGTTTAAGGGCCCCTGTCTGGACAGTTTATCGCCCAACTCCTGTTTAAAATTTACACTCCGCTTGAATGGAAATCTACCATATGATTCTGTGTAGTACTTTAAAATAGAAGTCCGTGCCATCCGCCTGTCTTGATTATTTATCCAGTCACTTACTACCCCAAAACTGACAAAACAGAGCACTCAGTGTGAGCTGAAATATTTAGTCCGGGTAGATGACAGCTCTAGGAATAGCTGAAGACAAAGCATTTAAAAGATAACCTAAGTTTAGCTCCCCGTCGAGCTCAGAGGTTCCGTCTGCAGAGCTGAGGCTCCAGTGAGTCTCAGCTCTGAGTGAGAGATGATGCAGCTAATTGTTTTCCACCAGCCTTGCAAGTGGGGTTGACCAGCTCACAGTAAGGGGCCGTGACTGCTCGCTGGCGTTCAGGCATGTGTTAAAAGCCTTCCCACAGTGCAACACACCCTAGACTCATTTCACACCCTTTTTATGCTGAGGGAGCCCAGTCGCGTATGTGTGTACGTGTGAGTTTGATATTCAGTTGTCTGTGTGTGATTGAGTGTGCACATCGACACTTCTTTGTTGGCGCCTGTGTTTGTCTTCTCTCCGCGTGGACAGCGCGTGCGTTCTCGTGTCTGCGTTTGAGCGTGTCATCCTGGCACGGTGGCCGACGATAAAGCCAGCTACGCCTCATAGTGAAGAACATTTTCCACAAGCCTGCTCCTCTTTCCACACTCAGTGGGAGAACGTTTCGCTAATCCAATTTAGAATTGTGAGAAAGATATCTGTCATGCGGCGCGGCTCTCAAAATATACTAGTTTTCTGTACAGATCTGTGCCACTGTGTGTTTCTAGAAAACCTCGTTTGAAAAGTTTGATATCTGTGTTTGAAAGCGTCGTATCTTGTCAAAGACAAAAGTGGTCCATTGCTGTAGATGAGGAGTATGGATTGACAAGCAAACCAAGCAGTTTGATAAAAAAGAAAGAGGGGTCAGAGGGTATTCTGAATCATTGAGGGACTTGCGCAAATAACCTGCCGAGGTCAAGCCACCATCACTTAAGGGCTAGTTAAGCTGTCGAGATCTTTAAAGGCTCTTGTGTGTGTGTTAAATGAACATATGAGTCGAGGGGAAATGTCACGGTTACATGACCACATCCTGTTCACTGCCTGTCCATTTCACTAAAGAGAGCGGTGGATCCATAGCAGAGCCATCAGTGATGGGTTAGATATGCGCCTGTGCTTCTGCGGGCACATGTACGACTTATCTGCGGAATAGTGTGTCATGGATTGGCTGTAGGCAGAATGGAAAACAGAAGGTAATCTGATCATATTGTTGTGTCTCCCCTGAACATAAAAGATGGCTTCATAGCTTTATCGCGTTTTAACAGTTATTGTACATGACAGATATTTTTCCCGTATGTTCTCAGTGAAACGCTGCAGAAATAGGCAATGGTGTCCATCCAGTTTGTAGATATTCCTGCCAGTGTATTTATACTAGTGCCTGCTTAGAAACTGAGGCCATCTTCATACTAAAATAATGTGTATACAGAATGAATATAAGCATGTGGCAACTTTGTTTTTCCTGTAAGTGATGAGAGTCTTGTATTTGCGTTCATTCATGTCTGCATTAGGCTATCCTGGCCCACAAAGACATCATGTGTTTGAACTGTCACTGTGCGATTCATCCTGTAACTGATAAGGTGGTTGAATTGTGTTCTCTAGTGGCTGATTACTGATCTAGGAGAGGAAAAACCACTCCACAGTACTTTTAGGATAGTTATTACTTAGGTCAGTGGACGTTTACCTTGTGAGGCAGCTGGATTCGCAAGATAACAAGATCACACCAAATCACAAGAATCCATCTCGTCAGGCTTCAGGTGTTGTGTTGTGGTTGCACAACAGTCATTCGGACCAATGAGCATCCGGTGAGGGGTTACTGGCAGTTATGGGTGGGTGTGGTCTAGATGAGACAACAGCGCGACTGACATTGGTGTTCTCCTGAATTGCTTCAGTTCAGTTTGAATCTCCTAGCAAGTCATGTGGTTCGCTGATCTGACTGGTTGAAGTTAGCCCGTGACAGTCATAGGCTGAAGGTTCATCCAATCCTCTGCCAGGTATTTTTTGAACGGACCTGCCATTTTCCAACAGTTTCCACGCACGGCTTCCCAGATGGATCTGTGTCACAAACCATCTAGCGCGTCAGGTTAAGTGGAAGCCTCGAAGTTGAAGAAATGAGCTTGTAATCAGTGTAACAGAAGCGAAGGAAACTCCTGTGGGACCTCTGCAGCCGAAAGGGGACAGAAAGCCTGGAGTGGATTTTGATGTTCTGCAGTGTCTGCAGAGACTTCAGCCGTCAGCTTGCGCTCAGTCCCTTAAAAAAAGCTCTTCCAATTCACAATTGCATTGCAGTTAAAGGGGTGACATCTCCTTGGCACCAGGTGTCCTGTCTGCCCACATGGCTTTGGCCTGCACTCTTGTCTTTGATTGAGGCTTGGCACTCGTACATTTTGCCAAAATGAAATGGTCTACTGCCAGACTTCTTCTTTGTTGAGTGCCTTCAGTAAATGTTTCACCTCCAGGTCACCTTCTTACCTCATGCTGCTTCATCTAATGTGAAGTACTAATTTCCTCTTTTTTTGTCTCCTCCTACACTTGACTGTGTTAAAGTTATACAGTGTGAAATTATATGCTTTGTCACTGGTTACTCTTTAGCCTAATCCGTTAGCCTAATTCATTTTGCACAGAATCGTTCATGATTTCGGTAGCAATACCATTATTTGTGAAGGTTATGGTGCAATTTGTGACCCGCCATGAGAAAACCAGCAACAAGTCGGCCGGTGCAAGTTGTGTAAACAAAGAAAAATTTAGTTATTTATTTTTTTAAATTAGTGTTTTTCGCTTTTTTTGCAGTTGAAGGTTGAAAACATGAAGAAGCCACTCCATGTTTCAAATAACAGTATTGGGGGCCTCAAAACCATAAACTTTGTATTTGAATTTGGGTTTTGGAGGAAATTCTCAGTCCTCTTTGGGGGTGTGGCGATTCAACAGTAAATAAGCATCCTGGCTTTCTTTGGCTATTCACGTGCTTCTGTTCTTTTTTCGGCCAATCAGCTGCACGTTAAAAGGGAACCACATGGCTACTTATGCAGCTTCTGGGTTTGCCAACAAGGATCTCACTTCTGGCTCAACATAAACTCCACCTCTGAACCCTCTCAAATCTCCTCACTTACCACATCTTGAGGCTTTTGTGTGTATCACCTTTGCCTCTCAAGCAGACTCCATTGGATTAATTCTTAGCATTTTCATGCATGGCTATACTGTATTGATTGTACTTAGTTAAAGAGATACTCCAGCTGTTTTTGTATTGCATTTCTGTCAATTTGGGGACCTGTGAGACATGGATAAATAACAGAATGTCAAGATCAAAGCAACAGAGGTTGCAATATCCCTTTCAGTCCCTAATATGAGTCAAACTGGATTCCACAGTGCAACTCAACAGCAGCTTTTATCAGATCCCTCACTGCCTCTTAAATATCCTCGTCTTTCAACTCCATGCCTCCACTTTATAACAGTGGTTTTCTTTTACATATTTGAATCCTCAACTGCAACTCAAGCCCAATTTATTATTTTTTCACACTTAAGAAAGCTCCATCCAGAGCCACAGAAACCATACGTTTGTTGTAGGCTGGAGAGATGTTTTAAAGTCACCCTGAGGGGGTTTTCACCACTCGTTCTGCGATAGAGCAGTGTTTTAAAGAGCAGCTTCCCCTTTTATATCCTGTGCATGTTCGTGAGGACGACCACAGCGGTTACATTTTAGAATACAGTAATGTTTTTTCAAACTTTGCAAGCGAGCGGTGCATCAATAACTCACTCTTTTTTAACTGCAGTTTCACACGATTAAGTTATCTGTCCATGATAAATGATAAAATCTGCAATTAACTGTAGTATATGTAACTAAATATTAAGTTAATTAAACAAAATAAATCAAATCTGTCATGGCTAACCAATTATGATAGGTACGTGAGATCTTTCAAAAATGTGTATTTTATTGGATTGCAAGCACATGCTAATTAATTTAATTAACAGATATGAAGAAATTATCATTGGAAATAAATTGAATGTGTTGTCCTGTGCTGCTATGTACATGTAACAGCATATGTGCCCTCAATTTATTTGATTGTAATTGGCAAGGCAGTGTTTTCTTCTGGCTGATTATTATTAGAAATATTATTATTGTTATTAATAATAACAGATATTTTAATGAACTTAACTGAGCTTGAAGCGGTTACAGGATTGTTTCACCCATTTTTTTCATGTAGTCTTAGTGGTGTCCAGCCACACATACAAATACTACATATTTAATCCTAATAATAAAGGAAATAAGTAAATCTAAACTGAGCGTGTCCGACTTTTTCCTCCAGCACAGTCTGCTCAACATACTGTAAGATAACATGATTACACACTGTGGTAAAATGTTCACAAGTGGTAAAATATAGCATGAGAGCATTGTAATCCCCATTTTCTGATTATAATAAGACATATCAGGGAGAGGTGCTCTGCGATTATTTGGTTTGAGACAGTAACTGTTAATAATTTATGCTCATTAGAAATGGCACAATAGTGGGACATATAAAGAGCCAATCTTTATTCATTCAAATAGAGGTCACCCACACTAGGTGTCTTTCTTCTGTAGATTATAAATTGCTTCTCTCGCTGTCTGTCTCTCTTTCTCCACCCACCATCTCTCAGCGTTTGAGAAAGTCGACCGAATTTAAATGGGATAAATCATAAATCTGATTAGCTGAATATTCTCTGTGATCTGGAGGGCAATATGGAAGAAAGGTGATGAATTGAAAATGATGAGGAGACTTCTTTCATTTTTATTTTTTTTTTCTCTCTGTCTGTCATCCCATCCACCCCCCGTCAGGAGTTTAGTTGAATAATTTACCAGCAGGGCAATAATGTGAGGTACTTCATTAGATGGAAAAGCTCTCTGGTGTCAACGGAGATGTCTCCTAATTGAGCAGCCTTTGATGAATCCCGATCAGGACCGTGACAGTTTCAGCAGTCTGGAGATGTATTACAGTAACCTGTAATTTTGAACAGTTGCCACAAAGGTTTCATACTACTCCGCAAACAGTTATTAACTCGCTTTTAACGATGGCTCAAGGTGGACTTGAACACACTTCCCCAACCTGAACTAAGATATTAATTTTGGATTGAAAACTTTAGCAAAGCTGTGAGACAAGGGGTGTTTTTGTTTGAAGGAAGATCACACATTTTAGACCCCAAGGGAGACTAAAAGCACAACACAAATATACAGTACACTGTTGCATGTTGACAAAGGTCAGTATTGTAAAAGTAGTCCTGAATGGGGCCACAGATTGTTGCCGTCTGACACCTCTGACACCACCTGTGCTCCAACAGGATCAAGACTTTTTTTTCCTGCCATGAAAAGAAATCTGCTGCAGCTGAAATGACTCACCGCCTCATTTCAAAGAAAATAAAAGACTCGGAATTAATTGTGGCAATCCTTTTCACATTAGGCCGAAGATGCATTTCATTACAGGTTGTAAGGTCAGGAGGCAGCATCGACTTCCAAGCCTGATGACTTCACATTATTCAGTCTTACGCCATTAGCTGCAAAGGTTATTAGCTCAACATTTTAGAGCTTTATCAGAGTTTGAGGTTAATGACAAGAAATGACATGAAGTTATCACGTGAAATGGCCTCTTCGCTGGCTCTGTTGTTCAAGATACAGTATTCTAGGAAGGAAGGTTTTACTGACTGACAAGTGGTTCTGTATGTTCCACTACAGAATAGTGGCACATACTGTTCTCTTGTCCACATCACGAAAAGATAGCTGATAAATTTAGAAATAGATAAAAGTAATGGTTAATTGTTGAAATAGACAACTAAATATGTTTGAAATAGTCAGCTAAAAATAATGGATGGATGGATGGTTGAAATAGCTAAAAGTGTTGTACGTGGGATGATACACATGCTTTTATCGTGTCTTTTTTTTCTGTGATTGCCGTTTTGCATGGAAATGCATTCAGAGCTTCCATTACACAGTTCACAGATGTGACATAGATGCCACGTGCACTTAGTTTTTATATAACAATCTACATTTCTAACTGTCAGAATCACCAAATTTATTGATAAGAAAACACACCAGTACTCTCGTTTTTATCTAACCTTGGTGACCTTCTTCACCAGGCACTTTAGATGTAGCCCGGACTCAGTCAGCATACAGAGTGAGGAGCGTTTTATCATGCCAGAGACACTGCAGAGGAGACGCCATTGATCTGTGAAACAGTGTCAACCTCTGCTCTGTGAACGGTGTGTTGACTGCAAGGCTGCACGCAAATAGATTTGTTTTTTATCCTCAAAGTTTAAATACTGCAATTAAAAAATGAACTTTTAACTTACTTCATACATAATTTACTATGCACAAAATAGTTGGGTGACATGGACTTTGGATGGACTTGCGGGTGTGATGTGTACATATTGTTATCACCCAGTCACGCCATACCTGTTAAAAAAAATGTTCCAGGCAGTGATGCATGATGATGATAATTAACCCCCAAACTTCCGCGGTTTTTATGTATGAAAAGGAGGGATGTAACTCGAAGATGGAGGGGTAAGGCTGTATTCAGAGAGTAAAGGACTACGTGAAAAGAATCAAAGATTTGCAGGGTTCTCCCACATAAAAGCGGCTTCAACTTTTGTTATAGCGTAACACAACATCGTCCAGGAAGTAGCTACATTCCCCTATCATGCAAGCACTAGTTCCTTGTTGATTGCTTTGTAAAGTGAATGGTGTATTTCTGCTGGTTACCTTGTGATTGTCGAGAGAATGAAATGATCCTGCTGTGATAGCTTCTCTCTCTGCATTGTGTTTCAAACCGCTGCTCGGTGTTTCTTCTGCCAAGCCTTCAATCTCAAGGATGTTTTTCTGAAAGAGACCTTCCCAGATTATATTGCAACCTCTCACCGATACTGTAAGCAGTACACCCACACCAATGCTCCCCCTTGCATTTGAACACCTGGGAAGCCAGAACAATGTAGTAATGCTAGGAGCATTGTGCAAGGGGAAGAAAAGGTGAGTGGGAAAGAGAGAGAAGTAGTGACTGACCACAATGGAGAACTTGGCAGGAATACAGATAGTTTTCCTGGACTGTTTCAGCATCTCAACAAAACATGGGGGCATCGCAGCGCCGCTTTGCCCATGGATGTATTAAGAAAGCCGACTATGGAGCGGCCAGTCAGCTTTGCTGGCAGTAGTCCTCCATTGTAAAAGAGATGACTGTAAAACTATTGAAAAGACACCTCAAACTGCTAACAAGATCAGTTATTACTCTTTATGTTCAATTTGCCATCCCTATGTATATGACCATGTGCCAACTGGGACCTAAGCTTATTTGCTAAATTGTAGTAAAGAGCTCTGCTATGCAGGTGGACTGTAGGCCTACGCCATCTCCTCTTCCATCTGGAGAGAACCCACCCGCTCTTTTTGGAGGTGTAATGGGCATGGCCACCTGTGAAGGAACCCCAGGGTTGGCTAAAGACGCGATGGAAGGCATATACCTCACAGCTGGCCCGGGAACACCTGGGGATGCCACAGTTGGTGGAAGTTGCCCTGCAGAGGCATGCCCGCTCTGCCCCGAAACACCAAATAGCACCAGCAGCTAGCAAATAGAGATGTGAATAAATGGAGTCCCTGAGGTACCCAGTAATTTCTCCTCCATTCATACAACCATCCGTCTACTCCTCCATGCCATCTAACACATCTAAAAGCAAGCAACATGTGAGCTGCACACATTGCAATTTTTCTGTTCAATTCAATCCCCCCCCCCACATACACACACACACACACACACACACACACACACACACACACACACACACACACACACACACACACACACACACACACACACACACACACACACACAGCCTCCATATCTCCCACAGATATAGTATTGCAGTGACCGGCACATTTGAGCCACAAACCCCTCTATTTCTCCATCGCTCACTCTTACTATCCCTCCATTGCCAGCTGAGCAGGGCGTCGGGATGCTATCACGCCCCAGGCAATCAGAGATACAGTCATATGTCACAAATAGGTGTCAACTCTTATTACAGTGGGGAGGGGGTTGAAGGCGAGCGAAAACTCACTTATCAGAAAGGACATAGCTGTGACACCCCCCCCCCAACTTTCTCCATTTGCCAGGCCTGTGCTATCACCTTTCTTTCCTTCACAGGCCAGAGATATTTGACCAATAACACAAATGTAATACCTCTCCCCTCCGCTCTCCGACACCATCCCAGTTGATTTAATGGACCCGTAAACGGCAAGTATAGTTCAGTCGATGTTTTTTTTAAGGATGCGAAGCGAGCCTGCAGGTGTGGGAAGGACATACAGAGCTTCAGCTCTGCTTTCATATAGTAGCCTTGACTATTATCAAGTTATTTGTTGGAAATTGGTATGATTTATTGCTTGGTGTTAGTTTCAGCCTAGTTTAGCACAGTTGGAATGGGAAAAGTTTTCATATCTCTTGTGATCTTTTTTCATTTATTGTATTTCCTGTCGCCTCTAGGTGTTTTGTGCTGAGAGTGGTTCTGAAACAATGTTTTAGGGTCATGTTTGCACAAGTTATTGTAAAATTGCAGCTAATAGAGTGTTTGCTAAGTTGTCGTTGCTTTATCTGAAGAGAGTTCTCTTAAATGCCTCACAAGTTTTACAAAGTTTGCTATCTGTACATTTTATCTTGACAGTCTTTAAGAGTATTTACAATATTTAACAGCACTGTCATTTCATAGACATTCAAATGGTGCCAAGACCTGATCCCAATTTGCCCCTAACATGCCGACAATAGGATTATGATGTTTTTTGTCCCTTTCATTAATTGATATACTTTAACCGATGCACACTAAAAAGAATTGACGCAGTCGCTCAAGTGGCAAATCTCTATTCTTGCAAATCAATGAACTCTCCACCAAACGATCTGACATGACTTGAGAGAACGAAATCCATATCCAGTTCTTTGTGCGAGGAATATACCCTTCTTTTCACACAAAAGCACACTGGAAGCAAACAAAATTAAGGTCTCGCATACATCATACATGGTTTATGGTGCATTGACTTTGCTGATCCGTGCTGCAGCCTTTGTAGCCCGGGGTTATGGTAACGTGTGATAACAGCGCATTTGTAGCTAACAAAAGAAATCCAGTTATATAGCCCTCATAATCACTCCATTCAGTGTATCCACATTAAAACTGTGGTTCAGGTATTATGCAAAATAAAAACATCTTTCAGTGCAGGAACAATTACATTAGGGGATGGTAAAGAAAAAGTGCATATATAGCATTCAAAGATGTTTGCATCAGCAGTACAGTGAACAGTGAGTTTGATTTCATGAACATTTTAAGCATTTTATCTTTAAACTCATCAATAAATGTTTCATGCATTTTGTTAATACAAAGATTTCTGGGAATTTTTCAGTACAGACATCTGAAGAATCTGCAGTCAGCGCAGAGCTTCTGTAATTATGTCAAAACTGATCAATTAATAGATTAATTTCTGAGTGCACTCTGAATATAATGGCAGTTTCAGCAATGAAACTGTCAAATTCATTGTTCTGTTCTTGTAGCTTAATTGAATAATCAATCTACCCCCAAATACCACTGAAATGGCAAAACATACAAATGGCATAATTACATATTAAATGGAATTATGCCATTTAGCCCAGTTTGCTGCTCTGTCCTGCACATGTGGCCAAGAGCCCCAGCTGTTGCTAAATGAATTTCACTTGTACCATGTTTCAATGCATTTCACTGTGGCTGTGAAAAGGGCTCGGGAAACAATCAGATGAACTAGGGACTTCAGAAATTAGACCTATTTTTAAACATGTCATTAAACCTTTTCATGCTTTCCATGATACTTTTTCCTAACCTCATAGAAATCCCTCCCCCAGCAATTCTCTACTCAACCATTCCCTCACTTTTGCTTAATCTTCACTTATCACCAACCATCTCCCTATTCCTTTTTCTATCTGCTCAACACTTCTGTGATTTTATCGCTGTCTTCGCCTCCGTCACCATCTGCCCATTTCCGTGGCAGTAGTGGAAGCTCCTGGACGCCGGCTTCGTCTGGAGAGATGAAAAAAAAAAAGAGCGAGTCAGCCATCAATCTTCTTCTCCGCCATTCCTTCGTCCACCCTCTCCTGCTCTCCTTCACCATCACTTCCTCTGCGTCTGTTCTCTATCTCCCTCTGCCTCCCCCCCGTCTCTCTCTAATCCCATCTTCACTCAAGGCTGGACATATGTGATGGCCCTCCTTTCTCCTCCATGCCATCCAGCTAGACCAATATAACCCTCCTCTCAGCCCTCTTGTTATTACTCCTCTGTCTAGATAGGATCTCCAGGAGGCTTCAAACCATTGTATTTCTCTCACTGTCTGTCCTTCAGTGACCGTCTTTATAGAATAGATCCGGACTGGAGATGGCTTAGCTAAAGCCACAGTGGAAATCCTCAACTGATGGTTTCATAAGGGGGGCTATCCTAGCTTAGCTGCCACATTGGGCGTAATGTGCCTAAAACCCATTTTCAGACTCGATTTTCTACCAGTAGCCAAGCACTAAGATGATGTTGGTTCAACTGTAAGCCAATTAAACTGCCTTTGAAAAAAACAGGCCAAGATCCATAAAGATAAAGTTGTGGATTAGGTATAAACCTTGTTAAACACTTAAGGGTCTCAAAAAAGGGGATCGGGTTATGGCCTCCCATTCAGTGGCTAATGTCCGTGTATGGAGCCTGGGGATCACAGAGGGGTTTTAACCTACCCTGTCAGCCTAAATTAATGAGGTAATTAAGGGCTCAGGTGGAATTAGCAGTAGACACCTTAAGTGCCCTCGGGCAGTCAGGTAGGCAGGCAGGATGTAAAGCTGCAGTATAGCTAGAGGACAGATGCTGCCACAGAAAGCTGTGGTGAGGAGTGAAAGGTCAGAGCAGACAACTGTTGTTCAGTAGGACTTCGTGTCGACGGTAGTGACTTGTGTTTGTGAAAGTTGGTTGGCATGTCGCCACTGTTCATGACGGCGCTCAAACGATTCGGTCAGAAAAATACTTTTCACTCCGGGTCGATGGCGATAAGGGATCAGGCGAACATAAGGAGAATTTAAGCTGATTATATTACATGTACTGCTGCAGTCGTAAAAATCACCCAATTTAAAGAACGCATAAAAGACTCCTCCTGGAATAACATTCAGATGATGGACCTTAACACTTCCTCTATAGCTCAAAGGCTCTTCTCTGTCACTGGGGTTTTTGGATTTCTTCCATTCTTGTAATAATTTTTAATAAAATTACCAAAAGCTATCTTAGTTCATATTTAACTAATCCTCCAGATTTGAGTCTCAGCCTGTTTGTCAAGTAAGATTTAATACATATGTAACATATATATGATGATCCCCACAAAAAGCATCCATTGCTTATGATGCATTTATCAAAATAAAAGGAAATGACGTTCACCTTCAGTCACCCTGGTCTGTTTCATTGAGAAAATGGGTCATGCTCAAATTTTGTACAGTTTAAATGGGTTAGGGTTAGGCAGGGTTAGGGTCAGGGTCAGGATCAGGGTTAGGGTTAGGGTCAGGGTTAGGGTTAACCCTAACCAGGACTGTGCCCGATGCAGATCACTTTAAAAGTAGGAACAGCGAAGGAATGAAGAGAGAAGTGACTCCACATTAGTGACTGACTCGGAGACACAGGTGGGGTTTTAACCTGACTGTTTTCTAATTCGAAACACTGCGGGGAACCCCAAGTCGTTTTCTCAGGCAAACACGTTAAAGCCTTATTACATTCACAGTGATCATTTTCTGTCCATCGGGCAGAGGTAATTAGGTTCCCCACTCACACTGTCTCTTCCAGTGTCAATGATATCTCATCAGAGAGAGTGTGCTATATAGAGACAGTAAAATGAGTAATTGCTACAGAGAACATAGCCTGTGGGTGTTCCTATCAGTGACATCCACCATCCATGCATTCATGCATGCGTTTATGAATGCGCCCTCAGAGACTTAGCCAGCGTACACAGAAATAGACGTACAGGAGAATTACATTATTACACTGAAATGCTAATTTGAGGTACAAATTTGTGCCAACATTGGCTGATATAAGTCCATTAAGGTAGCGCTTTGATTGAAAATATGCAGGGGTGGGAAGCTGGTGAGGGATCCTGTCCTTGTCATTATTGGCTATTTCTTTCTGCTTCTTGATTTGTCAACAGCAAATGGTCAACTTGTTTGTCTTCACATATACAACTGGTACATACCCAATGCCTACCCGTCGTTATAGATACAATAGCTTATTAGACAATTGCCCTCCAAAAGCACACATAACATGCACTGCAATGTAGAGGGCTAGCCAAATGTCTTAACTGTATATCAAGATTTCTTTTCTTTTTTTTTTTTTACAATGTTCTCCAAAGGAAAAAATGTCCAGCCAATTTATTTCCCTTTGATGCTATAATTAGTCTTTTCAAATATCAAGTCATCTGAAAGCTCAAACAAGCCCTGTGAAGTTTGAATTTGGGAAAATAATAGATCTCCAGTGCACTCCCTAGCTGCGAGATCAATATGTATCCTATGGTAGGGGTTGTGTGGTACTGCACATGCGTACGATAGCGTCAAGTGGGGTTTGTGGTCGCTGTTGCTGTCATGGCTGTCCTTACGGTGCGTCCTCTGGTGTCAGTCAGTAGGTTGCTTCCTGCAGGTTTGACTCCTCTCCTCTAACATGTGACAAGAGACCCGCCGTGTACTCTGCTGGACTGGCTCCCTTCTCCTCCTCTGTCTCTCCTCTCCCCTCACTTCTTTCTCTTATCCTGGGGTTATCCACATATGACACCTGCCAGGACGGCACCGTAGAAGGAATCTGACATTTCATTCTCACCTGCAGATATGACCTCGTCTCCTTCCCCAACTTAACCTTGAGTGTTTACACTCATTTGCGACCTCCGAGTGTCCACAGCCCCAACACCCAAAACGCAATCCAAATGTCAGAGAGAGCGATGAAATCAGACCAGTGTGAGACCACCAAGCAGAGGTTCATTTTTATTAGTTCAGTGTGAGCTACTAGCTTAAATCTGCTTTTTGTCATCCTGTCTTGCCCAGTGTTTCAGGCATGTCCAGGATCAGGCCACGGGGCACAGGTGAATTTGTTGCAACTGACATTTTCCGCAGTAGTGTTCTTCCTCTCCTTCCTCCTCTTCTTCTTCTTTTTTTCAGGCTCAGTGAACTGAGGGAAAATGACATTTAATTACAGGAGAGCAGTCACGCAGTTCAGCTAATTACGATCCCGGGAGTTCAGTCATCATATCTAATTAACTTTCACTTTCATGAAAGCTTAATGCAGCGCCATAGCCAGGCGCTGCATGTGCCACACTTCAGGAATATTGACAACTCTTTGGAAATTAATTTCAAAATAGCTTTCTCTCTCTCTCTCGTCCTCTTCATTTGCAAAAAAAAAAAAAAAAAAAAAAAAAAGCAGTTGTGAGTCAATGCTTTTAATCCTTAATTCTCCCTTCAGTGTTGGTCTTATTCACGGGACTCCAGAAGATATTCATAATTGATCACACCCTGCATTATGCTTAAATAGGAATGAATATAATCAATCACTTGGATGGTGGTGGCAATTCATAGCTTTATTGATTGCTAAAAGCACACTGCATAGTCTGATTCACATTCATTATGACACTCTCAGAGGACAATCAATTCATTATTATGCTTGCCCTTGACCACATTGTTAGTGTGCTTACTGGGGCATAATCTTCGAAGTGCATGTGTGCATTTGTCGGTGTTGTCATTTTTCATAGATGGGGAGAATCAGACTTGAAGACCTCCTCCTGGCTTGTTTTACAGTCCTCGTTAAGAGCATTTTTAAGCACATACATTATTATTATTGTTTCGCTTGAACGTTAAAGCTAAAATGCATCATTCCTATACATGTAGTTCAAATCCAACCCTTTGTAAAGCCAGTGTAATACAATGCGACCTCCACTTGAAGAGCCCTCTTTGCACCCATTTGTTATTGACCGAGCTGCACGCACATGGCCTGCCTCCTGCTTTATATGCTGATGTTGTTGATGGGATGTGTGTGCGTCTCTCTGAGGCCTGAGATTGCACTACAGCAGAAACCAGAGTGCTAATTGGTGGCTTGAAATCCTGTCAGTGTAGCCTGAGCTCTGTAAAGGTCATCTCCGCTCATAAAATGGAGTGCTCACTTGTTTTTTCTTTTTTCTTTTTTTTTTTTTATTAACCGGGCTGACAGACTTGGCCCAGAAAATCAAATAAAAAAAATGTACTGACTTATGGTTTCCTGTGGCACTGTTGAAGTCACAAAGGTTAGTTTTTAGTTACTCTCCTTGTCTCTTGTTGCTTGAATAACCATCAACATCAGATGTTTATTTGTTAGAAAAGGCTAGTAATAACTTTCCCCTCAGGAATACACTCTGTAAGTTAGAAGAACAATCTGTAAGATTGATACCACTCACATCTGTTTGTTAGATATGAGGTTATAGCAAGGAGATTATTAGCTTAGCATAGCTTAAAAACCTGCAGCTGGGCCAAACAGCTAGCCTGATAAATGGGATATATTGGACTTTGAAAGAATCACCTGTGTTATATCCAAACCTCAGAGCTACTGCATTATAATGAAGACACAACATGCCAAGCACATAGTTGTGATTTAGCATTACACTTAGCGGTGGCCCCATAATTTCAGCCCCGCCTCACGCGGCGGGGACGTGAAAAATGTTAGCGGCCCGCCATAATGCTGCAAACATCAGTGAACCCCACAAGGAGGATTAATGCCTCGTCTGGCTTTTATTATGCTGTCCTGCCGTCCTTCGCAGGCTGCCCATTCATCCTTGTAAGATGTCCATATCTGCTCTCGGTGTGGGGGGCGCATACGTGCGCTCACATGCGTGCCTGCTCGTGTGTGTCCCCGTGTACATTTGCATGCATGTGTAACAAAGTGCTTGCCTGCTGCCTGTGCGAGACCTTAAAAGTTTATCCCAGAGGGGGTTAAATCACTTGTCCAGTCGCGGGCTTTCCAGGGCCATGTCTGGCTTGTCTTATCAATCTATCGACGTGGCACCTGCGCTGCCGGTTGCGCTAGCAGGCCGATGCAGTAGACGGCCCGTGGCCCCACCACGGAGGAATACTAATGGGGATGCAGATAGCTTTTGGTTTGGCCACCTCAGCAGACATTGATCCCCCTGCGGACTTCCACGGTGGTGACAGATGGACTGTCACCTCTGAATGAGAGGAGATTGGGACCCGTCCCCTCACATCTCCCTCAGTGGGGTTCAGTCACTGCCTCTGTTCTGCTCGCTTCATCCGTCCTTCCTTTCTCTCTGCATGCCCCTGCCTTCCTCCATTGTCTGCCCCCCCCCCATCTCCTTACTAGAGAGCAAATTCTGATCCATAACACAAAGGCTGCAGGTTAAATCTCTGCAGATGCCAGCTGTCATTTACAGACTCCGAACCTTTAAGCCTATTTGAGATTTTCCTTAAGATCAAACAGTCACAGTGGGAACATTTTCAACTAAGAATAACTTGACAGGCTTTCTTCATTTAATTACGAGGAAGGAAGGAGGGGGCCAGGTTTGTGCTGGTGACACACTGAGTCCTCTCCCTCAGAGGAAGACGGTGATAGAGGGGTTCAGAGTGTGAGGCAGTTCATGATGAAGGCGTTTATAATGCAGTGTTCAGGTTCTCCCTGTTGTTAAGCGAATGTGTGCCACTGACTTAGAGCGCAGAACAATTCACTGTACCAAAGCAAGGGGAAAGAAATCTGTTCATGTTCCAACTCAGACTTTGATTTCAACACCACCTCTACTCAAACACATGTTCTGTTTGTTGTTTGACCTTCAGCGTGCAGTGATGTATGTGCTGATGAGTCTGACGAGTTTGAAAATGTTGAAGCAGGATTTTACAGCTAGTTTGGAAGCCAGTCACGATCCTGTATGCAATGAGGAATGACTGCCTTTAAGAATTTTTGACTAGTTCATTTCATTTTCTGTGTTTAAATCATATCAGACAAATTATTTTGTACTTTTTAATGTCTGTAAACATATATGGAGGGGATCTTCCAAAAGTATATATAATAAAAATCTGAGCTGAAACAATTAGTCAGTGAATCCATTCACAGACAGAAACTGAATCTGCAGTTACTTTGATCATTGATTAATCATTTCAGTAATTTTTCATGCAAAATGGTCCATATTTCATGCCCCCAGCTTCTCAAATATGAGGACTTGCTCTACTTTTTTTGTTTTGTTTAATTGGGATTTGAATACATTTGGGTTTTACACTGTTGGTTGGACAAAATTTGAAGACATTTGATGTGACCTTTTCCAAACCAAATGATTAATTGATAAATGGAGAAGTGATTTGCATAGTCGGCAGTGATTAAAATACTAATTAGCTACAGCCTTAATAAAAAATAATAACAAAATTAAACATTTTTTTAAAGCCAGGTCCACTTACAGCTCTTAAAAATATATGTAATGTAACATCGCTACAGTAAACAGATATGGGATCACCCTCAGGTGTTTCCAAATCACCTGTTAGGCTGTTTGGGCTCTAACCCCAGAACCTCTCCTCTTCTCTCGCCTCCAAATCCCACTTATCAGCCACCGGCGCAGTCGTATTGAGAGGAGCTATGCAAATGACTGGGAAGGAAAGGCCAGATCTAATCTTAAGGTTTATTCTAATTAAAAGTGATTTACTTTCCCTGAGAGGGAAGCTTAATGTCCTGTTCTCAGAGGAGATGGCATCCTCCAGCTCAATTAGGTAGGAGAAGATGCACTTGGGTAAAGTTTACTCTGGGTGGAACTGCTTGGCATGCAGCGTAGGAGCACGCAGTGAAACCTTTCAACTTCTACAAGGAAAGGACGGAGAAAAGTCAAGGTTAAGGAGAGCCCGGATCTGTCCCACCTTGTGTTTGTATGGGGGAATATGACGGCTTTACGTGTTCTTGCTCACAGGCAAACACAACCTCAGACTTCTGTTAAAACTGGATCCCTGCAATCCATCAAAAACTACGATTTCTGCAATGTTTCAAACTTTTAACTGGTTTGCTTTTAGACGATATTCTTACTTCTCAGAAAGAGGTGGTGGCAAAAAATGTCTCTGTTTGATGAGACTTTTTTTTGAAGTGCTGCCTCGCAGATTGGATTGTACTCCGAGATGAGGAACCTTAAAAACTTTATAAGGTATTCATGCTCACTGAATACTGAAATTAGAAATCTAAGTCTCTTTCAAAGGTTTCCATCATGCCAAGACCACCAGTCAACCATTCAACCAACTCTGACCACTCAGTACAACAGTAATGAAATCCATTATTTGTTGGATGAAATATCTTTGGTTTGAGCCTTAGCATGGCCGCGATGAACAAATGTGTGTGCACTTGCTCTCTGGCATTTCTTTTTGCCTCTCCTGCAAAATAAACAGGATTTGTGCTATAAAGACATTTTATTTTCTTAATGCACTCAATACATAATGCAAGGCAAACAGCTCTGTTAGCATGCTGCAGCTAATTTATCACTAATATTTAAGCCAGGGGTGTCAAACTCAAATACACAGTGGGCCAAAATTAAAAAAACTGGTCTGGACTGGTTCAGTGTTTATTGAAAACTGATTGAAATGACCATATTGCACATATTGAACCTGGAACTAACACAGCCTATAAGTTACTGCCCATAAAACATCATTACTCATTAAATGAATGAAAAGTCAGTTGCATTCATTTCTTATGGCTTTATCTGCAGCTTTCCATAGTAATTTCAAATGAAAACATTTTCCCACAGGCCAACAACAGCCAAAAAATAATGTCCTTCAAACAAAAACCAAAAATGCCCAAAGAGTGCAAAAAGTCAGCATATATTAAACCAGAGTGTGCTGCTCTCTGATGCGCACTAGTCTAAGCCAGATGCTTGAACCTGAAACTAACACAGCTTATAAGACCGTTTTTATCTATAAACAGCAACATGAAACATTAAATACAAGAAAAAATCAGCTGCATTCATTTCTTCTGGCTCTTTATGCAACTTTTCCAGAGTCATTTACCTGTCACAGTGTTTTGTTTCCTAGTGTTATATTCTTTCATGACAGCCACACTGTCTCCGCACAGAAGACAAACAGCTTTGTCCTTCATATCTGCGAACACATACTCTGCCTCCCACGTGCCTTGAGTTTGACATGTGATTTAAGCAAATGAATCCAATTGCAAGTTATGTAATATGTTGTCATTGTTAGGAAAAAAACACTCCTCTGATCACGATTCTCTATTATATTTTTGCCATTTATACACTTAATTATTTACATGAATGAGAACTTGATAGTATTGTCAAAACTTAGCAAATTATGTTTTTGAAGAATTTAACAAAGGTGGCATTTCATTGGTCTCTGATTCATTATCTTTATGGTGTGTTTGTATAAAGACATTATTACTGAGTACGATATATGTCATAAAATCATGACATTTGTTTATATTTGAACCGCTTTGAGAGACGGACATGATATTGAAAAATGTTGTCACCATAATTATCCCCCCATATCTCACTCTTTCATTCTTAATTAAACAGGCCTATTGGAAAGGCCATTTAAGGAGGACCTTGACATTTATGCATCCCCAAATCGAATGCCTGTGTATAAAACACACATGTTTAGAATTTAACTAGCGGCTAATGCCACCCGTTACACTTTATTTGGTTTGCTTGTCTGAACAGTTCATCAGAATTACAAGAGAGTTGTTTTCTTAGATCGGATAAATAAATGGTGACTCTTAGCTCTGACATTTTCCTAACATTCCCCTGTGCCCTTGTCACATTTTCTGTTCCCTTACAAACACGCAGCAGTTACATCATCTCCAGTTTTTATTGTGTTGATGCGAACCTGCCAGATAATTATGTGGTCTAACACCTCAGTGTCGTTCCACCAAACACCTCCGCTGCAGCTGTTCATCTTCTCTCCAGCACCACGCTGAGGTATTTGTTCTGTCGTTAAAATAAATAAATGCATAAATCACAAACAGATCTGATGCTCTCATGATATGTAGTCTCTCTGATCGTGGTCAGCGGCTGCTGGTGGAGGTATAAAAATATCGCAGTTTGGTGCCTGAGACCAAATGTTCAGGTTATAGTTCCAAAACCTGCAAATCAACAAACAAATCTGTAGTTTTAACTTGTTTTAAGCTTGTTTGTGTGTATGTGTGGGTTTGTGTGTGTGTGTGTGTATGTGTGTGTGTGTGTGTGTGTGTGTGTGTGTGTGTGTGTGTGTGTGTGTGTGTCTGCAAGCAGACGTTTTGGTAACTCATGTTATGCTCACACACACCTGGAGAGTATTTACGTCAGTCATGGCCATCAGATGGAGAGATGGCACATTGGATGGAGATGGAGGATCAAGAACAAGAGGTGTTTACTGTGTGTGTGTGTGTGTGTGTGTGTGTGTGTGCGTGCGTGCGTGCGTGCGTGCGTGTGTGCTTTAGAAACCTATCTTTATGTTTAAGGTGTTTTAGTGCAGCATTCACAGCAACTGTGTGCCCTAACGAATCTATGGAACAGCTAGAAAGCACTTCCCTACTTTGCATTTTACTGTCTGGTGGAATAATTAGCTTTGGGAAGTGGAATGAGATATTGAGTTTGATAAAACGAAATCTGGAGATGTTGCAGCTCTACAACAACAAAATCGAACTCTGGTATTACTTATCACATCGGCAAAACAGAGGGCAGAAACACGCAAGTACAGCTCGAGCTGCAGTCTGAGCATTGCAGCTTTAGGGTGCTGCAGCGTGAAACGACAAGAGAGAGCCGACCCCTTCTTGTTTGGATGGACTTCGGCTCAAAACAGCAATGGCGGACCAGTTTGACAAAGCTCTGGCTGAACGTGTTGCCGTGCATCGGCATACTTGTGACACGTCGTGTTGTCATGTGCGTTCGCATACTTGGTGGACCGTGTTTCTGCCCTGAGGCTGATAATGGGCTCGTAAGATCTGAGAACACTGACGAGGCCGTATCACCCGTTTCACAACGGTGTGTTTCTGGTCCACTCCGCTCACACACTCTTACATTCCCATTTTAGCTCAATTTATCTGAACTTCCAGACATTCAGTGTTTTTCTTGCGCTGTAATTCCTGCTTTCATGTCTTCCCCCAGCACTTTTGAAGCGACGGATTATCACATGAAGCGCTTTCATTTCAAGCAGTATTCAATGAAACGTTCTCAAACACTATCTGTGAAGCTTATAATACAGTTTGAACTCTCAGTAATCATCATCACAGCTTCAACACAAACAAATATTACCTCTCATGTGGTCAAAAAGAAGAATATGAGGGAAGATGCTCAGCTCTGGATTGTATTTCCATCATGCTCATTGAGAATGCTAATAGACAGGGTGAAATGTGCATTTCCTTTGCAGGCCCCTCATTGACACGGGCACCATTTACCGCTGTCACCACCCCCACCCACCACCACCACCACTTAGTGAATAAAGGTCAGGCAATCAGGCATCTGGAAGGACAGCTAATTTGTCATCCCTCGACAAACGTGTCAGCGTCCGATCTTGTCCGCAGGGCTTGATACCGCAACAAGCCGTAAAGGTTAAGAGATTCAAAGCGCTCTCCCCCTTCCCTTCCCTGCTCGCCCTGTCTCCATCTCAACAAGCAACATGCGACAGAGCAGAAAATTCAATTTTGGATTTGATACTGTGAGAGCTACGCGCTTTCATGGCTGTGACTCTTCAGAGTCTTTAGGCATGTCGTCCGCCTTGCTCAGTTAAACTCAGCGGGAGCCCCCTCAGTCGAGACTTCGCTGTCTTGTACGTGTCATTCTCAGCTTGTGCTGCGTCTGGCTGTTTTTTTTCCCCCCTAACAATTAATTGCCAAATGGGTGTGCCCGCTTGAAATTAGGGGGCATTTCAATTTCAGTTAGAGCTCGAACACAATTTAAACTGACACTGACCGGCTGTCTGTCGATAAAGATTATCATTCAACTCAACAAATATTCCTCCATTTTTTAATTTTAAGTAATTTAATTTTGGATTTGAATGCAGCGCGAATGCGGTCGTCTCAAGCAATCTGTCGATCTAAGCACGGCCTCTGTCATTATAGAGGCCTTACAAACCGTCCCCGTCGTCCCTGAATGCATCCTAATAGCCTGTTTAGTGAGGCCGTCTACAGCCGCAGGTGTGTCCCCTTGTGATTCCCGAGAGTGTAAGTGACAGCAGGTGAGAGAGAGAGAGCGAGCGAGGGAGACATGAATGAGTGACTTTGATCAGGTGAGTTCAGCAGGCCTCTGTGTGCGTGTGTGTGTGTGTGTGTGTGTGAGAGGAGTGTTCGGTGTGGGATAATGGCGAGCCAGGCTGACAGCTGCATGTCAGATGCGCTTAATGTACATCAGTGCCTACGATGGCCTTACACTCACTGCACATTCTTATGTACACACAGCTGAGAAATAAGGTTGTCTTTTTCGGGGGCGGGGGAGGGGGGGAGGGGGATGGTTTGATGGAGTGCTGCTTACAATGTTAGGCGGCTATCAACATGGAGGCATTGCTAACACACTAAACTCTGAACTCTAGACGTATTGATCCTGAAACTCCCCAGGTTTGTGTGTGCTCAAGTAGTCCTTGAGTAGCACTGGAGTATACTTGAAGTGTAAATAGTTGCTAAATTGGCACAAAAGTTTTACAAACTTTAAGTGGACTGAAGTACACCAGTGAAAATCAGGATTCATGAGCATTCCAAACACACTTGCAATACAATTGTTCTACATCACCAACATGCTCTAAATATATTTAAATGTAGTTAAGTGAAGCATACCAAGTACTTTGAAATACCACTCTCAGTACTGCAGAATTAATACGTTTAAGTAGAACTCAATGACATCTATTTTGAAGCACGCCTTTTTAAAGGTGCATGTCAAACGTACCTTAGATTAAGCCCAAGAAGTAAAAGTGTACTTGGAATGACTCTTCTGTACTGTATAAACCAAAGTACTCGACGTATTAAAAAGTTGGTTTGGGGACCATGAATGTCTGCAGTCCACAACACAGTATTGTTTTAGACAACAGGAAAGAGCCACAAACAAACTACTTCTGTACTTTCTGTCCTCTGAATCCTGTTTCTCTTTCACTTCTCAATCTTGCGTCGTCTCTCTCTTGACTCTCCTCACCTTCACAGCTCCCTCTCCTCCCGGCCTCTGCGTCTTCTTTTCGTCTTCCTCTGTCTATTTTCTCAGTCTGCCATCATTCATAGCCTGTCACTTATAAACTGCCGTCAATGAAACCACACCACTGTATCTTGCCTTGCATGTCAAGTGTGTATTTAGCAAGGGACTGTGTGCGGAGGTTCATATCTGCTTCTGTCTCAGAAGACAAACGCAGGCGCAGACAAACATAAAGTTTGTGTATCTGCTAAAATCTATAGATAGCTGTGCACCACGGGGGGGTGTCTCAGTGGCAAGTCGCTGCTCTGAGCTAATGTGACTGCAGGCTCTACTGCAAAGTAAGGGAGGGGAACTCGAGTGGAGGGAGAAAAGGCGAAAAAAAAAAAGAGTGGCGAGTTGAGTGGGCGAGGGAAGGTGGATGTCATGCTGAGAAGGCATCACACTCATGTGTGAAGCCTAATCAGGCACAATCTGCTTTGGTATGATGCAATGTGCACTGTGACTGTGTATTTTGTATTTGTTTAGAATTAAAGCTGTTGCACGCTCGTTGCTGCATTTCATTATGCGGCACATTAAAGGTATCCAGTGGAGTTGATGAAATGGTGCTAGGAGGTGCAGCAGTGGCTCCTGGAAATATTTGCATCACGCGCTCTTTGAATGCGAGCACAAAGAAGCACAAACATCAGCAACATCTGTCGCAATATGAGGGCGAGCATACCCTCATATTGTTTAGGTTGACCTGGCTATGAACTATACACAGCATATGTCAGCAAGTTACCCTCATAAATTGGGAAATGTAAGCCTGGCCGTATGACAGAACAGAGAAATCTGCAGAACAAAGAGCTACAATGAGCTACGAAGTGTATATAAAAATGTCCTGCTGTCCTTGAGATGGTGGCTACATGGAAAATTCCACTTTTGGCCAATGTAGAACATTTCATGGCTGCAACTAACAATTATTATTGTAATCATTGATTATTCTGGTTATTTTTTCTTGATTAGTCAATTATATGTTTGGTCCATAAAATGTCAGAAAAAAGGCAAAATACCAATCAAGCCCAAGGCGATGTCTTAAAATTGTCTCGTTTTGTTTGACCGCTGTCCAAAACCCCCCAAAATATTCTGTTTACAATGATACAAAACAAAGAATAGCAGCAAATCTTCCAACTGCAGAAGCTGGAGCCTGAGAATGGCTGATATTTTTGGTAGAAAAGGAAAGAAAACAAAAAAATGAATCAATAGTCGCAGATTAATCTTCTGTCAATCAACTAACTGATTAACCAATTAATCGTTTCAGCTTTAGTACAGATGTCTGCATTTTATGATGACTGAATGACAGCGATGTCAGACGTTGTTGCCGTGAAATGATCGGTTTTATCAGCTGTCATTTTTACCGTAAAGTTGCAATATAACAGCAGCCAGTATCCTCATTATGGTCACAGTCAACACTTTTACCGACACAGAGGTGTTTGTATTCCAGCCGGTGTCTCCTGTAAGTAAGGGGCGAACTTTCATCACCATGACTTCATTAAATTGCAGTTATTAGTAGTAACAAGATAGAAGAAAAACAATATGTATGCTAATTTGTGCACTTTATGGTACAGAAATGACAAATGCGATAATAAAGAAGAAAGTCCAGTTTTGTGGCCTTATATTAGAGGACAGAAGGCATGATTGCGTTGCAGTTTGCTGACGGCCCATCGGTCGCCCCAGCTCTAATGATGATGTGATGGACAGGATGTATTTCTTTGCCAGTGCATGATCGGCTGCTGATCGGTGATGTGGTCCAAAGGGTTCAGCTGGAGCCATCTCCTTCACGCCAGGGAAATGACGTGACTTTCTTGGGTCATCCAAAATGCATATTAGAAGCCAGCTTCTCGGGTTGTTGGCAGCACGGACTCATGATTAGTGATAGGCTGTTGTCTCAAAGTAGCGATCTCCCCTCGGCGTGCCCAGCCTCTCAGAAAACAGCCTTGTTTAGGAGCTGTGAAAGTAAGCAGAGTTGTTGGAAGGGAGCTTTAGTGACTGTGAAATGGTGACTAATTTGGGGTAAAGAAGCGTGGCCTTTGATCTTTGCATTGAATAAAACTGACTGTGCCTGCCTCCGCGCCCCTTAGGCCTCATTGTCAGCCTGCCAGAACGTCATCTTTTTCCCATCACTGAATATAAAGCTGTGGAATACATCATGCAAATAATCAGGCTGGAAACAAACACAAGCAGTGCTGTCCCCCAAAGGAAGAGGCAGCCGTCTCTAATGAGCAGGGTAAAATTGGAATATTCATACCTCTTTCCTTCTGCAGAAACGATTGAGTGATTCCCTCCTCTCCCCCCGTCGCTCGGCCCCGCTCCTCTCTTCTTCCAGGCTCCCCCCCCCCCCCCCCTTTCATTCGCCGTTCAGGTCTGTCCTTCCCTCTCACCTCCATCTCTGCTCCCACTTCTTCCCCTTTGTCGCCACTCCACGTCTTCCTGGAATGCAGCGATAAACAGTAACGTGAATAGGCAGCCGGCGATGTTGACAAAGCCGTTCGCAGATTACGCCCCTGGATCAGAGTCACAAATCTGCCAGAGAGGAGACGTTTGTTTGTGGGAGAATCAGTAATGAATGCGAAGGGAAAAAAATTATTAGGAAGGAGTCAGAAAGAGTTTTTTTTTTCCTTGCAAAAACGACTTGAAATCTCCAAATTTAGACTTAAGATTTACAGGCCTTCCCCCACATAGTGGATTTAGTTGTCAGAAGTGCTGTCAGACTCTCGTCTCATGGCTCTGAGCCTCATCCCACTCAGACAATGGGAGGTCTAGCGAATGATATTCAAAAAGGCCCACTTGCAAAGCAGTTCCAGTTCATGTTTATTTGGCTTCAGAATCAGATTTTGAATCAGCGTTGGCATCGCGGGAGGAGAGAAGCGCCATGAATCGAACAGTGAAACAAATGAAATGGTGCTCAGCTAATTTCACAGCCTGAAAGAGGACTAAATGAAAAAAGTTTCTGCGTCTGTGTGCTGACCCCGCCGTGTGGACGGGTGAACGTCTGTAACCGAAATGAAGAAAAATGTGAGGTAGCGGAGGAAGATGAACAGCATGATGTACCTCAAGGCCAGGGATGGATGGTGTGGGAGGAGAGGGATTTTATTTCTCTCTTGACCACCTTTTGAGAATGACCTAGAACAGGAGAAAAATTAGATCTCCTACAGGCTAAAAAAAAAAAAAAGTTTTCTCAATGTAGAAATAGCGAAGTTTCTTCACATTTCAGGATGAACTTAACAATAAACAGAGAATAAACTAAACAGCTGGTTCTCTAGAAGACAAATACACATTTTGTTCTTTCAAATAATGTTTAAGCTATATGTTAAAGCGTTCTGCCTCCTTGTCTTACATCACCCTCAATCCAACTCGACCGCCTACAGCTAGCGGCTAATGTAGTCTTAGGATGCTAGTTTGGAGCAGAGATAAGAAGCGAGCTATGTTTTCAACTCTGCAGAAAGTGCACTTGCAAATGCAATAAATTAAACTTGGACCCGCCCATTAAAGCGTTGCTCTATAGCGCTACTAGTGGTCAAAACTTTAAAATACAGTGCATTATCGCTGCCAGGGGCTACTAAAGAGGAATTATGCTAGTTTGATGTTGCACTAATATTACAGATAACACATTTTGAAACTTCTCTTATTCTTGACTGGACTTGTTTAGGTTCTCAAGATCAGACTCCATTTGGCAAAGTATATCCAGATAAATACACAAATCTCTCTTTCCCCACTGACTGATGTCCTTTCTCCTCTACTTACTCTAATTATGTTCCAAAATCTTTCTCTTAATCTGTCCCATGTGCTCATTTACTCATTCTCTCCAGTTAGCCCCTCTCATCTGACCAATCTGTGGTCACAGGAATAATGTGGGTCCCAGCCCACACAGGTGATACAATTGGTCGCTTGTTATTTCTATTATCTCAGAAGCTTACTCTCATGTTGCAGCCGGCAAGTCATTCTGGAGAGGAGATTGAGCAAAAATCCCTAAAAATATGAGAGCAAATCCCTGGAGGAGGCTGGCAGTGAAGTATTTTCTGAAGTTGTAATGAGATGCAAGGTGGGCATTGGAAGGCAGGTGGTGTATTAAAAACCACATGCAATGGAGGAAGGGCGTTTGGGACAGGCAAGCTGGCTGTGATAACGAGGGAACAGCAAGAGACAAGAGGGCTGTTAGTGGCAGGTCGAGGAGCCTGGAGGCTGGGGATTAAGGGGGGGCATTTTAATCAAGTTGTGTGAGCAAAAAAATGTGTTACCTGAAAATAATTAATCAATTAGCTACTACATTATTACTGACAGAAAGAAATATTTTATTGCTTTAGTAATTATTCAACAGGAAGAGTAGTTGGTTGAATTCCATTATAGTTTTGTCAAAGATGCCTTTAAATCCTCCACACGCACACACCACATACTCTGTATTTAATACATATGCGCAAATGCACAAATTTCTTGTTTAAAAAGAAGTCAGGAGGAAACACTAAGAGGTCAGCCAAAGACAGCGTTTTCAACCAACTCATGGAGTACATGTTAGTTTAATTAGTTCCCAGCTACAGCTCATAAAATATCTCAGCAGCAGTGCTGTCATCATTTCAGCCGGCAAACTCAGCCTTTTTCTGTCGAAATCCATCACCCACTGTTTCAGAAATGACCAAGAATTTCAAGTGTTAAACCAAGTAGGCGCAGACAATGAGATGTTGTGGTTTTAGAAGACTTCAGGCTTCGTTTTGGAGGCGTGTGCTGCACGTCATCAGCTATTGCAACATTAGCCCCGGTGAATGCGTGCAGCACTCGGTCCTCAAAGGGAAGCTATGGGTTTGACACAACCTTCAACTGTAAAGAAAAAACAAATCCAGGTAGTTCTTGAGTGCTGACTTGAAACTCTGTGGTCTCAACACACATACCAAAGTTTGAGCCAATATGTTTGTATTTTTACTATTTCTATATGTATTTCTACCCTACAGTAATGTGGCTGTAAGATTATGTTTGTAAGAACTCCTGAAAGATGATCCAGTTCCTTCCCGCATCATCGCTTTCTGTCATACTTTCAGAGAAGACCATTCCTTTTCTTCATCGGCAGACCCCCTCGTTGCTGCTCTCTTTGCTGATTTTATTTAAAAACCAGATCACCAGCAAAATCATTGAATGATTTGCCGACCTTTCCTCTTGCTTGAATGACACGGCCCGGCCTTTTAAAAATGTCCCTTTCCTGACGATCTTAAATACAAATTCCACCCTTTAATTGATTTCATGGAATAAGCAGGGAAATGATTACAAAACATTTTGAACATGTGCACAATGAAAGTCTTTTTCATCAGATTTACTGGTCCTGTCATACTCCTTTGAGAATTATGGTCAAGTGGCTCATTGGAAAATCTGTTTACCAGAGGTCACCTTGACCTGCGCTGACTAATTTAATGCAACAGCATGGTGGAAAATCACAACTCTTCATCTTTGAGTTGCAGGGTTTCTGCCTCAGCGCTAGTCTTTGGATTGGCATGGGAACTTATGCATTTAATAACATCCATGGGGGAGACTAGTGTTGTTGACGCTGCTACGGATGAATATGGAGATGATAAAATTATCTCTCTAGGGTTCTAGATTGTAGATTTGAATTGCAAAAGATCATTTTAATAACTATTCCATTGGAAAATCTAATGAGAGAGCCAAGTGGGGTTGGGTGATTCAGCAAAACTCAGTCAAAACAGCAGATATGGTGGCGCATAAAAGCTTTTTGTGGTGGCAAAAAGTGTCAGAAAACACTGTTACTTAAATTTAAGAATCTGGATTTTTCTAGTTCCTCTATTTAGCTGTGTTTATCCATGCTTAGTTCTGCACTGGCTCCTTCTTTTTATCAGTCCTGGCTGCCGTCCATCAGCACAAGTTTTCACAGTCACCCTCGTGTTTAATATGTTTTAATATTTCCTAATAAAATGTTGAGAAAATGAACAATGTTTTATGAGCACCGCAGTGTCCATCAGACCAGCTGTAATCAAATTGTTAAATTATTATCTTTGCCTCCTCAGCAGTGTTACACTCTTCGGCGGTGATGATGACATCAATCATCTATTTCTGGCAGAACAGAATGCGCAACTGTACATATGAATTTGAATATATTTGATTGGTTGTTGTTGTTGCCAGGCTGCAAAGTTGGAAGTAGATGAAACACATAACATGCAGACATTCCTCTTAACTTTGATCAAATATTTGCTTGCCTTCCTCCCACAGCACATTTTCTTTTGTATCATTGCCTGGAGGTTACTTCTGATCAGATTTGTTTTGCATAAATGTGCAACAACATCGCTGTATCCTTGATTTCTCAGTATGAGCGCCGTCTAATAATGACATATCTCTTATAAACAATCATTAATATGTTAAATATGTAAAACTGCTCATCTCCTATTTACTGTGTCTGCAGAACATGGCTTTATCCCACATCATATGTGATTATAATGTGCTAAAAGCTATCGATTAACGCGATCATTTGAAGTCAGCTGGCAGACTAATTCAGGTTAAATGCGTTCACATATATTGAAGTCTCATTAGGGTTTGATTAACCAATCATGGACCTCTTTTTGAGATGGCAAGAACACTACTTGTATGTGTGTAGTTGTCAGAAGATGTGGAAAAAAATGTCTACATTTAAATCTAAAATTTAAATAACTATACTTGTAGATATATCAGTACAAAAACTGCCTCAAATTCCCTGGGGTTACGATTACCGAGTCACTGTTTGCTTAACCCCTCCCCCAAATAACAATCATCCAATAATAGCTGAAATAAACGCCTTTCCAAAACCCAGTATACCACAGCAAAAGATGTAAGGAATAGATTAAACTGTGTGTATTATCACCTCTGTTACAAGCTGCAATCATTAGCATGTCCAGCTAATTAGCATATTATCAGTAGCTGAGTTCTGCCAAGGCCAAAGAGCGCATCATTAGCTGTGTTTGGTTTTTCCAACTGCGGTGAAGCCATTCCTTGAGCCAATAAGGGTTAAGGGTAATGTTAGCAGCTCTGCTCTGGATTGTATTTGAGGGAGTGAAACTCCAGCAACATGAGCCACGCTGCAACACAAGAGCAAACCTCTTTCTTTATTTGTACGCCTTCCACATCATCGGCTGGTGAGGATGCTAATTGTTTGCTTGGCGCCATGCAGATTCAGCATCAGTGTCTATCTTTTGCAGCAGATATGGAATCAAAGAGGAAACTATGAAATTATACAGTGCTGAAAATCAAGATGATTTTGTTACTGGCCGCCGCGTAGAAAACAGATGAGTCAAAATCAAGCACAGCCCAACTCGCTGTATGTCATGCAGTAGCCAGAGCTTTCATTGGTCCAGTGAGCCCAGATCCAGTCTGTACTGATTGGTTAGGGAGGACGGGATCCCCCTCCCCTGCGGAAATCGCTTAGAGTGGCGGTAACGTCAGACTGAAGCTGGAAATGAAGTGTAATGAGTAGGTAACTGTCTGCTTTTGTCTACCTCTGTCTGAAAGTGAAGACCCATTGTTTCAAAAAAGAAGTTTAAGCATTCAGTCTGCCAGGCAGTAAAGGCAGTTGTTGCTGTGTTTCTGTAACTTGCGAAACAGGAAAATGGCTTTCTTTCAGTAGGCGGGTGATATAAAGAGCTTATGCCAATTCTCTCCAAGCTGGACTGCTCTCAGTGCTGGAAGTTAAAAATCCCACACACGATGTATACTGGTCCATGCAGGCAGGCGGGCAGGTACGGTGATGCTCTTTCGACAGGACAAAACATGAAACACAAAATTTGCTACAACAGGCAGGTCGTTGTACACATCATTACTGCTGAAATATTGTTTTTGAATAAACAGCAATAATGTTTATGAAGCTGTGTTCATAGGCAAAATAGAATGAAAGTAAAAATAAGGCAAAGGTAGCATAAAATAGGCAAAAAAGAAAAAACAGAAAAAAGAATCTTAAGCCATAATTACTATTAAAAGCTGGTTTGAGGATCAAGTTTCATTTATTTGGCTTTCTACAACACGGAGCTGCACACTGAAATGCAGCAACCTTAAAGCCATGTTGACCAATCAAAAGCCTGAACAAAAAAAGTTGTTTGCAGTAGCCTACATGCAACTAGAGGTCCAACCGGATCCTACTATGGTGAAGGTATGACCCGCTTTCACCATAGTAGGATGCATAATTTAGTGACGTTGGCAGCAGTGTCTGTATTGTGGGAGGGTTGGATTATGTAACAGTGACCTCCACGGTGCATTGTAGTGCCTCCATTCCTCAATATAATGGAAGAGTACATTTTTGTGTAAACATGCAAAGAGTCCTGTGAGCAAGGTTAGCACCAGCCCATCCAGCACTGAACAAAATCTCCACATGTACACAAAGGAGATAATGGAGCACACTCAGCCAAAAACTCTGTTTTCCATGTCTACACATCGACGCAGCAGAGTTTCTGAATATGTTCACTCTCCAAAGCTCAGTTTTCAGTGACCTAAACCTGCATTTGTGTGTTCACGAAAGACCAAAGCCATGTTTTAAAAAATACCAGTGTACATGTGGACGAGGCATTCACAAGCAAGGATGGAGCAAGGTTCACAGGTCCGCCGTTTGAAACACGCGATTGTGTAAATGATATTACTACACAGGCTCAGCAACACTTCATCAAACTGTTGTCTATGAACACAGTTTGTTTGCAAATGATTACATTATGTCCACATTTATGTTTAACACAGCATTGGAATTGGGGTTGTACATATATAGACACACGCACAATTCTTTTTCAACTTCTAGTCATAGTTTGATACTGTTTCACAGGTCAAAATAACACATTCATATGTGTTTGATGGGAGTAAATAGGCCTTAAATAGGATTCAGTAGCCTTAAATGGGATTTTTAGTCACACTGCTACTGCAAGCACTTCATTGGAAACTCTTACAGTAACTTTCTCCAACCCTGGAAAACATGGTACCAGTGGTAATATATCATTGTTTCATCAGCAAAAATCTAATTTAAGCTGATGTACTGCATCTAATAGATGGTCCATACTAGTGATTAGTACTAGATTAATTTCTTGTCCTTTGGTGTGAAGCAGATCCTTTCACGCTGCAGAAAAGGCCTCGCAGTAGATACTCACTACGGTCCTATTGGCAGCTAGCTAGAAGGCCATTACTAATCTAAAGACACCCGCGGGAGGAAAACAGGACTGGGTGAGTGTGTGTGTGTGCGTGTGTGTGTGTGTGTGTGTGCGGAAGGTGAAGAGGTTGAGACACTGCTACGGGGTCACACTTATAAAATGTGGGGGTCAACAGCAAAGATCAGCTGGGGTCAAGACTGTAATGGGAGCCATTTTTCATAAGGCACATTTCTCATCCTGGTCTCCAAGGTAGGGGCCAGAGTGGAGTAGTGAACTGCAGAAAATGGCATTTCAATGTGTGTAACCTCTCGCCTTGCAACGTCCCCTCTTGACAGGGAATGGCAGGTCCTTCTCATCTCTCTCAGGCTGCCTCGTATATCACTCACAGCTCTTGCCCACCTCTCAATCCCTGGAGACGGAGGCCTGAGAGAGTGAGAGGAAGAGCGCGCTTGATGCGAGTGGACTGCTCTTCAATCTAGCAGCTACTCAACAATCAGGAACACATCTATCACCTGGCCTGAAAGTAATTTTCAAACGACTGACACACATACACGTGTATCCTCGGCCTGTTATATAGATGAATTGTAGAAGACAGCTGCGGAGCTGCCTTGAATGTTTTTAAAAGGCGTCTCGAGTCCCTTTATGGCAAGCAAGTCCAGCCCATAGACCGAGCCGGGTGAGACGTAAAGGAGAGGAAGAGGACTGTAGTGTTCTCATCCTCTGCAAACCAAGACAGTCCAACCACTTGGTGGCACTAGCAGCCAAAATCAATGAGAGAAAACAGAAGGGAATGTGTCTGGATTCAACAGATAGAGCTGTATGAATATTCTGCTTCCACAACATGGCATCAACAATGAATATTCTCAACAGCAGGCACAGGAATATCAAAATAAATCATGTGCTGGAAGCATCTTATTAAAGATGAATATTTCACGTTTGTGGCTGCTGTGAGAGCAGCGAGGTCTGCCAGAAACACTGTGGGTGACTTCATGTGAGGTGGGTCGTGAGGATGGGGCGCCTGTGCACATTCACACACACACACACACACACACACACGTGCAGTAAATGCATCTGATAAAAAGCCCTTTGTGTGCCAGTGCTGCTTTCACTATCAGCCTCTTGTTACTGGCGAGGCAGCAATTAGAAGTGAAACACTTTTGAGGACAGAGGGGAAGCTAGTTTGTGATTCAGGTCATGCTTGAGCCTAAATGTCATTGGCCAGAGTGCAGCAGGTTAATTGAAGGCGCCTTGTCATCATGGCCTGCTACTCCGAGATAGTACTGGGAGAGGGGGTGCGGGGGGGCTGACCCATTGTAAAATCTGATTGGCTAGGCCAGCTAACACTCATATACCCTCCTACACGCATGCACAAATTCTCACCTTCCTGCTGTGCTGTTCAGTAATAATCAGGGCATGTGCATTCATTATTATGATGGTGGTGTACAACAAACTGAGCACAGACAATGTAAAAGAAGCTGTTGCACTGAAACAATCACTTGACTCATCGATTAATCATTTAACCCCCCCCTATCTTCACTGGGATGGTTGACCTTCACTGTGCAGAGCGATGAATGTGCAGAATTCGCCACAAGAAGTTTGTTTCATCTGCAGGAGGAGGAAAGTTTCTCTGGGCTCACCTTCAGTCTCAGCTTAACCAATCGTGGTCCGATGTGCATCTGCAGTGCACATACACCAAAACATGTAAAAGTGAGGTGCAGATTCATTGATTTTTCTCATGCACTGCAACATAATGATGTAATTCTAACTGTTTTTTGAAAGAAGTCAAATGAAAGAGGAGAGCTTTTAATGAGGTCAAATGTCAGACATTGTCTTTTTCCAGGCTTTTGAATGTGAGGTTTTGCTGTGTTTCTCAAATATCATTGCGAATGGAATCTCTGGAGGTTTTAGACTGTTTCAAGGTGTCGCCTCGAGATCTGACAACTACATTTTATAGACGAAACAATCAGAGGATCAGTCGAAGAAATGATCGATAGATTAACCAATACTGAAAATAATGACCAGCTGCAGCCCTTATCTCAAACAACCCGTCAATCTCACTTCATTTGCAAGTAAATGTTAAATGATGAATTTGCTGTTTGTTTGTTTGTTTGTTTGTTTGTGGAATACGCCAGAAACTGAAAACATTCACAAAGGTGAACAAATATCATAAAATCTCAGAAAACGACTCAAAATCAGTGACATTTAGATTCTAAGCGAATAATCAGCAGGCTAATGTGTTTCCACTGCAGTCAGTGCGTTCGGGTCGGTAATCCATTTAGGCAATGGCTAATGACAGTTCTTCAGAGTGAGAGCATGATGAAATCCATCCATGCAGCTGTCGGCAGAACGCTACTTTAATTATTTGTATTTCATTTCAAATGTTATACTGTCACTGTGAAGTCTGCCAACATTTCAAAATAAAATATGATGATGTAACACCGCAGACATTAGACTGATTATAGTTAAAACTAGGTTTGTGAAATTGTGTTTTTTTTTTTTTCATGTCCTCCATATTGTTCCAGCATGTAGCTCATTCTGTTCTGGTAATTAGTCGGAAGCTGTTCCTCTTTATAAATATTAATTTTCTCATCTTTCTTTGCCAAAGCCTGAGGCGTCCGGCACAGGTGTTTTGTGAATAACACTGAGGACAACTGGCAAACTGCAACAGAAACAGGAAGTTGTTATAATGACTGCTGTCCCTAGTGCACCTTGGGTAATAATCAGCCCTCGTTTGTCATAATAGCAGGTAAATACTCCAGCTCGGCTGCAGTGGTCCTCGCAGTAGGATGCTGGCAGCAGCAACAATTTTTCACTTATTTTTATTAAGTGAACAAACGTTCGGGTTGTTCTCTGTGACTTGTGAGCATTTGCAGACACAACTGCAGAAATGAAAAGGGCGAGTCATGGCAGCACAGCGAAAGCCAGATTCGAATTCGGGTTGAAGCACACAGGCGGTTACATGAGTGTAGTCAACCATCAGGGGTCTGCATGAATTATTTATAAGGTAGTTTATAGTATTGTTTACAACCTTCCTTTTGTTGATTGCTCGTTGAGGGGTAAAAAAAAAAATCAATGGTGCCATATTTAGTGCATCATAATTTAATAACAGACAAAGTAAGACTTTATTGCTAAGAAGAATCGTGTTGCTCAGGCTCTTGCTGGCCGGTTATGAAATGTACAAAGCCAAAGCCCGAGGCAGGGTTTCTCTGTTGTGCTTGCCATCTCAGTGAAGAAACTCTCAGATAAGACAAATGGTTCAAATGACCTTTGAAAAGATCACCATCTCTCAGCTCGCCTGAGAGAGGCAGAGCAAGAGGGAGAGAGGATAGAGAGGGGAGCTATTTCTATATAGTGAGGGATAAAAGTGGATTCCCAAACTGTGTGAGTGTGTGCCCGATTCGTCTTCCCCCTCCGAATGCTTTCTGCTCCATTTACACAAGCTAGGTTTATTTGTCTCTGTCTAGGACTCAAGTGAAGCAGCAGAAGCAGAAGTCTGCATTTGTTGCTCATTAACGGACAACTCGTATGATTTTCTTTCATTACTCGGTTTTAATGAACTTAAAAGTTACCCCTCACCGCAGAGGGTCTCCACCCTGCGCAGCTAGCTGCTAGCTCTGCCGACCACTTGGGCCTTTCATGGTGCTCATTACAGTTCAGTCCTAGGAGAGTCCGTGGAGCTCGCTACCTCTCAGTTGTACACCCACTCCCACGAGCCATTCATCTGTGTTTGAAATTTCTGGATTGCTCTACACTGTGAGCAAAGATACTTTTCAACAAAAGTGCCATGAAGTGTTGACAGATGTTAAAAGACTCTCACAAAAAATGGTAAAAAGTGCATGAGAGTTTTGAGGTGGAAGAGGCGTAAATGCAGGCTTCATTTCAGCTGTTCTTTTTTTGTGAAAAAGGTGCACATAGAGATGTAATATGGAATATTTACTGTATTTATAGTCCACCCTGCACTGAAATATCTATTATAATATCTATTTGATGGATTACTACTACATTAGAGCAGACATTCATGGTCCTAAAAGAATGAATCCTACTGATTTTGGTGATCCCAGATATTTCCTCTTGTGCCACCAGCAGTTTTTATGACTAAATACCCTCTAAGCTGACTTTCCTGTCAGCTTTAGCTTTGTGCTAATTAGCTAAATGCTAGCATGCTAACAAAGTTACTGAACTGTAAACTGTATACCTGCTTATCATCAGCATGCCAGTTATGGTAAATGTGTCAGCGTGCAGACATTAGCATTTAGCTCAAAGTACAGCCTCACAGAGCTGCTAGCACGGCTGTAGCCTCTCAGTCTGATTAAAAATTCCAATTCGCCTCCCTCCGCTTTTATAGTGTCAGTTTGATTTTCTTACTAAAATCTTTCTAGACACCAAAAATCAAGATGAGAGAGGAGTGGATAAATATGTTAATATACTCATATGCGTTACCTTCAAGTATTACCAAAGGCTCACATCAATTAGCTTAACGAGCAGCAGCAAGTGCTTTTCAAACTTTTTTTTTTTTTTTTTTTTGGCCCCATGTTTCTCCTCACAGGCAACACACAGTCCACTCTATGTTACCATCATACTGAAAAAAGGAATTCCACCTCTTTATCTTCATTTGAAATCTTCCATAAAGGACAGTATAAGTTAGTTAAGGATGCAGAGATTTACATTTCTTTTGTAATATAAACCTTATTATGGAAAGCTCAATGACTAATTTCTTACATATATGTTTGTATTGAGGCTATATATCTATATATATATCTATAGATAGATAGATACAATCCTGATAATAAAAGCACATTTAGCCAGTTTCATAGTTTTCTCTCCCTCATTTCTGCATCCAAACCCACATCCTTGCGTAAGTGTGTGAATGAAAGTGTTGTTTGTGAGACCCTCATAGTATCAGTCGCTTAAAACTGGGGTTTTAAACGACTCCACCGCTGCACTCAGTGCTGGGTAAGTGCATTAGCTAAATGCTTATTTGTGTTAAATGCGGTGCCCCAACAGGGTGTTTCGTGGCTCGCAAAATTAAAATGTGAAATGACTTGTGCCTTCACATGACGTAACCTATTAAATTTGTTGGTTTGTGTGTGTGCGCCTGTGTGTGTGTGTGTGTGTGTGTGAGGGAGGAGATGAAGTCCGGACAGCAGAATCACTCGTGTCCCAATTAACAATGCAGGGCTTTAAATGGGTCTTTAACCTTAGCAGAGCTTAATCATGTAATTAACGAGAGGGGGGAAACTGCCTGTCTAATGGTACCCTCCCGCTAGGAATATTCCCTCCAAAACATTGTCTAGACTCCATGTTTTCAGAGACAAAGACATTTGTGACCTTTAAGACAAGGAGAGGGTTTGCTACCTAAGGCATTAGTCTTTTATTTAGCTGGGCCCTGTTCTAAATTAATGTCTTATTGTTATTCTCTCCGCGTGCGTGCATGCGGGGCTGTGTGTCGATGTGTGCAGCCATAAACATCCGCAGTGTGTGTGTGAAAGTATCATCCACCGTCACGATTGCCCATCCAGGGTCTCTGCCGATGCTGATTACCACCGCTGGCATTTAAGCAGCGGCTGCAGGACCGCAAGCCCTCCAACTTGGACGTGCCACACATCAAGCTGGCTGAGGGGGTTGTTTACAGCGGCCTTGCTTTTAATTGCTCATCAAATTATTGGCTTAATGATAAGACATGGGAGATTGAAAGGGACATATGGATTCGGACAGTGGCCATCAAAAGCTTGCCCACCACATTGTGGTTTTTGCTTCCGCGGTGTCTATTAGCTAAACAAGCTGAGGCCTATTTAACAGTAATCAGGAGAAGCACTGTGGAAGATAAAAATCAGCCGTGGGCATTATTTTCCCTTCAGCCTTCAAGAGTGACAGGCCTATTATACACTGCGTGGAATTTATGAGATGATCATCTTTGATGGCCTGGATGTCCGTCGTTCGCTGTAATGTTTTCTATGGTAATGATGCTTCCCCTCTGCCTGAGACCACAAAACCGCCATCCGCCTTGTGACTCCATCTCTCTGCTGAAAAGCGATTGTTGACAGCTCCATTAAGAGGTGAAAAAATATTTCCTTTTCCCTCCACCCTCTCCCACCCACTCAGAAGCCTTATATTCACTCGTCAACTAAGCTTATTTATTGTCGTCTTCCTCAACGCGGGGATGCATCAGGTTTGAACTTGTCGCTTTGATGGAGACGGGGGTGATTTGAATCGACCTTGATGCAACTTTGCGCGCCTCAGGTGTGTACAGGGGATCAAAAGCTGCGGCCTGGAACAATGCACGCTGTTCGCTGTTCATTACGGCTGCCCTACAACCAAGCCGCAGATCTCGCATCCATCAGAGGTGGATCTCATCTGTTTGATGAAAGAAAACTGTCAGGTTGTGCATTAGATTTACACAGACGCATCTGTATGTGATAGACCTTCAAACAGATTTTCTTAAGGGCGCATACTCACAACGCTCATCAATGTCTGTTTGGATTGAAGCTAGGCATTAGCCGCTAAGAGGCTGTGTTAGTGACAAATTAACGTGAGGGAGGCCCGGGGCAAAAATTAGCTACGGGGCCCTCTTGATCCCCTTTTTCCTGCATGTACAAAGATACTAACCTCATGGCCGTCTACATTATATCTTAACTGTATTTCCCCCTGCGCCTCTACTGGTTTCAGCTGTTGTCCAGTGTATCTCCATATTTGCTTCAGTTTGTAGATAAAATGATTAAATGAACTTTTATGGGTCTGACAATCCTCCTCCTCCTCCTCCTCCTCCTCCTCTCAAGCTTCATTAGCTTATCTAAACATGATCAAAGCTTCAAACTTTTTTTTTTTTTAATTTCCTGAAAAGCCATTTTGTATTATATTAGGACTGTCACTTTTTATTCCAAACTTCAGCCACTGTTCAAATGTAGGAAAACAAAATGAACATTTGATCGGTAATCAGCTGTTTGAATTCAAAGGCACAACAGGCTGCAGCTTGTGCTCCAGCAGGGGGCCTTTCCTAAAATGCTCTGTCTGTCTGTCTGTTTGCTGACTAAAATGTAGCTGCTGGTAAGGTTAGCTCGTCACTCAAGTGAAGCAGCAGAGGCAAAGTAAGTGAACAGAACAGTTAGATTTTGGCGGAACAGGAAATATAGAGTGGACTATAGCTATACAGTGTTCGATCACAGCGCTTTATTTTATCCTTGCACTCACTGCAGCCGAGCAGCCTTTTCTCCTTTTCGCAATGTTTCACCCTGCAGTTACTGTATATGAGCAACCATTAGTATTTTCTGACTGAGAGATCACACACCTCCTCTCTCACACTGGGTCTTGTGATTTAGTGTATCAGACTTCAAACAGATGAAACTCACCGTTCAGTCTGTTTTTTTTTTTTTTTCAAAGGAATTACTTATCAAGTTGAATGCGTTCGAACTTGACTTTTTTTTTAATATGACAGCCCTAATAGATACATGGTTTCATTGAACAGCGTTGCAGTGCTTCACATCATCTTCTGCTTCTGTCTTATTGTAGATAAATTTGACAGATATATACTGAAAGACATGCTAAACACACCAAAGTGCACGGACGTCAGTCTTTATATAACTGCGATCAGATAAGCGTGCCAGTTCCCTTTATCAAATCCATCATGTCGTTCAGTGCTGGGACACATTTCTGTCATATTTAATATTAAATGTGTATTTTTATCTATGACAGAGAAACAAACATGAATGTATTACACTTCACACACTGTGTTTTAAAGCTGTATATGCAGCAGATTTCTGCCCATTGCTGCAAATGTGCAAACGTGTGTGTTCTTCCACAGGGACATAAAGTCAACCCGTCAGAGTGTTGAAACTCAGCCGCACATGTCGTGATTCGACTCAAAGCCGGATTGTTTATATTCCAGCATCGCTTCGGTGTTCTCGTAAAGCGAAGACAAAAACCGCCTCTGTCATCATGAATGTTTATCTACTTATCTATTTCAAACTTGTTTTATTGCGGACTCAAACAACAGAGAGAATATGAAATCTGACCTCTGAGGTTTGGCTCTTTTGACACCTGTTTTTCACTGTGGGAATCGTAGCAGTAATTGCTTTTGAGGGGTCCCTGATCCATTTACACTGCGCTCTGCTTTCCAAAGCTGGAAACATGATTTGTATTTGACACATGTCCTCTTTTCATCTCCTTTTATGTCTGAACAGTCTTTGCGCTGATGTTTATTTGGGGTAGATGTTGCTTTTGAGTTTGAGACCCTCGGGGGGGAAGGGCGGGGGGCGGATTGATTGAAAAGACAGCATTATTTTTTATTTTCTATCTGGGCTTTTTTCTTGATGTGCACACATTGACAAACACATTTTTACAAATGCAATATTTTTTTTCCGCTCATCATTTCAAGGATTTCTAAGTTTAAGTCGGTGAAATTAACTTCCAGAAAACGTTTCACTATATAGACTCAGAATAATAATAAAAAACAAAATCAATTCTTCCCTCGCAGCACCTCCTTTTCTAACAGTGTAGACAAACCCGTACCAAACACTGAACCACGCGGACACAGAAGAAACAGACACTATAAACACTTGAATTGCAATCCAATATCCTCTCTGTTTTTCTTCACTTTGGATCTTGAGTATGGAGGTGTGCATTCCAATTATCTTTCATTGAAACATGAATGCCAAGGAGTGAAAACAATATCCTAAAAGAAAAAAAAGAAGAATTTGTCTCTCGGCTGCAGGGGATTCATTGGGCCTATATCTGTGGGAAGAATTGGAGAGCAGAGGACGAAAAGGGACCAATCAAACGTGCCTGCTGTCTTGCGGTGGGTGTGTGGTGGCAGTGTCACAGGCATCCACGGGAGAATTGGACTCTGAAATTTAGCAAACATCTCTTTTTCTCATTTATTCGTGTCCGAGCTCTTTCAGTCCATTTATCAAAGCAGCCGTGGACACGATTTCTACCCTCTGTTTTTTCCCTGTTCTTACACATTTATTCCTGCCTCAGTCTCTCTGGATGATGTGAAAATCAATGCCAAGTCCACGTTCGCGTCCTTGTGTAAAACATATCTTCTCAAGTTGTCTCAGAGAGAGAGCTTGTGTAGAATGTGAGCATGGAGGTCAAGCAGGAGGTCAAACGTATGCTCGGTCGGTGCCTCTGTGTGGCTGGAAATGGTCACTCTGTGTTCTTCTGTTCATTTGTTTTGTGACTGTGCCTCCGTAAAGGACGCACAGATACATACTGAGAGAGAACCTTTATCTCCCTCTTTAATACTGGCTGATTTATCCTGGCAGAGCACAAGGACGATAGCCTCCTCAGGCTCTGAATCATTGTTGCCAGCTGACTCTAATCACCAGCTAATTAATAGTTGATGTGCTGGCTTACAAAAACACAACTGTTGTTAACCTGTACATGCTATTGATTTAGCCTTGCTTTAGTTGCTTGAGCTGATTCTTCGGGGGAAAGTGAACTTTGAGGTTCTGATAGTCTAGGAAATCAAAATAAAATGGTGCTCAGACTTCAAGTAGTAGAAGAGCTGAGACCTGATTGTGGATTGATAAGATGTTGTCTTGCGTTCTGTGTTCAACGTTGAATCTACTGGTTATGTAAAAGCACCATTTAAAACCACCAAATTTCATGGCAAAATGTATTAATCCAAGTAAATCTGCAGAGATTTTTCACGTGAGGTTCGACCAAGAGCATTTTCAACCTTTAAAGAGGACGCTTACTTTTGAATGAACTGAATTTATAATCCCATTAGCGGCCAAGCTAACAAAATGCCAGTTAGCAAGCTTTTTAGCTTGGAGAGCTATTTTCCTCTCTCCAATAAAACTCTATATTGAATGAAATAATATACAACCCTGAGAATAAAATGCCAGTAGAGAGTAAATGGCACAGTACAGAGAAAATGGAAAGAAGTTTGTAGAGCTGCTGTGACCGACTCGCACTGGTACGTCCTGTCTAGCGAGCGTGTTAGCAGTTAGCTTTCCAGCTAAAGTGGTTCACTAAGTAGCCCTGGGCGGAGTCACTGTATCACCAAATTAAATTTAATTACTTTTCATTGTTCCATGTTTAAGTGTTGTTTGTTTATTTATATTTTTTATATATATTGCAGACCTTATGTAAGCGACAAACACTCACAATTTAGAAGCTGGAACTAGAGAATATTCAGCTTTTTTTTTTGCAAATTTTCTGTACATTGACTCATCAGTAAAGGAGCTGTTTCAGCTGTACCTTGGTCCAGACTCAACTGTTAGGGACAAAACGTGCTCAGAATGTATGGTAACTACAATTCAATGACCCCCCTGATTCAAATCTAACATCAGTAATGTTGCTTTTGTTGAATCAGCTCCGGACTTCTGCTATTTCACACACCGACATAAATTTTATAGAACTGGTTTTAACTTAGAATTAACGGTGCTTTGTGCAGCTGAGATTAAAATAAATACTGTGTTTTGAAATGACATGATATCACACCCCAGAATTTATAAGAAAGAGCTCTATAATTTAGCAGTTTTTGCACTGCCCTGGGCCTGTCTAATTGGCAGTCTGGCGGTACGGTTAACTGTGGCATAGCTGCTAAATGGGTTTAAATGGTGTGTCCTTATCATACTTATTTAACAGCAGTGTCTAAAGACTGTTGTTAATTTTCGCAGAGATAGATCTACTCTTTAGCTTAAACAATCATAATATCAGATAAATCAGCACTGTAGCTATTTGACAACCTAATCTGCAGCTTTTCATCATGAGGCTTCATTTATTGCTGCTTTTTTCCGCTGCCTTCATCTGTTCAGTTACATTAATAAATGAGATTTCATAGGAAGACACATCTGTGGTTAAAGTGCCAAAAAAAAGAAAAAAAAAAGTCCAAATAAAACCATTTCCCTGATGACGCGTGTTTTACAGCTGACCGAGAGGCCGCTGAATTAAGCGCCATGCAGACACGGCAAATTGAATCAATTTGTCTCCTCTAAATAGATGTGATGCGTGGAGTCTGAATGCTCAACATGAATAAGAAAGAATTTCAGAGTTTAATGATGTTGTTTTTGTTTGTGCATTTCTTTCCCGCTGCTTGATGAAGGTTCCAGAAGATCAGGCGCAAGGAGGAAGAGAGATATCACATAACAAGGCGGCGTGGCGGCGCCGAGTGTGGTGTCACATCCTCCGCGCGGCAGCCACCGGGAATGAAGTGACAGGCCGTGGTGGAGCACAGGGACAGAATCAAGAGGTGAGTGGAGCATATTAAACTGATAAGTGGCCATGCGGAAAATAGTGAGGGCCACGCAGGCACACAAACGTGACAGAATGCGGATGTGTGTGTGCACAGGGGAGGCACATTTCCGTACATGTGAAACTTTGAATGGTGGATCGTAGTTTGAAGGAAGGGGGGCATTAGCAGTAGGAACAGGACAATGTTTGTTTCCTGTTATCATCCATCCATCCATTATCTATACCGCCTATCCCTTTCGGGGTTGCGGGGGGCTGGAGCCTATCCCAGCTACAATGGGCGAGAGGCGGGGTACACCCTGAGCCGGTCGCCAGCCGATTGCAGGGCCACATGCAAAGACAGACAAACATTCACACTCACACCTACGGACAATTTTAGAGTCATCAATTAACCTAATGAGCATGTTTTTGGTCTGTGGGAGGAAGCCGGAGTACCCGGAGAGAACCCACGCATGCACGGGAAGAACATGCAAACTTCACACAGAAAGGCCCCGCCTGACCCGGGGATCGAACCGGCAACCTTCTTGCTGTGAGGCACGCGCACTACCTGCTGCGCCACCGTGCAGCCCCTGTTATCAATGAATTCCAAATAAATAACTTTAAATATTCTAATATGAAATAATAACAATAAACAGATCCTATATGTAACTCCAAATAGCCTTCAGCCATGGGTAAGTTATGAGAAAATGTGCCCCCAGACTCAGACATATAGAAGGCGCCCCCATCCCTCCCGCATTGGATCAAGACTCCCAAAGAGACACAAAATAACACATAGGTGTCATTTATAGTTGTTTTTGTGTCCCTGTGGTCGTTTTTGTGTCTCATTGGGGTTGTTTTATGTCTCTTTGTGGTAGGTTTTCATCTCTTTGTAGTTGTTTTTCATGTCTTTGTGCTTGTTGTATGTCTGTGGTCTTCTTTCATCTCTTTTACAGTCGTTGTTGTGTCATATTGTTGTCGTCTTGTGTCTCTTTGTGGTTGCTGTGTGTCTCTTTGTAGTCGTTTTGTGTCTCTTTGTGGTTCTTCTCTTTGTTGCTGTGTGTCTCATGATCAGTTTGTGTCTCATTGTGGTCGCCAACTACCTATCACCTTCTGTCTCTGTTTGGGGGTCAATCAGATGTCAGGGGAGGCCTGCGCCAACCCTCTGGCCCCGCCCTCGCATGTGACTCAAAAACAGGCATACACACATATGCACACATACACACACAGGGGTAAGCAAATCTGTAAAGGAGAATTCCTCACATGCATAAATGTATAATGTATGACCAAACACAGCGGACGTTTCTCAGGGACGAGCCTGTCATCGTTGTTGACATATTGATCAAGAGTAGCCTTCTTTTTGTGCAGACGGTCTGTAACAGTTAATGATCAACATGAAACACAAAGCTTCCAGCAGTGCGGACACATTGACAGCCCATGATTAAATCAGTAACAGTGGCAGCATTGTTGACGACAGCGATGATAGCGCTGAGGGCACTTATCAAAGGAAAGGACCGGCAGCTTACCAGCACTGCACGCATTCACAAATAGATGTTCATGGATGCTGATGGCGGAAATTAATTTGAGCTGAAAACGAAGCATTTATCATCAAGCTGAGTGGTCACCTAATATAGAATTCTGCAGAGCTTGTGAATGATTGTTTCCAAGCGTTATGTTTTGCCTGTCAGTCAGAAGTGCTCTGTGTTAGCTGTAATACATCTGAATTAAGCGCGCGGTGGCACTCTGTCACGTACACCCCGTCGTAAGCCGTTAAATACATAAATCGGGTTTAAATGAACACACACACCACTTGTCTTGCCTGGTTTGCAGGGTAATTCATCTTCCAACTCCATGATTCTGTTATGCAGTCAAATTGACAAGTAATCCATTGCTGGTGTCCTTGTTGTCAGCATTAAGGTCATTTCTGATTGTTGCATTGAGTGAACAGACTTGCAGCTTTGCAGCACTTTGCAGGGGTGATGGAAAATACGGCAGGTGAATGCATCAGTATGGAGTGTACGAGTGATTCTGAGCTTCAGCATGACAGTACAGTACACTACACAGCAGAGAGATGTTGACAATCTGTGTCATTTTCTAAGCTGTTCATGTCCTTATATGTTTCAAAGTCTTTTAAAAGACTCTGTAGTCACTTTCAATCCCGGCATCCTCCGAAAATGACATTTTTTGGCAAGACACAATGTGCTTCTTGGCATCATCCTTAGATTGAAAGGTACAGGCCTGTGCAATACCTGTCAGGGGACTATGCAGGTTGTGTATTACATGTTTTTGAACAAGTGTGCACAGGCTTTAAATGGATTACAGCTCATTATCTGCAATTACTTTTCAGAATAAGCCGGGAAATAGAGAGGAAACCTGACTTGTTAAAACTGCTTTCAGGAAACCTTCACAGAGGTGCTCCATAGAGCTATAAAAAGATTCCTTCTTTTGTCTTAATTAGTACACTTGAGAGGGTTCTTTTTTTTCATAAAGCCGTTCATATTTCGAGGTCAAGATATAGAATTGTGGTTGCTGTATAAATAAACTCCGGAACTGATTTAACAGGGAGCTGATTTTACTGCTTGCTTGGTCTTTCAATGCAGGCGGTTTCTTCTTTTCTTCCTTGGTGTTGGAAGACATTTTTCTGTTTGTCTACTTTAAGTTTTTCATCTTTAGCTGTTTCACAGCGCATTTTTAATGTTTGTTGTGATAAAGTTTAGTGCAAATGAGATGAATTTCAATTGAATGCCCACAAAGAATTTGCTGTCAGCTCTAATCCACAAAGCTGCTACAGAGCAGGGAGCCTTGTGCAGATCTTGTTAGGTTAGACACAAACAAGTTACGAGCACACAGGTGAAGAGTCTGTACTCTCAAATGCACCTGAGCTGAAACATCTCGCATTGTCTCAGTGTTTTGGATGAACCTAAAAATATTGCTTGCCTGTCAAACAGATCATATGCTTGGAAGGGATCACTGACTGGTTTAGAAACCCAGGAGCTCCCACCAGCAGAGCATTTTGCTGTATGTCTTGTCCATACTGCTGGAAAGATCTTGGGTGCCTCCTGTTTTTGTGATGTGCTTGAACAGACTGCCTCTGTTCTCATAGCAGACCTGCACTAACATCAACCTCAACAAGCATAATAACACATCACGTCGTGTCTGCCTTCCTCCCTGGAAGTCGATACACTGTGCAGAGGTATGCTAAGATTATTCTCATCATCCCTGTCAATAAATCCATCCACCCAACCATAGGATTTGGCACCACATTTTTATGTACAGTTCAGATTTCAGACCCCCAAACTGCAACCCTTAAGTGTACGGCACATTCACACATAGTACAATTCTTCCAGCGCTCAAGCGCACCTACCAAGTGCACCCTTCAACAGCATGGATGCCATGAACGCAGCGTGTTCGTTGCTGGGTACTTTGCAAAAGAAGCCTCCTGGAGCTCTTTGGAAAAGACAGACGTCTTCTTTGGCACAACAGCCAACCGTTAGCATACTGACAGGTTCTGTCAGAAAGAGCTGCAAGCGTTCACTCATAGGCTAGCAACAGCCTTGATTGATTGACACGCATACAGACAAATCAGTTTGGATTCAGATACGTTTTTGACTGTCTTTCACACATTTTAAGTGTGATTTCATTTTCTTTTCTTTCTTTTTTTTTTATAATTCAGCACATACTGTTGTCAGAGCGGCGACACACCTGACACCACTGCAGCCTGACTGGGGCACTGCAGCTGCATCCACTTGAGAGATAATTATCAAATCCAAGAATGCCAAGGTTATTGTTGCTTGTCTGCGGGAGAACAAACAACAAAGACCGTGTCTTCACTGTTTATGCTGTGTGCTGCTATCGCATGGTCAGCGAAGACACAAAAGTCTTACATCAAACTCCAGCTGTCAGAAATAAAGAAGCACTCACTGTAGTGAGCACACTGTGAGAGGATGGGTCAGGACAAAACTTAGACAGCCCCCAGTACCCAACAGCAACCCCTGGAGCCATTATGCATCCTCCTCTCAGCTCACAGTCTGGCTTTACACTCTTTTCACCCTGCCTGACTTGAAATATATCCCCATATTCATTTTAAAAAGCCCTGCAGGCTCCATGTTGGTGTCCTCTCTTCTCCACAGCAGGTAAAAGCCAAGCATTCAAACAAAAATTCACAAATGCACATGCATTGTCTCAGCAAATTCTAGCACATTTACACATTTCTTTCAAAAAAGAGAAATATCTGCAATCGGATGCAGCAACATTTTAATTTCTTAACAAGGGAGATGACAGAAATTGTACCTTCCCTCACCTTCCTCCTTAGCACAGTTTTCTGTGGTGCTGTTTTATTCAAAAATCTGCTCAGAAATCATTAAGCAAATGTTTACTATTCATCCTTAAAAAAAAAAAGAAAAACATCTGGTCTGCCATTATCATCCATCTGCCTTTGCCATCTCTCCCTGCTCTCTTCTACGGATTTCTCCTCTTAACCCGCAGCATGTAATAACTGTCATCTGCCACGCCAATGAGCCATGTAGTAAAACCGCCGGTCTTTATATTTATCTAGGCTAATCTCAAAGCCGTCACGGCGGCCATTACAAAGGGAAATTATGCTTTATCTGGTGTGGCTGTGGAGGAGGGAAAGGAGAACGAGTGGGAGGGCACTCCTAAGGATGTCATTTGGAAAACCCCGCACCTTCACGACGCAGAGTCGTTGAGGCGCAGACGGTGACAAGTTCGATGAATATGGGTTAGATACTAGATATTACTGCTAATCCTTTCCCACTGTTCAGTTTGCTGCACAGAAGTGAAGCATCCTGTTTATATGTCATGTTAGATTGCACTTGAAAGGGCCTGGAGCACTTCTCATCATTTTCACTTTAGTGTTGCACTTTCTGGCTTTACTTGTCTTCTTGTGGTCTGGCTGCCAGGCTCCGCAGCTGACAACTGACAGCTATGGCATGAGCCAGGGAAACCCATGGGAGAAGAAGAGATGTCTTATAAAATATGATGCGCCGCTTAGCCACGGAGTCCCTCTCATATCCTGCTGTGCTGCTTCAAAAGCACCACTGAGCTGTTTCGAGTGGATCCAGCACATTGTACAACCTCCATGCGAAATGTTCAGTGAGCTTGCACGCATTTACTCCGCTGCTTCATTGTAATGCCATAGTGGGAATAATGAGCAATCAACATGTGCGTGTGTCCACCTCTGCACAGTGCAGCGATATGCATTGCTTAACATTTCCACAGATTAATCTCATGGGTTCTGTGTGGGTGTTTCTTTAAAAACTCCACTTCCAAAGTTTTGCAAGTTGTAAAAGTCAGAAAGTGCCTTTATTTCCTGTTATCTCATTAAAATGAGGACACAGTCTAACAGAACAAAGCTATTGATGAGAACAATTGATTGGACTCTGGGAAGTGACAAAAGACTGAAATTCAACATCCCTCAGACGATCTCAGTACTGTCTACACAGTCAACAGAGCACATCTCAGCCCCAGCTGTGAATCTCGCTCTCCCAACACTAATATTTACCTCCCTAATAAAAGTCATTGTTGTGTGGCTCACTCTAAATCAGAGGCCTGCTTCTGTCGGGGATGACAGAAGAAAATATAAAGCATCTCTCACAGTGATGGAGAGCTCCGGAGGATTTTATTAGCTTGGTGGAAAAGACAGCCCTCATAAGGTCCTGGTGTATGAATCCAACAGCGCGTGAAGCTGTAATGCAATCTGTTTCCGGCACTCTTTACTATTAAACCAATTTAATACTTCACATGAATAATCATTAACAGATTAACATTTCGGATGAATGATGAGTTCATATTCTGAAATGTAACTTTGAAAATGCGCATTCATTGCTTAATAAAGCAGCAGCATGCTTTTAACTGAAACCATTAAAGTCTGCATAATGGCAGTTAGCACATCTTTAGCTTCTGTAACGTGACGTGTTTCAAAATGAATAAGAATAGGCAGGCAGGTCGGACACTAAAGGGATTCAAACTAAAAAAAATTCTTCAGGCATATGATCTCATTTCACAATAGGACTTAGCTTAGCTAATGAGCTGCAGAGCCACAGTGATTTGAAGCAAGCTACCACCTGCTATGTGGTTGTAGAGGACCTCCACCTACATCTTCCTCATTCCTGAACTCAGAAGGAAGAAATGTAAAAATAACACACAGGTTTTGAAATGTAAATGAAGTTTCTGCCAACTGATATCCAAACTTTAGGAGCTGCGAGCCAACAGTGCTCGCTAAGTGCAGTTTATCCAACAGTGGGGTTAGGTGGTTTCCAGAAATCAATACGTTGTTTTTGGATATTTATTCATCAGAAATGTTGTGTTGTACATTGCCTGCAGACAAATTACACTTTTTCAGATGTTCAGCTGACCTGCCGACTAAAAACCAAGCTAACATTTAATTGGAATTAACCGATTGGTCATGTACCCGTTGAACACTCTCCATTTTTTCCTATAATTAGTGCCAAATTACATGGCTCTTTCCAGGAACCTTCATAGGAATATATTAGGAAATTAATATGAATTTACAGGCCCATAATAGATAATGTGATAAATTTATGCGTATGCCTCTGAGTGCAGGATGAGTCATCAAAGATATTTCACTGGAAAAGGGAGATTTTGATACATAAAAAACTCTTTTCTTGGACATATATTTGACATAATAAGAGATAGCAGACCATTTAACCCAGGGACACAAAGAAAGAGGCTGGAATTGTATGCTTTACTTTGACCGCTATTAAAAATTGAAGCCGTACACACTGACAACACTTCTCTGAGTGTGTTAAGCACTCAGCGTATTGTTGTCTCAAGGCTTCAGTTGCATACCTTTTGAAAAATGCTTTCTGTGGCTGCAAGTGCATGCACACATCTATAAATAAAAAGCTTGATTTGAACCGCGGCCGAACACAAAGCACCGAAGGAGATGTCAGTGCAGTGCGCCGCACTCTACATCTGGATGCAGGAGAAATGTGAGGCGGAGGTCAGAGTGTTAAAACAGAAGACTTTGTGGAGTGTGAAAATGGGGGGTAATCTTTCACGGCCTGTGCTAATGCGCCTCTCCAACGAGAGAGAGATGTACAGTAGCCAGCAGTGAAGAGTAGCTGCTGCCAAATGCACCGAGGGCTAGACGAAGACGAGCCCTTGCCATCTGGGCTGCTCGAGGCGAGGCTGAAAACAACTCCTGCTCCATCACGGGCTCTCCAGCTCACATTCACACATCATTTTTATTTTCCTCTTCATCTTTTCTTTTTTTTTTTTTTTTTGCTCTTTTGGCCTTTCATCCCATTAAACCATCCCAGCTTGACCTCCTGTGTCTCTCTCAAGCTGTCTTTCCTCTTCACGCTTGCTCTCAAGCCTCCCCCCTCCCCCCTCCCCCCTCCACCACCCTCTCAAGGATTTATCACTCTTAATTATCTTAACTATCCCGCTCCATACTCGGCTTGTATCTAGCATATTTAATCTAGGATTCAGCAGGGCTGTTAGTTACACTCAACATGCGGAGACTAATTGATTTAAGGAAGCAAGATTTGCTTGTTGGTACTGATGGGCTGAGCTAAAAGCTAATGTCAGAGAATGGAGAGCAGAAGCGGATGGATGGGAGTGGAAACAAATGCTTATGCTGCAGAGGGGAGTTTCTGCCGTCTTTGTAAACTTTGGATTTCTTTCACATGCTTTGATGTCCAAATCAGTTTGTTTCGACTTTGCCCGAGCTCAGGGAGACGCGGCGCATGGAAATAAGGATTCAGAGTTATTTTAATGGCTTGCAGTCTTTTTTGATACAAGTGGGATTTTTTTTTCCTTTCCCTGATTTACATGGGATAACTGTGGTTAGGATAAATATTTTTCGTTGGTGGGGAAACAGAGCAGCGAAACAGATGTCTGTTTAAATGTCATGTTTGTCGCCGAGGCTGTGCTGACATTTTAGTCCCAGACTTTCACCTCTCGGATTTGTTCGCTGTGAGTCATTACCAGAATCAGGTTGAGTCAGAGCTGTTGTTGTGAATAAATATGATCTAATTGATAGCTGACCTCTCGCATTAACGAGCAAATGGGACCAAAACCAACACACGCCAGTAAGACTTAACTATGTTTGTGTGTGTATCCGAAACGTCGCATCCATGTTTTTTTCCGCTTCCGTGTGACTCCTACTGCATATGCAGTTAGGGCGGCTGGTGGCCACGGATATTGATAATGGCATTGGGGACACTCAGCTTCTTGTCTTATTAATCACACCAGGCTGAGCAGTGACCTTTCTCCGAGCCCACTGCTTTGGGCAGAGCCAGATCCCCTGCCTCTGCCGCCCCCCGGGAGTAGCAGGCTGACATCACTCACCCTGTGTCCGCTAATGTCAGCCCCGAGCCTGGCCGCAGCGGCTCACCGGCCCTGCCCGGCGCCCCGGACGCAGCCCTGGATGACAGAGACATTGATCACTGCGGAAGCTCAGGTTGTCTGGGGGTGGCTGGGGGGCCGGAGTGTGTGTGCGTGTGTGCGTGTGTGTGTGTGTGTGTGTGTGTGTGTGTGTGTGCGTGTGTGCGTGCGTGTGTGTGTGGGTGTGTGTGTGTGTGTGTGTGTGTGTGTTTCGATACAACACCAATTGAGACTGGTGAGCCTAATTAGACTTCACATCTGGGCCTAATGAGCAAATCAAGACCCATCATTGATCAAGGATCAACTGGCCTTGAGCTGTTTTCTGATTGGTTAAGAGCTGCACAAGTGCTGTGAACTCCTGGGTTAAGTATTCAAAGGCAAAACTAATTATTTATTTAGACTCAACATGAATCTATATGATAACTGGATACATTATTGATCTGTAAGCAATAACATGAGAGATGCGCCTGGTAATGTTATGGCTTTTACTGGCTAAATAAGAGTGCCCATGTGTCTATATTATGAGGTGTTGAAACACTAAAACAAGCACATTTGATTAATTTGATGCCCTGTATCGAGGCTAATATAACTGCAATATGAGATATTGTGCCGTGTCATGACGTATAATGAAATGAATTCTAATTCGATTGAAGTGACATTAGTGAGTTTTTATTTGAAATGTTCAACAAAGTGTTTGTTCCCAGCGCCATACTTTTGGACCAAGTCTGGGAATGACGCCAGGGTATTATTCTCAATGTGTTAGAGATGTGTTACAGTTCTTTTCAATGATGTTATATAATGCAGTTCTTGAGCTGAAAACGTTAGTGAAGGTGGTTTTGCTCGCTGATTTAGCTTTCATGTACCGACACAGATAACAACTGCAGCAGCAGCGACTGTGATCCACGGCTCATAGTGTCAGAAAGGTTCAGGAAAACCTTTGTGCCCAGTTGCTGCAGCTTGAGTCAAATTTGCACTCTTTCTTCTCGGAGTCATAACTCTAAAACTGTGACTTAAAAATGTGTCGTTGGGTTCAGTTGTCTCCATTTTTCCTGTGGTTGGATGTACAGCACCAGAGCAAAGTGGCCATTTGTAAATTGACTGTAGTTGAACATGAACCACCGTAGACATCATCAGCAATGCCAAACTTTTATCAGTTAGCAACTTATTATTCATGCACGAGTGTGTCAAATATCAAAGTTGAATCCAGTTTGGAACTCTCCACTCCAGATGTGACTCCAAACAGCTTTTTTTTTATCACGTTAGCTGGTATTTATGTATTTCTTTTAACATATATTTCTGTTGTTAAACCCTCAGTGTCGCACATACAGCCTTGCGGCTTGATCCGTTTCTACAAAGCAGAGCTACATATTTTCTGGTTTCTCCTATATTTCATGGCTGACTTTTTTTTTCCCCTCTCTGCAAATATACACAGCGGATTCTCGCGTGTCATTGTCTGTTCAATATATTCTTTTGTACGTTCGCTTGTTGACAGCCGCACCAGGCAGCAGGAGACTGAGGCCTAAGGGATTCCCACAACATCCAGGAACATCCTGTCCGGCTGATGCAGCACCTGTTGTCACGATGGGAAAGGCATATGCACAAACACGAGCCGCGGTAACATGGGACGGATTTTGGCTGTGGGATCTGATATTTGGATGTACTGGGCCTCTTTTTAAATTCAGCACATGTAAGTTGTTTTTTTGGCATTCTCCGTGCGCTCTGCCGTGCTGTGCTCTTTGAAGACACTCTGAAAAGCATGACATGGCAAAATGCATTGTTTGTGAGATTGTTACATTACCTTTAAATGTATTTGATGCGTTCCTTGCCAGACATGAAAGTAATAGGGCTTCCAGTCATGCCGCAGGTTGACTGGTGCACATGAGACAGAGCCCGACTCGTGGATAAAGTAATCTTTTTGTTTCCGCATCCCGTATTTATCCAGCGATGTCAGGCAATATTGTCAGGAGGAAACTGTCCGACCAGCTCTGCAAAGAAACAAACGGAAAAACAAACAAACAAAAAGCCGTACACATTAAAGAAGACATCAAAGTGTACGTTGAATAGGGTGCAGCGGCGCAGGGGCACCAACATTAGGCAAAAATAATTTAATTCAAATTATTCAAGGATAAAAGGGTAAGAAGGAGGATTGCAAATCAGCAGTTATATTTGTGGATCGTGCTGTATTCAGGCTTTCCACACAACTTTCAATAAACATATTTCATAACAGCCGCAGTTGGCACCTTATTCTGATTAATGAGGACCATGTCTTTTATTGTTGATTTGGTCCCCGGAGAGCAAATGTTTCGTAATAATGCTCACCAAGTTTTCACCCCGATGACTTTGTTTTGTTGCTAAACTTTTCGGTGTGAATGTTACGGCCAACCTCAGCAAACAGTAAACTGTGGATAAAGCTCATCGTCAGAGAAAGAGCGGACTGTCGTCAGCTGATGAAAGACACTTTTTTCGGGGTCATGTCACATGGCGCGCAGCACATGTATATTTCTAAAAATGGGTATTTGTAGCTCTCTGCCTCTCTGCTGTTATGCACTCTCTTGACCTTTTGCTTTGTTTACTGTTTTCTTTCAGCCATGAAGCACTAGCATCTTTAAAGCCTTCATAATGTGGGATTTGTGTGTATGTGTGTGTGTTTGTGCTTGTTTGCTTGGGCACAACTGCAGGCTTTTGTGCAGACAAAAAGCACACATAACCCAAGTGGGGCGTGTGTGTGTGGTCTGTTGTCTACTGGTGAGTGTTTAGAGAACAGATTTCTTTGACGTTGACGGCACCAAAGCAATACAGATTTGGCAATTAACCTTGATGTCACTGTAATTACCAAGTCACTTTAGTAAAATGAATTAATTTCCCAAAAGGACTCAGAAACAAAATTACCTCCTCTCTTCCTGAAGAGAGCCAATATGGCGTCTGATAATTAGGGAAGAAAAAGTGAGCCGCTGCCATATTCCTGTCTCTCATTGTGTGTATTCTGTGTAATCTGCCACGGGGGGAAAGCCACTGATCTGCCTGCCGCTCCCATAACTTCCTCTGGGTTCACGCTGTTGTGCCACTCACTCGTTCATTTTTCAGCGCGCCACATGTTGAGAGCTGCGCCTTTTTTCTTCCTCCTCCAAGCTTTTCATCTCGCATCCTCGTCGGCTTGTTTTTTCAGGCGACGGCCATGTTGCCCTGTATGTGCCAAGGTTTTTGTCATGTATAGCTGGTATGTGAGTTGTGCGGCGAGCAGTGTCGCCGTTCATCTTGAAGGATGCCGCGTGTGCATCGGGGAGAGAAGACTTTCCACAGCTCCCTTCCTGAGGTCTTAATCTCAGTCCTCCACCAAGGGCTGAGGTGTCTGTCAACCCTTTTATGCCTCTTCAATTAGTATGTAAATTTTTAATAAAATGTTTTTAGCTCGGTGGGATTTCTCAGGTGGTGCCAAATAAGCGACGGTTGCCTTTGCCAGCCTTCACATAAACAGGGTGAACCCAGGAAAGTGGGTAAAACATAGGCAAGGAAAGTAAGTGAGGTTGGCGTCCCTCATGGGAATCCCGTCAGCGGAGCATCAATCATATCAGAACATGATTTTATGAATAACCTCATTAGATTTATAATTGATGTATTGCTTAATATTTTAGATAATTTAGATAACTATTCCATTATTTATTCAAGATTATGAATTATTTTCAATACATGTATTTTTTAATATGTGGTGTGCGCTGGGGCAGGAACAGGGGCGATGGGAGGGCTGCAGCATCCCTCCCTGGCCAGAGTGAAACCCAGTGGACTTGCACCTTTCAAAAATGTCTAATAAATAAGAGGAGGGGTCTCCAGCCATGGTAGCAACTCTGTGTACTGAGGCACAGCGATGCCTTGAGGTCAGCATGGTCACAATGACAATGCTAACATGAGGGAACATTTACCATCACAGTTTAGCGTGTTAGCATGCTAACATTTACTAATTAGCACAAGGTGCAGCTGAGGCTGGCAGTCCTGTCATTAGTTCTGCAGGTGTATTTTACAAATGAAGATGTGCTGATGATGGCACCAGATGAGGAGTAAATCACCGATCAGCAATCATCACGGTTATTACAACTCATCTTGAGGGGAACATGAACATGTGCACCAAATTTAATGGCAATCCACTCGATAGTTGTGTAAGCAGAAGCGCAGCCTCATGGTGGCACCAGTGGAAATGTCAGACCACCACAAAAATAATTGGGATTCTTCCTCTTAGGGACCATATAAGCACCAAATTTCATGTTAATCCCTCTACTGCTGTTCAGAAATCTCTCCCAGCAGAATCCCTGTTGACTACAAAACAGTTTGCTATAAATGGCCAAATACGTAAACGTAGTTGTATATATAATACATATAATGGCCCTCGTCTTCTTTTTTCACAACCTTAGAGTACATGTCATCGAGGTAATGAAAACCAGGATTATGATTTATTCCGTGTCTGTTTTCAAGCAGATTTCCCAGTGATGTAGTGGCAGTCTTTTTTCCCCACCAAGTTTCATTTCCAGGTTTGCCGTCATATGTCTCTGACGCTATAATGATGTACCTGAACTCAGCCTGTTCCCGTTGTCAGCGATGTCGACAGTGACCACCAACCATTAGTGTTAATAGGCCAAACGAGCTGCTTCAGACCACTTACAAATATCATGGACTCTGCAGGATTTCCTGTATGTTTGTGCTTTTAGTCTTGGCTTCCTCCAAAATGTTTTATGTCAACATGTGCCTTATTAGCTATTCTAAGAATGGGTTTTTTACGCTTGTTTTCAGAATAATGAGCCGAACGAAAGGCTTGACTTTTTGCAATGTACATTACACATAATATGACAGTGGACAGGACACAGCCAGCGGGAAGAGTTTAGTCAATTAGCCGTGAATACAAACCTTCAGCCCGCATTTGAATAAAAAGAGAGAAAGCATGTTAAGCGAGTCTTGACCAAAGTCATGGGCGACCCTTTCCCCCAGCTCCACATCATTAGCTAGCAGTGCACTCCTCTGGTTCTGAGCCAGGCTCGGATATGCTGCCTAACCCCGGTGGCATGGACGGACTAATTGCTCTTGAATTGTCCAAAGAAGACGAATTGTGCGTATGTACGCGAGCATGTGAAAGCGTGCATGGCAGTGTCGTAGTTCTTCATGACTGTGCCTGCACTGGTCCTGACATGTCCAGTCGTTTCTAATAGGTTCAGCTGCCAGCTAGCTGCATGGATTGTGTGTGTGTACATGGGTGTGTGTGTGTGTGTGTGTGTGTGTGTGTGTGTGTGTGTGTGTGTGTGTGTGTACATGCCCAATGAAGAGTTCAGAGCATAGGGAGAGGTCAAAACAGAGACAGATGTGAGAACAGGCTCTCTGACAAGAACCCCCATCACAACCCTCTGATGTGGATGTTGCCTTCTCTGTGTGACTCAGGTCACTCCACACTGTGGGAGTGTGTTCACGTACCTGAAGGTGTGTGTCTGTCTGTGTGCAGTGTCACTCAGTGGATATGGAGAGTTCAGGGGACGCTAGGCCTCGCGGTGCACTGAACAGAGAGAGGGAGAGATGAAGAAACAGCAGGACAGGAGCCCACATGCGTATTTGTTTCAGCGTGTGTACACATCCATGTGGTGATGTAACCGCATGCGTCCACAAACGCCTGTGGACATGTGGGAGCGGGGATGTATGGGTGGGCAAGAAAGGTCAGCAACCTCTGTGACATTATCGCTCGAACATATTTAGTCCATGCTCTTAAAACGGGAAGTTGCTCTCTCCTTACATCTCAGAGGCAAGGTCACACACCCGCATTTACATTCACAGGACGGTTATTTATTCCACTGGGTCATGATGTCGCAGCCATCACATCAGCTATGTATTTTATAGACTTTTGGCCACAGTGTGAGCCTCACAAAGACTTTGATCCAGAGTGTGCCATTATGAAAATGCCCCCCCTTAAAACATGAACTGTGCAGCCGCCTTGCTCCCAGCTGACCCCAATAAAATCAAGGCCAGAATCAAAGCTGTTAGCAGGCTTCTTATTTTTAGATTTTACACACTGTATTAACATTTTATACAAAATGAACTGCTGCCAGGTGAACCGATGTGCGTCCACTCTACCAAAGATCTGTTAGAGAAAAAAAATAAAACACTGTATTTTTGTGATTTTTAAGGATTGCGTGTTTTTGGTGCTCAAAAAGACCAACAGAGTGATGAGTCTGTCTCATCTGTATTATTTTCTAATTTCATAACACTCTGTTGAGTTGAACAACACCCAGTTAGCCACAAAAAAACCTTACCTGAGGACGCTTCGTGTTGTGTGAAAATGTTATCAAGACGGCATGTGAGATGGCATCAAAATCCATTTTCCCTGTTTAAACCAGCGTGACATTCATTACTAATGAGACTCAATGATAATGAATGTATTTTTTGTCTAGATTGTGCTCCCACTATTGAAGAACAAAGGCAGAATCAGTTCCACGGATCGTGCTATCTTCACCATGCGTTGGTACAGAGTTTTCACTCAGTAATCACTAGTCATTACAACTGTTCAGTTCCTTCTTGTTTCTTATCTTGTCACCAAAAGAATATACCTTCGCCATACTGTTTGCATCACTTATCTTTGCATGATATTAAAAGAAAGGCATTTAGAAATGTGCATATTGTACTAATTACAGGAAGACAGTATTGACTCATTGTTTGACACAAATGAACTCATTTGAAATATGTGATATCTATTATCAAGAGAAGTCAGCACCTGAATGAGGATGCAAACAGAATTTCGTACAAATCCATGCAGCCAATTGTGAGATATAAACTTCTCTTTAACAGCTGAAGATGGAGAAAGTCTGTAGCTGATCCCGACTGGCCCAGTGGTTTCCACTGAGATGGATTTTGAGAAAATTGAGATTTAGAGCAGAAACCACTGGAGCAAAGATGCAGATGACTTGACAGATTGAAATGCTGAAAGAATTTAGACTTTAATCAAAGCTGTTTTTGAGGTAATTGTAAAAATGTAAACTCAATTCTTACAGCACCACCTTTAGGTCAATGAGTTTCATTTTATGTGCCTGAGAAGTGCATTTCCATTTTGCAACCCACCTGCTAATTTTGGTGACTTTCAGTCTTCTGTTCTTTGCCGCACACACACCTTTAGCGGAGAAAGAATAAGAGAGAAGAAGAAAGAATAATGAATAGTCCTCCAGCAGCGAGCGATGTTGCTTGAACCCCTAATTTCAAATACAATTGAAGCAATGACACATTTTTTTATACAGTGATAAAATTACACAGTCTAAAGATGCACAGAATCCAGCAGCAATCATGTGCATTGTACTGTGAAATACTGGTCTGCACTGGGTTATCCAGCATTACAACAAGGCTGCACTGTTGTTGTAGAAGCTCAATTAAAATCATACAATGACAGTATGAAGGAGAACCTTCTCCAAGGAGCTTCTCTCCCATGATGCGACAGAGGAGTGAGTGAGTGGGTACATATTGTGTGACGCCAGGGGAGATGGAGGGCCATATGTATGAGCACACAGATACTGCTGTGGCCACTGCTGTTCACTGGAGTGATGTGTTGTGGCCGCCATATTGGTCAGGGGAAGCCACATGTACACAATGTACAGTTAGTTTGTTTGTTTCGTACACATCTTACTGATGTTTAAATTAATTCAGTAAAAACGTTCATCTTTTTTTCTTCACCTGGCATACTTTGGCTTAATTTAGTCGAATTTCCTGTTGCTTAGTTTTGGTATTTCTTTTGTCATAACATCCAAAAGCAGAACAAAAGTGGAAGATTAGCCTAATTGAGACTGTAACTGTGCTCTGGAATTGTTTGCAGTCTATACGAAGTGTCACAGTATATTGTTATTTCAGCTTTTAAAGGAGAAATCCTTTAAAAGTCCTTTTGTTGTTAGTATATTTCATTGTCTTTATGTAATACACGTAATACAGACAACAGTCAAACTGACCTTGTAACGTAATTTTCAATTCAACTGGAGAGGAAGCAGAAGGTCTTTCTCTTATTGATTTAATCCCTGTTAATAATAATAAGAACTTTTTTGTTCCATTTAATTTATATTTATTTATTCATTGTTTGTATTTCAAGGTCTTGTCTCACCACCATCGATTTTGTTTAATTTCTGCAGCTGTAAGTTCTCAGTTTCCTTTGTGACACACAGAAATCTGTCATGTGAGATAACTAATAACAATACCAAATAACTAAAACCTCGGCAGAAAATAAATAATGACAGATAAAAAATAAAAATCCTCGAACTCCAATGGTGGCACGCATATGTTACCATGGTTACCAAATGATCTTGGATAATTAGATATGCTGCTTGTACAGACTGCTTATAGGATCGCTTCCTTGGGAGTTCACGATCAGCAGATGGATTCAATAGCTTTAATTAGCTTTTAAATTAATCCTGAAATCACATTTACTCTCACTGAATCTTGAGACCCACCTTTTCAGACAGTCTTGATCCGGTTGTTAAGTCGGCACCATAGTTTGACAGAAAGAACCAAACTAGACGAGCAAATGCACCAAAGTTTGAACCTCACAAAAGAGGTTCAGTGTTACAACAACCTAATGCTGCCTTCAGTCTCCACGATACTCCTGTCTCTTATGATGATCACTGCGTCAGACTAGACCGGGACTTGGCTGAGAGACACGACAGTGGCCAATCATAGCTTGCCAGCTTTCACATCAAACTCATCTTCGGAAAAACCTTAAAAGAATGAGCGATGGGGACCTTTCCACTGTTTCAGAGTTCCACCTCGCGCCACCATCACCATCATTCCTGTTTCACTTTTCCTCTGTATCACCTGTGCATTGAAAAGTGTTTGTATTTTCTGTTTTCCACCCGCATTCATTCCCAAAACCAAATGTCTGTCGGGTTGGGTTATTATCGGGCTGATATCGTATAGTCTGAACTGAAGGGTTTCAACTCCATCGACATTAAAATCACCAAAGTCAGACTAGGGGTTAGCAAGATTTGAGTTTTTGTAGAGGATTACAGATACCATGTGTTAAAGTAACATTTGATTATGATTAGACAAGACAAACACTGGTTTTCCCAATTGAAAGGTTCTTCATAATACACAGAGCAGCTTATACACACACAGACACACAATGTCAGTTTAGTTCAAAATAACAATAATCCTGCAAAGACTCACATCAGTCTGATTAACGAGGACAAACAGCAAATCTAAACACTTCCCATGTGAACAAACACGGACAGAATGCATCGTTTCAAAGAGAAAAAGCACATGCATAATTAATTACTGTAAATAAAGGCTGCGACTCCAATTACATTTGCTAAAAAATAGATCAAATAGAAAATTAGTTTTGTCAACCTGTCACACAGTTTGGCTTGCAAGAAAAAAATGGATAATAGACAAATGCAGGTACTAACTCAATACTAACTCCATAACAAAGCTTTCCATCCAAAAATTACTTTTTTATGCCTATGCGTGTGTGTGTATTAGTCACATTTGTGTGCAACACAAATCATGAAATTTAAGGGTGAATACATGGGTTAAGGTTAAAGTTAAGGTTAAGGCAACTCTGTGTGTTTGTGTGTTTGTGTGTGTGTGTGTGTGTGTGGGGGGGGGGGGGTGCTCTGCTCTGCTCTGCTCTTGAGGGAGACAGATGGGACAGACCTCCACCACCCCACACTACTTTCTCTCTGCATGAGTTCTCACCACAGTGTGTGGGGTTGTTTTAGTGCCAGAGCATCACGCACACACACATGCACACACAGTGGAGCTCATGTGACCACAACTACTGTTTCATTAATCATCTGTATGTGTAAATTAGCCATGAAAAGGGAGTATTTGGAGCATAAAGCCTCGGACATACTGTCCTTTGCCGTATTGTGGGTATTTAAATTGGATGATAGAATGAAGTTAATGAGCTCCTGTGCCGGCATGTATCTGATCACACCATCCTCACTGATGTTTAAATGACACCAGTGCCATGTGTGTGTTATGTGTTTATTCTTCACAGTTTTGACCTCCGGAGTTGAAAATGCGGCACCGTGACTTTAAATGCTGTGATTCTTGTTAGCATGTGCATTTTGTGGTTGTCATAGTGGAATTAACTTTCAAAAACAATGTGAATAAAGTGAGGTGAGCGTGCACTTTGTTTCAAGTCAGGACACCTGAAGCACTTTGGAATATTAGGACAGGTCAATGTGTTGTTCAGGTGATGCCAACCAGTTACTGCAGATAAAGTTTCCATTCTCTCTCCAAAAGAAAAGTTTCTGCTCAGCCACCACCTCTCCCCTTCTTTGTTTCTCCCCTTTCCATATTCACACCTCTTCTCTCTTTCATAATCACACTTGTTTCTCTGCTCTCTATTTCCATATGTTGCTTTCACTTTTAATACCCGCAATTATGTATCAGTGTTGGCAGCATTAAAAGACTTTTTGAACACGGTGTCTTCCCCCCAAAGATGAACAATTCACCAAGCGGCTTATTAGAGCAATTCATCAAATCAGCGGGCAGTGTTGATTAAATCAACTTGGTAATAAATGGAATGATCTAAAGCCTTCTGACACCCAGAGTCCTCGCAGCCCACCTGCCCGATTAGGAGGCAATTTATCCCGTAGCTATCCACAGACTCAGATACTTTAATTGGGGGAAAAATGTGAATGTCTATTTGCCCGTTGGAAGAAATTGCAGATTCATGATGATCACTGGGCAATACTTTGGTGCCCTGATGAGTGGCATTGCCAGACCTGTTTAAGGGGGCTTTACCATACAGAATTTATGGTATGTTCCTCCTCTGACTAATTTATAAAGCAAGACCACAGTATAGACTTTACCATCACTCCAGTGATAAGTGCATGTGCAAGAACCCACCAGATTCTGCTGCACAGCAAAATGTGTGTTTTTAGTTTCCTTTTTAGCATGCATCAGTACACCAAAACTGTCCTACATGTAGTGGATTGCAGCTGGATGAAAAAACATTAGTTTAACACTGACACTGACATATGAAACACTTATGAATATGTTTAAATACATTTCAGCCAGCCACCCAACCAAACAAAACCAACACAAAGCCAATCATAAAAGCACGAAACCAACATAGAAGCAACTATACTAAGACAAAATGAATATAACACCAAGCGTACCAGCACAAAACCAACATACAACTAACATAAAACCAGCCATGTTAAAACAAAACCAACACAAAGCCTATCATACCAATATGAAAACAAATTAACACCTACCACTCTAACACAAAACCAATCATAAGAACACAAAACTATCATAAAACAAACCATACTAACACAAAGCCAGCATAAAATCAACCACACCAACACAAAACTAACACAAAAACCAACAACATTAGACAAAACTGACAAGAAAACAACCCAAATAATCCTTATCCTTATCCAAGAAAAAAAAAAAAAGTCATGTCAACCCCTAACAAGTCATTTGCTTGAAGTGGACAGAAGAAACTTGAAATGAACCTTTTAAATAATGCAACAACAAACATTGGAAAGGATCAGAAGAGCAGGCTCTCTCTTCCAGGGCTGGTAGCTGATAGCTGGGCAGCAGGACTAAAACGACATCAATGAGAGAAATGTAGCTTAAAAACATGTCTGTTGCTAATTCTGAAAAGGGGTCAGTACATGGTCAGTTTTTCCTCATTATTTTATCGTCAGGCATGAAGAACATTTTGCAGGTGCACAGAAAAGACAAGTATATTGATGTGCTTTGAAACACAGTTTGCAGCAAAACTGTAATTTAAACTCTACCAGTGCTAACATGCAAAAGGCGAGCATGCAAACCCACACATTAGCTTTCATGGTGTGTTTTACGGGATCACTTTGCGTCTTTGGTGGAGGTCACACAATCTGTGCTTTGTCTATTTGTCGAAGGTCAAACACCCTTACATTTGCCGTGTAGCACTGCCTAGCTTTTCATTAAATTCACATTGTTTGCCACATAATCAAGCTCTAAACTGGCTAAATTGCTAGCTATTATAAATGTAGATGAGCTGGCTTATATGTTTATGCTTATGCAAATGCATGTTAGCTTCTGTGTTTGTACTTGTATGCACAATCATGCACATGTGTGTGTTTAATATTCACTCCCACCTCTGTGCGACTGGGTATCTGTATGCGGGGAGGTAAAAGTGGAGAATGTTGGCGAAAGCAACTCTCGGTAAGCATCAGATGGCTCGTGATGAATAGTCAATTAACTATAAACTTGTTCCAGGAATGACCACCGAACGAGGGAGGAGAGGATGGCTGTTGGGGAGAAAAAAAGGCATCCATTATCTACCAGCTAATTATCTAGCCACAGCCATTTCCATCCTCGAGATAGCGATGTGATTAAAGGGTTTGGTCAATCAAATAGATAACAGGGATTAGAACTGGGAGGATGGGAGAGGAAGAGAAAGAGGGAAAGCAATGAAATGAGCCAGAGGAGAGGTGGCTGCCTGAGGCTCAATTTTATCTTGTGTACCTATTTCACGACAAATGCGATGCCGTTAAATACCCTTGCATTTTTTATTTTTAAATGGCTTTGCAGTTATTTCCTGGAACAGTGTGCAGGTATGATTTCACCATGAACCATTGCTCATATAAATAACTGTGTCTGCTCTGTGGCCTTTTGGAACACACTCCACGCGAAGACATCTGTTGATGTGTTCTGCAGCGCTCGGTTTGTTCGTTTTTGAGAGTGGTGCCAGAATAATACCTGAGTTTTATTCGCAATGCCAAAATTTTGATGCTTTAGTTTGGAAAAAGACGGAAATGTTTCATGTCTTTCTCCTTAACAGCGTTTTGCAGTGGCTTTAGTTCAGTTTCCACAAAAATCTTACTGTGCAAAACACTTAACATAGAGCTGTCCTTACATACAAAATGCAAAAAATGAAATCGCATGTTCAGCCTTCAGAATTTAGTCAGGCACCATTAAACTACTAAACTACTAAGAAGAGGAGAATGCAGTGAGATGTAATTAAAGATTGGTAGTCAGACCTCAGTCAAAATGTTGCGCTCTTATTTGTGTGTACCTGATGGTTTTAGTCCGTTCCCATTGCACATTTATCATAAACTATTTTCTTTTTATCAACACATCAGTTTTTCCACCTCAGTCAAGCGTAAAAATTGACTGTTTTTCTGAATTTCCGGAGGCTTCGGGGTTTTATAATGCACAAATTGAAACTGCGAATAAAAACAAGTGATTAGAAATGCACTTCATGATTTTGGAAAGATTGAGAAAGAGTGAAGAGGAAGAGAGAGCCAATACACTCTATAAAAAAAGAGAGATTGATGTCCCAACTGTCCAAACAAATTTCCGCAATGACCCACCCAGTGCCCCTCTGATTAACTAGTGTTAGATGGTTGGATAGATGTTCAGGTGTAGAAATAAAAGTCAGGGTCAGAGTATTGGAGGGAAGCAGAATTATGGATTACTGTGGAACAATGGCACCGACTGTGACAGTTTGCATTGCGGGGTCTGTGACTTTATGTTGAAGTCAGCTTTATAACTTGTGGGCCTCTTTTGTCTTTCTCTTCACTTACACCTTCACCCACGCAGCAGGTTGAAACAGCTCCATCACAAAGCGCGCGTGCATGTGCGTGTTTGTTTGTCAGATTGATCCCCTCTGATCACTTGCCACTCAGGGAGGCTGGTTTAATCTCTGCTCAGCGGGGGGCTCCGTGATTGGTTAATCTCTGTTGGGCTTCCTCCAATGGGGACATGATAGGTCAGGTTGGAACTCAAAGGATGTGACAGCCAACCAAGACATCAGTTTCACACCACAAACACAGTCCCCTCACACGTGCATACACACACACAAAGCCTTCTGTGCATATGTAAGGAACCACTCACATAGACAGCATGAAAAATTAATGACCAATATCACACTTTATACGCACACAAACAATGAAATGGTCTTCGCCGGAGGGACTACAATGGTGTGTCAAGGGGAGAAATGGGGTGAGAGGAATGTGAATAGTCTGCAGGGGGGGGGACACCCCCCTCTACATAAACGCGCTCTTTCCCCATAGGACATTAATAGAGACATTCAACTTCACTGTGAGCCTGGAGGGGCAATTATGTTTATCTCATTTACAATTATATCATGGCCCGAAAAATGAAATGCGATGACACCTGTTGAAATCAGATACACTCAGCAAAGTCACACATTGATCGTTCCAGATAGCGTTGAGAAATTACCACAAATCTTTCCATATTTATATGCAGCCATCATGCTGCACAAAGCAAAATCAATTTTTCAGCTGGCCTGTGGCTCAACAGACAAGAGGAGAAAAAGAGGAGTGCTGCTGGCGAGTCTTCTTATCCTTCAAATTAGCATCCACGGCTTGATTTATTTGCGTTTTCACTTTTTAGGTGGACAAGTGTCTGCGGTTGACACTAAAGTTTTATGCAGGTTTAAAGGGCGAGTTCAAAGCATCTAAATTAACAGAAGACGATTGTCTTGGCCAACCTACCTCGTGGTTCTGGCCGATTAGATGGGTGTATTTATGAAGACATTTGATGTGGCTGGGTTGTATCTTTCTGTCTGATGTTGCAGCCTAGTAACCCTAAGAATTTGTCTTTGATGATTGATCACCGGTGACATGATATTATGTCCAGTGCCAATTCAGAAAAAGGGGTACAGAACGTAAGAGTGTGAGCATTATGGAGGTGGATTTTCATGCAGTACACCAAGCCCTTTGCCGACCCGAACCACACCCCAACCTTAACCATTGCGTGCATTACGTAGATGGCTATATTTGCTATCTTTCCCTTTTCTTAAACCTCCATTAACTTTTTTGTCCAGTTGGAGGCAGCAGAAACAAGCTATAAACACAATGTTGACATCACCTTAAAAAGTTGATAATGTCAGCAAACACTTGCTTATTTACACATGGAGCAAATAACATTAGCATTCATTTGGAGTTGGTTATCTGCCCACCTGATGAACGCAAGTTCAATATTCACTCTCCTTTTAGCTTGTTTTTGGTCACCTCCTTCTGGTCTCCAGCAACTCTTTAGACAATGTCTGACTCTTTAGCTGCTAAATGCTCCATCACATTCACCGGCTAGTCGCTATACCTTGTCTCTCACCTGGTGCTGGGTGAATTGTGTACAGTTGTTTTTTTGAGCTGATTTTGTGAGCTAGCATTGTGAAGAGGATATTTTTGGGGTGGAAAAACCAAAACACTGACCTGAAAAATGCTAAAATGCCCTGTAGAGCTGAGGGGATCTGCACAGCTGCCTTTGGGTTTGTCACTGCATGAGACTAATTCCAAATTGAAGATACTTATTTGATCCCTTGTTACAATCCATTATACAATGCCAAACCCCGATACTGGCTCCCCTTCATGGGATACAGCCATCATTGATGTCAATTACACCGCTGCTTTTCTTGCTTTGACAGATCCAAATGCTGCTTTGAAGAAGGTTTGTAGGGTTGGATGTTGATGTGAGGCTAAGGCTAGTATACCAGATGCAGAGAGGACGGAAACTGTAAAAATATAAGGCCCTGCATGTAGTGCTATAGTATTCAAATCATTTACTCTATAACACAATCGTCTGTAACGCTGTTACAGTGTCCAGGTGTTTCTTTTAAATTGTGTCCACTTCCTGTACATGCGAGGTTCCAGTTTGTGTGTGTGCTTCCCTCAAGCCTTGATAAAGTAACGCGCGGTGATCAATGCGAGCTGGTCACTGGGATGTGAAGGACAACAGTTGACCACCCAGCTGCTGCTGCTTCTGTTTTTCATTACAAAGGAAAAGAGAGAGAACGAGCCGCAGCGGCATTATTCTGTGATTGCTCAGGCACACAATTAGAAACCATCGGCAACAAACGCACGATAGATCATTTGAAAAAATAATAAATAAATAAAGATCTGCCACCTATTCAGGCGTTTTTCGGGTTACTGGCCACTCCCTGTGCCACAGCTGCAGTGGTTCTGTGCACCACACAGCTCAGACCCACTATTACTTTTCATATTTGCAATTCACAAAGAAATGCTAATATCGGTGGAGCATTCAGGGCCGTGTCCCTTCTGCACTTAATGCAAGGACTTGGTTCTCTTGGGCCCTGGTTCCATGCGAGTCCATTTGTAGTGAACTGTGTCAATATGTTTCAGCATCAATGTCACCAAGTCAAATTGCTGAAGTTATTGTACTTGAAGATTAAGGTGATGCTTATTTTAGCTGCAGAATGTGGCAGGCTGCCATCTCCTAAGGTACACTGATTCAGCCGCAGCTCCGTGGTATCTGATAGTTCCCCCTCGATGAGTTTGTTCTTTTTAAATTAGAATATTCAGTAGATGCTTTGACTCTCGTTCTGTAATCATAATATTTAGCATATTTCCTTTGTCGTGATTATCTCAGTAATTGTGTTTAGGCAATGTAAGACATTTATGCCACTCAAGTTGAAAATTAAAAGTAAATAAAGGAGGAAAAGAGGCAGAGAGAGGGAAAAATAGAAAAGATGAAGCAAATAGATGGCTGGGTGAGATGAATTTACGGACTGTACGACCTGAATGGAAGCTCACTAATTGAGACAAATGAACAACAGCAGAGAGGTGTGTGAGAGAGACGGCGGTGAATTTATCTGGTCCATCTTTTGCCCTTTTGCCTCACTGTTTTTTTCATCTTTTTATTTAAATCCACATCCTGTTTTACTGACACTTTCTTAGTCTGAATAACAATATAGAGTGCAGCACATCCCTCCCTGTTCTCATACATTTAAGATCTATAAATCATGTATGGCAAACCTCATTGTTAAATGAGGTTATACAATAGAAGTCATTGTGATATTCTCGCTTCCTCCATTTATTCTGCGTGTCACACACTAATACTGCGGGGAGTTCTTTCTTCTTAAGTATCATAGTGCAAACAAAATTAGTTTATTCTCACGCAAAACTCAGTGTCTCTCAGCCTAGTAATCACAAAGCCATTCCTTGTAATTTCTGACAGCGTGATAAATGCGAGAAATTGATTTTTTTTTCTAAACTCTGACTCTTGTGGATGGAGGCAATGCTGCAGTAACTCTGCATGCACATTTTTGTTCACCTACTGCAACAATATAAATACTGGTCTGGCCTTGTACTATGTTTAAGAAAACTATTGTTGAACTAATTATTCTATACAACATTCCTACAACATGTAAGGCTGTTGCCTTCTTGGAGAGGGTGAAGCTGGGATTTGCTACAGCTTTTACTTAAAGTAAATGTACTTGCTCAATGATTTTAATCATTCTGAATGCTAAATTATTGTCTTTTACTGGCTTCTGTTTTTAATTTTCCTTTATTGTAGTTTATTTTTCTATTCTCTTCTAATCTCTTTCTGTCTTTGAAATGTATGATTTTAATGTATTTTTGTGCTTCTGTAAAGCGCTTTGAATTGCCTAGTGTATGAATTGTGCTATACAAATAAATTTGCCTTTGCCTTTGGGAAGGATATGCATTGCTGCTCCCCAATCCTGACTGAATCTGACTGAACACATGCCATGGTCGTACCCTGTCAATAATAAGCTAGCCATGCCCGAAAGCATCCATCCATCCATTTTCTATACCGCGTATCCCTTTCGGGGTTGCGGGGGGTGCTGGAGCCTATCCCAGCCGTCAGTGGGCGAGAGGCGGGGTGCACCCTGGACCGGTTGCCAGTCGATCGCAGGGCACAAGCACACAACCATTCACACTCACACCCAGGAGCAATTTTACAGTCACCAATTAACCTAATGAGCATGTTTTTGGTCTGTGGGAGGAAGCCGGAGTGCCCGGAGAGAACCCACGCATGCACGGGAAGAACATGCAAACTTCACACAGAAAGGCCCGACCCGGGATTCAAACCGGCAACCTTGTTGCTGTGAGGCACGCGCACTACCTGCTGCGCCACCGTGCAGCCCTAAATGGGAGCATAATTTACTAAATGAGCATCACACTGCATTGAAGAGTAATGCAGGTTTCAGGCACATCTGCATTGGCTTTACTTTTCAGATGCTCCGGAAGCTCGGACCACTATTAATACAGTCGGTGGTTTTGAACTTTCTCTAGGACCTGCCTCCTTCTCTGCTGCCTTCAGAGTTCACTGTCATACGAGAACTTCGGTTAGTGGGCTTTCACTTTTCAGACTGTGGAAGCACATCAGACAAAAAAGGTTGGGAACCACTGCTTTGGAATAATCCAACTGGTTTGATTGACTTGTTAAGACCACGACCCTCTTCATCTTCTCCTAAGCACCTTTTTTTTCCCCATGGTTTGAAAGTATTGAAAAAACATAATTTTAACCAGACCTAAACTTTGACAATTCATCTATGTATAAAGGAATACATCAGAGCACTGGATCATCCTCCAGCAACACTGTCTTTGTCCTTCTTTGTTTTTTTTTTTCTTTTACAGTGTCAGCCATGTTCAGTACATGCATCATGCTGGTGCAGTGCAGTGATGTTCAGGCTGTGACGCCTTGATCTCTGCTCCTCTATCTCAGAATTTCTTGCTGTGACCTTGTCCGGAGCAGAGTGCACGTTGTGAAAACGCCATGTGGCTTTGTAACTGTGATAAAACCACTGATCTGGGGTCAAGAGCTGCAGACATGGGCCTTAAATTGCAGTGGTTACATAGTGACTCACTTATAGAACAACAGGCTCAGACCGCTATTGGAAAATCACTATTGAACGGTCGTCCTATCAGATTTAATGATATTTATTTAATGAATATCAAGCAATGACTTCAGCAGTAATTGTTGGGGTGCAGGTTGAGTCCTGATATGACTCAAAACTTTGCTTTCAGCATGATCTTTGAATTGATCTCGCAAGTTGCGAGTCATATTGTTCATGCAGATAAGGCAAAGCGCTGTATTCAAATCTCAATGCAATTCAAATACCATGTTGTGAAAGAGAATATGGTTCAAGCTTTGGCATATTTGAACTGAGAGTGCTGAGACTGGTCGACAGAGACAAAGACTTTTATATGGTTTTATGAACAACAACAAAAAAAACATCAAATAAAGCTTCCCTTAGTTTGCCGCAACACCTCAGCTCGCACAGGGTTCGCAGTCTTTCAGGCAGTAGTGAAAACGTTCCAGTGGCGCTGATTCCTTTTATTAAAATGACTTTGTCCTGACGACACCTAGTGCTTTCAGCTTCACTCCGAGCTCTGATTTAATCTGAAAACCGTTGTCTGCATTGTTAAATAATCCCACTTGATTCAAAGACATCACCCATATACAATAACCAGTAGTTTCACAATGATGCCGTTTCATTTTCTAATTTGTAATTTGTGCCTGTTTTCTTTGTACCCGCCTCTGGCTGTTGCCGAAGATGCTCAATCGCGTGATTTGATTTTTGATCTGCATTGACAGACAATTATTCTGCACTCTGAGATGAGTGCTGAACTGTTTTGTAGAAGCGTTGTGATTGGTTAATGAGTCGGAAAGGGAAAGCTTCTTGATCTCATTTCCAGTGCTTAATTAACCTTGGAGCTGGAGATTTCCCCCGGTGCTGGGGACAAGGCAGGGTTACCTCACTGTTTCCCTCCGTCTTTGTCTCCGTCTTGCTTCTGGTGCTCTCTCGGATGTATGACTCTCCGCTGCAATGACAAAAGGATGTTTACCTCTCCGTGTGTGTGTCCTTCTCGAGACAGCAGTCCTTAATTGACTGATTTATGAGTGCAAATATGCACATGCAGTACTTCCACATGCACAGATGTTCAAACGTGTGCACAAATATCTATGTCTTGTGCTCACATATATCTCCTTAAGTCCAGAATAAAATGATATAAATAGCACCACTGCCCCCCCCCCCCACCCCCCCCACTCTCCTCCTCTGACTCTCTCCCTGGGCCAGCCCAGTTCTGTGGCCCCGGGGGTATGAACCCAGTTCTGACAGAATTGATCTCTGTTTCCTCGTCTCCCTCCCTCTGTCCGTCTGCACCCTTGGGGCCGTGGAGACTAGCCCGACACCCAGCCTCCACAGCCGGCTCAGCACCAGGCCAGTAAGTATTGTCTCCCGTCCTCCTTCCTGTCCTCTCTTATATCCTCCTGTCTCTCCTCCCTCCCTCTCTCCTTCCATCTGGCCCTCTGTACTCTACTCTCAGTTCCTCTCTAGTCCACCTTTTTCGTCTTTCAGTTTGTATCCCCAGTTTCTCCTCTCATCTTAAAACTGCCTTTTTCCTCTTTTCTCCTCTCTGTCCTTTCTCTTCCTCTTTTAGCCTGATATTTGAACTCTCTGTCTCTTCACCCCTTTCACCTCTAGACGCTGAAAAAAGTACAGTGATGTTGGGCATTCAATTTGTGTTTTTTAAAACCAACAGAATGAAGTTATTTCTCTATTCTTAAGGTCTAAAAAGTTAGTGATGGTGGACTAATATTAAGAATTCTAATGGGATTCAACCTTAAATTAGTTGCTTGTATAGCTTGATGTAGTAGCACTCTAAGAAAGTGTAATTTCCTGCATTGCTATGGCATTATTGTATTTAAATTGTGGTCTGCAATACTTATTAATGATACATGTGGATAGATCGTGTGTGATTGCCAGTGAGCAGCCTGAGGCTTTTGATTTATAAGCCAGACCTTGCAAAGCATGCTAATATGACCTATTACAATTTAATTGTTTACCCCACTTTGGTAAAATAGCTTTGGCATAAAAAGTAAGAGTGGGCAATGGCAACTAATATCAAGTTGTAAACAAGACTTAATATCTATAGTGGCGTTTCTTTTGGGAGCATTGCATCTTCTCTATTGAAAAGTCAAGTTTCAGTTAAATTATTGAGTAATGTTGATTCATCCATCCATCCATGTTCCTCCGCGTACCAGTGTTTGGGTGGCGGTGCCAGCAGACTGAGCAAGGTATTGTAGACGTCCCTCTCCACAGTAACGTTTTTAAGCTCCTCCTGTGGGATCTTGAGGCGCTCCCAGGCCAGATGAGATAATCCCTCCAGCGAGCTCTGGGTCTCCCCCAGGGTCTGTGGTTGGACAGTTTGGAGGAACACCTCCAAAGGAAGGCATCCTAATCAGATGTCCGACCCATCGCAGCTAGCTCTTTTTGACACGAAAGAGCTGCAGTTTTACTCCAAACTCCCTCTGTCAGAGCTCCTCGCCCTGTCTCTAAGGCTGAGCTCAGCCACCCTATGAAGGAAACTCATCTTGGTCTCTTTCGGTCACTGTTCTCATGACCATATAGGTGAGGGTTTGAACACAGAGTGACCGGTAAATCAAAAGCTTTACCTTGCGCCTCAGCTTGCTCTTAATCATAACTGTCTGGTGCAATGCCCTCAGTACTGCTGATGCTGCATTCAACTAAAAATATTTCAGGAGAATTCTTACTTTATTTTTTGAGTCAAGGTTAAACTTTTTCCCTCCTGCTCTAGATTAATGCCAGCTGTTGGTTAAGATCTTTCTTGATTTTTTTTTTTTTTTTTTTTTTTTTTTTTTACCCAAGCGAGCTGGCATCAACCCCTCTCTCTACTCATTCTCCTTTCATCCCTCTCTCTCTTTTCCCTTGTTTTTCGAGCTCCACTCCTCTGCCAGGTGAACCAGTGCCTCGTCGGCACCTGTGACCATCCTTCCCTCTCTCCTCCACACTCCATCCTCCTTGCTGTTGCCTCCAGATTAATGCCAGGTAATTTGCTCCTCGCCGTGCGCCTCTGTGTCCCTCCTCCTCCCTCTTCCAGGTGAGAGAGCCACGTTTACTCTTGTTTTTTTTCAGGGACTTGAGTTGCTCTGCTCTCAGTTGTAAAACCCCTTTTGTTCTCTTTCATTCTGCCAACTAAGCTTTCCTCATCCTCTCCCTTGTTCTGTCCTACCCCTTCATCCTTGCCCCTTTCCTCCTACCCCCCTCATCCCTCTATCAGAGACAGAGCCATATGGCCGGGTGCGGCCCAGGCCTGCCCAGCTCTCAGCCTCGTTTAAATTCACCGCCTGCGGGTCATTCTGCCTCTGCAGTGGGACGACAGACACCGCCACGGAGGAAGGGCGAGTAAAAACCTCGGCGATGAGAGGAGACGGGGAGGAGAGATGGAGGGCACAACTGCAACAGGAGAAAACATAGCCTGAAATTCTTAATTATAGTTTTTAAAAAAATGAATGGTGACAAATTCTGTGTTAAAATGAAACAGAAGGTGGAGTCACATGGCGGGAACAGGTGGTAGTTTGACATTCAAATAAGGAAGTAAGCGGGGGTGGATACCTTGGGATTAATTTGGATGACCCAGATTGAGTCGCTAATACATAAGAAAGTTTGGAGTAAAATTTCCATTTGCAGCAAATAGTTTATATTCTCTTTGACCATGAGCCAAAACCTTATGCTAACTTAAAATACATTTTTGATGGCTATAAGACTGTATGAAAATTATTTGGGTAGGTTTCTGGACTAAAACTTTAATCTTCATAAAATTTCATTTTAAAGAAAGCAAGCCTGTCCTCAGCATTATTAATATTTTTGTTGGACCCTGACTGAAAAAAAAAAAAATGTAATACACTACCTCAAAATAATTTATTATTGCTAATATAACAAAATAGTAAAAATTCGGCCATTAAAAAACAATGCACCATTAAATAATAATTAAACAATAACAAATATATAACCCACCCCCTCTAATAATTTTCATACACTCCCTAACCTTAACTAAAGTTGTCGTGCGGTGGCTTTGCAGCTCTCTGTCCACTGGTGCAATATAAAGGACACGCAAACAGAAAAGAGCCAAAGAGATCACTGCAGAGCAGAAAAAGAGAAACCAAGAATAGTACTTTCCAATAAAAAAAAAAAAAAAATAGAAGACTAATCAGCACAAAGGATGGGGATGGGGAGGAGAAAATGAGACAAAAACCAGCAGGACTTAGAGGAGTTTTGGAAGGAGCTCAGAGCAGGTTGGAGAGCAGAGGAGAAACGTGCACTTGACAGGAGGAGCGGAGCGAAACAGCGGGCATTAAAAGAGAAGAGGTGTGAAATTGAAACCAATAAATCCAGAACAGATTCCTACAGTTGCGGGAGCCGCAGTGGCCTCACACTACTGTTCTCTTTTTAATTTGAGCTGAGCCTGTTGTTGTCTGAGTAGGCTTCAGCTTGCCAAACATTTGTGTTCAATGACGCTGGGCCCCGACACCTGAACCGGACTGTGCGCACACATTTTAAAATGCCATTGTGAGGAAAGCGTATTGAGGTGCTGACCATTGACACGCAGCCACCAAATGCTCATTTTTTCCAGTTAATTCTTTCTCATTTGTTTCTTTCTCTTTCTTCTTTTGTTGCACTGCTGCATCGACTGTCATAAGTAGCTCTTTCACTCTCACTCTTATGGCTGTCATTATTACTACATTTCCAGTCTGTGTAGATATAGCTAGTGTTTTGGCAGGGGGTATTTTGGGGGAGGTATTTTCACACTTATACTCGCCCATCCTGTTAAAATCCCTTTGTGCTTTGCCAGCATGTAAATTATGCTACTTTTGATAGTAGCGAAGAGAAATATAAATTTTTTTGTTTTGTTCTCTTGTGAAGAAACTTATTCTTATAATATTCCAGTGGCTTAAACATTGTCGTCTATGCGTCTCATAATCTCTCTGAAGCATTTAAGAATTAAATTTATTACAGTTATGATCGTCTTTATAATTGAATTTATTAAAATGCTCTAAAAGCTTGGTTTGAACCTTGATCACAGCTAATAACTCTATGATAGTCTTACCTACAGGATGACAATATCTAATTTGAAAACATTTTCCTGCATGCCTGTTACACCACATACAGTGTTTAACCATAAAACTACATCTTGAGATCGGTGTTAATAGCCTGTATGGCCTTATATACTGCGGCATTCAGTACAAATAGCTATCATGAAAAACATAACAAGAATATGCATGTGTTAGAATAATACATTAATGGAGCTGCTTTATATCTTGACAATGCAGAGGATTTATTCTGGGCAACACTGTAAGTGGGAATGCATTTTCAGCTGCTTGAAAATGTCATCACTTTGGCAACGTCAGTTTTTCGATTTAAACCCTCTCAGATGATGTATGAATGCAGCGCGGCAACATGGCACACGCTAATTGACTGAGGCATATTGTGTGGATATTTTCTCCACTCATCCACTCAAGATCCTGAATACCAATCCCCCTGCTCAGCCACCACCCTCCTGACCACCCCCGCCCTGCCTCTCTGTATAGCGTCAGGAAAGTACGGCACTAAGATTCTTATAGACTTAAGCTCTGCCAAATATGCTTGTTAATATTCCCCATCTGGAGATCTCTTAAAAAATCTGATAAATGATGGCTGAGCCCACCACTGACAGTGGGCTCTGGCCAGCATACATCAGAGTCCAAAGCCCCCCTCCTGCTTTATAGAGGGCTATTAGAATGAGCTCCCAGGCAACAAACCATACATAGCAAATGTGCCTCTTTAGTAATATGATAATTTATAAAAGGCACAGAGTGAGACTGAGTGAATATTCTGCAGAATTCCCCCACATACTTTGCGCTTAATAGATGGTGTATGTTATGCCTGCTCTCCTCAGGACTGCACCAAATGTGGGAACTCCCGGGGATGATGGAGTGAAGGCCAACCTGGACCTGACAGCTTTTAATAACTAATGAAAATACTAGAGGGTAAATTTGCAAAGAGAGGTTTAGGGAGCTTCTAGTGTACGGGAGGCGAAGTCAGATGAAAGGAGAGGAAGAGGCCGATTGAGAGCGGGGGAAAAAAGAAAGTAGTGACGGAGCTGTCCTGTGCCTATTGAACGCTGATGAAGCAAGGACGCGCCACAAGAAAGCACACCGCCATGTTCCCAGCATGCATCACTCTAGGATCTGATTGATCACTGCTATTTGGGTTGGAGTCGCATCTTGTTCCTTTCATATCAACACCAATCTTTGTCTCCATCTCTCCTCTTCCCTCGCTGTCTCTTTCTCTTGCTCCATTAACACAGGCTTCCTGCTGAGCTTCATATCTGAATGTAAAAGAAACACACACACACACACACACACACACACACACACACACACACACACACACACACACACACACACACACATGCACAAAAGCCTCCAGGATCAAACACTCAGAAAACACTGATTAGGTTAAAACACAAAAAAAAGCCTTGGTGGGACTATACTTTCTGTCATCTTTGATGCTGTGATTCATTCATCAGAGGCTACTGATGAAGACAGTCGGCCTCTGTGTGTGTGTGTGTGTGTGTGTGTGTGTGTGTGTGTGTGTGTGTGTGTGCGCGCGCGCATGCATGTGTGTGTGTACTCATGTAGACGTGCACATTTATTCCTCTGTAACCACAAAGGAGGTACAGTCAGTATGTGGTTGGCTTACATGCAGAAATCTTTCATGTAAGCGCAGACAAGAATAGAGAGACGCTCTGCTTTGTAGAACTGATCATCAGCTCTGTGGCAGATTTATTTTTTTAATTTATTTATTTTGATGGGACCTGTTGCTCCTTCCATTGTCTGGTATCATGCTGTTGTAGTACTGCGTTGACACACATTATCTTACAAAGTGACCTCTAGTAACCTTAAATCCCTTCAGCTGTTCAGTACGACTCGTTTAGTCCTAGTTTTGTAAGTATGATAAGGAAGATTTGAGTTACTTTGATTCCTCTAAGATTAGCCTAATCTCTGATAGCATACAGGACCAGCTATGCAGTGGATGTGCTCGTTGGGAATGGGGCTTATTTTAACATGTAACCCCACAGGCTAATGTAAGCCCCTTGGCCTTGGAAGTTAATGCTCAGTTCCAGCTGTGGGTAGTAAGCCAGTTAGGCTGACATGCTAACGACTGCAGCTCACGTTTGAGCAGATAAACACACCGTTAAATCTGTTCCACGCTCTTGCTCTTCTGTTTGAGGTTTTTAAAAGGTCATCAGAAAATGCAACACCCTCCAAACTCTTTGAACATGCACATATACAGACCTGTTGGTTGCTAGGCTATGATTGGACACTCAACATCCAATCAATGAAATGCCCCTCTCCATTTGAATTACTGCTCACATTTTGTTATCACGCCTCTGTGTGTGTCTGTGTGCGAATGCAGTATTTACACACACGCACACATAGATTTATATCTATCTATATGTGATGTTGTTTGATAGTATATTTTCTTCCACAGTGAAATGTCCTCTTTCAACATGATTCCCATCCTCTGTGCACTCTGTTGCAAAATTATCAAAATAGGATGTGAAGTCAGCAAAGTAGGGGACTATTTTCTCTGTAGAATACACGTGGCCTTTTAACAGGCATAATTTTGCAGACGTTACATCTTTCAGCTGCAGAGAAATCCACTTTGCTCTATCCGCAGTAACGGGCCCATTTATTCAAACCCCTGACATCTCGGTGCTACCGGGATCCCAAAAGGACGTATTGACTAAAAACTGAAACGGAGAAGCAAGATTAAGTGTTGATCTCGGAGGGAATTCACAGTTTGTCTGTTAAGCACACAAACACACATGCCTGGATTACAGTCTTGAGAATTGACGATCACTACACTTTGGCATCTAACTGTAAATAATCACAGTAAAAAGTGATATGTTTTCAGGTCCACACTAACACAACTGAATTAATTTCCACTGGTTTTATCAGATTATCTTTATCAGATACATGTTTATGCTAGCTGCGTCTTGTCATTCACCACTGTGCTCCAGGCTAAAATATTTTGGACTATTGAATGGATTGCCGTGAAATTTAACAGTGGATGAATCCCAGTGACTCTGGTGATCACATGACTTTTCATATAGGACCACCAGCAGGTCAACCTTTTCACTTATCCAGTACAATATCTCCACATCGACAAGACAGAATGGCACAGATGTCAGTGCAGACATTCACGGTCCAGACAGGATGAACTGTAATAACTTTGATGATCCCTTAAATGGGAACAAATCTGTTCAAGCATTTTGTGGCGCCAGAAGGAGCTATGCGAAATCTGATTAACTGCCTCAAGTGATGTCACTTAAGTCAGCGTCAGTCCCAGATGAAGACTTTGAAAAATGAGCTTATGTTATGAGCTGGGGGCACATTTTTCACCTTTTTCCTCATTTGGTATATTCCTTTTTGAACTTACGTTTGTCTTTGATTATTTAAGTTTTTTCTTATAGACTTATTTCGTTAGTAGGTTTTGGGAATTTAATTTATCGCGCTCCCGCCCCTCCTGCGCCTTGGTCCGGTGTGCGCTCTGGGCATCAGCTGTGCCACGCTGCCGGCTTCGACCATGCCGGTCAGGTCGGTTTTTTTTCTTTTGTTCATATAGTCTTCTTTTTCCGATTGACCTGGTGGGATCGGCCGTCCTGTTTTCGCTCTTTTCTTTGGTTTGGGTTTAGTTTGGGGTTTTCCTTTAGCTCGGGTGTTGGCACCGGCTTTGACGGCCCTGTATAGGGTTGACCCGGTGCCTGCACCCTTTGGTTTTGTTTGGCCGGCCTGCCAGGTCCACCTATCAGTTTATTACTTTGATTAGTTTTTGGGCACGGGGTTGTTAAGGGTTTTTTTGCTCCTCCTCTTTCAGACAAGAGTTGCGTCCAACCAACTTAATGAAAACAACAAAACAATAAATTGAAAGTTTAAACCCTTAACTTCGTTTCTTGTGTCCTTTATAAATATGTTTGTCCATTTTTATGGGTCATAACAGCTTACCAGACCTCTGTTGCCCAGTCCTCATCTCTGCTTGAGGCTAGCAGCCTGAGGCTCCATTAGCCACATTGTACTTATAACATCACCATATTGCAAACACACACATATTTTGTGCACGCGCTGACTGTTGTATGTGCTTATCAAGAGGTTATGCAAACATCCCTCACATGCTGCCGTTGCTCGATGCTATCTGTGATGGGCTGCTTTGCTCCTGGGGGACGAGACAGACCCAGAAAGGCATTATCACCTTTCTGCCAAAGCATAGGAATTCAATGAATTATTTACGTTACACCAGGCGGGCCCCTAGACAGCTCCGAGTATGAACAACACAGGATTCAGTTAGGGAACCTTGAGGGCAGAGGCCATCTGAGGAACCAGGGGGAATCAGTGGGGATCCCGAGGTAACGAGCAAGGGGAAATTAAATGACAAAAAACCAGAGAGGAGGTGTAGGATCAGGGGAATGGAGTGCATGTTCATACACAGATTTGTTGAATGTGTGTATGTCCATGCAAGTATTTACCACAGATGTCACACACACACACAGATGAACTCACAAAGGTATACGCATTTACAAGACCCTCGTCACTGATTCGCCCACTTTTCCTGCGCGCCTAGCACACACAAACAGATATCTAAGAATACATATAATAAGTTGCTGGATTCCACACACTCATGCACACGCACACCCTAACTATCATCAATCTCAGGCTTCAGAGCTGTTCCCCCCTTGAGTCCATGGCTCTGTTTTTGGCTCTGTCTCCATGCAGGTAGGAGGTCTCCTGATACTCACCACTGGGTTAGCTCGCTACACATTAATGCAACATACTCCCCCATTAAGAGCCCTGTATGTGCTTTTGGTGCTTTTCTTCAGCACCACAGAGTCTACTATGAAACTGAAACCAACCTCTGCATGTACAAGTACACCTAGAAGACTGAAGGTGAATCACGGTTCAAGCCGGCGTATGTTTTTTTTTTTTTTTTTTTTTTTTGAATAAGACATCAGATGTATTGTTTGTGACTGCGCTGTGTTTTCATCTAAATGCACACTGACTCAGAAGTCAGTGGAAGCACGTTCCATGTTCCAGGACCACACTTGATATCCCTGTGGGATTTTTCAAGGGGTTTCTTTTTCTTTCTGTGCAGGGTTTTACACCGCTGGCCTATCATCAAAGCCTGCACGGCGAAAACAAACAGCAGGAATTCAAATGGGGGAGGTTGGATGAAGGGTTGCAGTATTTCCTATCAAAGCAAAATACAGAGAAACGTGTGATAACCCATTTGGGCTGCACTCAAGAACAAGGTGACCTCCGTTTGTTAGCTCGCAGTTTCGAACGAAGGCGGGACATGAAACTGCATCCGAATGTTTGTGAGAGATACGCGCTGAAGCCTGCATTGTGTTAAATTAATTAAGTAATTAAATGTAGCAAAAAAAAATTCAAAAGTTGACTCGGTGCCAAGTTCATCAGGCAGCTACATGAATGACATTTCAGCATCCTCAGATTTATTACACAAGTCACAAGACAACACGTAGCTGTCGCTACGTGTTGCAAATTGTGGTAATTGTACTTTAAACTTCTGCTTCACTATGTTTCAGTGGAAAATGTTATATATGTCACTCCACTGCATTTATTTAACAGCTATAGTTACCAATTACATTACAAAACATACAAAAATATGATGCATTATTACATATTAAAGGCCCTCTGCAGTCTGTGAAATGGCGCTCAGAGGCTCATTTGTTAATTTCAAATGATTTATGAGATATGAATTTTGTCATTCTTTTTATTTACATTCAATCCATAATTTTCCTGTTAGTGATCTTTGAGTTTCATCCCCAACTGTGCGGCGCTTTTTGAAGTCTGCGTGAATGAATCATTGATCATCCTCCTGACGTTTAATAACCACGACTGAGATATTACAGTTGATGATGGTTTACAGGTACAGGTGATGAATTAGCGACATGGCCGCTATAAATAGCCACAGCCGCACGTAATGGCCTGTTGGAGAACATCAGTGAAGTGACACGGCCGGTGAAACTGCACTTCTTCTTTGGCTCTCACTTCATTGACAGGTCTAATGAGTGGTGGCGAAGGCACAAGTATCGATATGCAATGGGATGATCAAGGGAGTTTCTGCATCCATTTCTGGCTAGCTGCGGGAGCGGAGATGAGGCTTGTGCATGTGCACCCAATTCCACAATTTTAATCACATAGATTTATGCATCTGGCCCCCTAATTTAATGTGCTGATTATACTTTTAGTAAAGTAGAATTGTGAATGCAGGACAATGTATTTTTACATTGTGGTATTGCTATTTTTACTGAAGTTTAAGGTCTAATTGCTTCCTCTACTGAGTTTTCCAGAACTATTTATTGCTCTGGTCATATTTTTGTATTCCTGGAAAACATTTTAGGTTGCAAATATGAAGTAAAAGACATTCAGTAAAATGTTTCGCACAAAACGCAACATGAAATTGTGACCAAAATGACTTCATCGTGTAATCATGCTGGCTTCAGGCTTAAAATGGCACAGTTCTGTGCAGCAGGTGGCCTCATTTGTATTGTGGCAACATTTGTTTTTAATGCAGAAGCTGTGTTTTTAACATTAAAAGTAGCCTGTGAAATAAAGTAGGTTGTTAAATTCACCACAGCTGTTGCAAACACGGATGACGGCATGATTTTCCTCTTCTAATCACAGGGCCATTTTATGCTGCTTAACAAAAAAGAAATCAAAGTTTTTGCCTCCCTGGTGAGTGATGGGAGTAAAAATAAGCTGTGATTTAAATTCACATATATTCATTTCCCTGTCTGACTTCTCATATGAGGGTCTTTTCCCTTTACAGATCTGCTTTCCAGTCATGAAAAAACAGGGGGGGGGCGGGGGGGGGGGGGCGAACTGAGCTTCTTTTATGTTTTTGGGAACGCCTGGGAAATGTTTAAGCCCATACAGCTTAATTAACACCAGTGGTGAAGCTCTCTTTTCTCTTCCCATCCTCCACAGGAAGGTCATGGAAGAGGAAAACACTCCAGCAGGGCAGGTGTTTGCCAGCCTGAACACCTGAACCCAAGAACACTCGATTCAAAAGCTGCTCTCCTACGCACTGCACGACTGCAACTTTTTTTCTTTTTCCTCACCTTCAGAGTAAAACAGGGTCCAGAGGAAATGGGGCCGGTGAGTAGTAAAGGGTGTAGTACAAGCTTGGCACTTTGTTCTCCACAGCTGAGGCTTCGCCCTGCTTTCAGTAGACTATTCCCAGATCAGCTCCGACTTCTCCGCTGCACTTTCCTGTCCAACTAAGGACAGGAAGAAACTTTTCTTTTCCACTAACTTTTTAACTAACGTCAATGGCTCGATGTCGAAGCTGGGAGATAATTGTGGTGATTTGTAACGTGAACTCATATAACTGACTTATATAATATACAAGTTCTAATTACCCAGTAGTTTAAATGCAGATGTCATGCTGTGGTGTGGACAAATTGAGCCAAACGAGCCAGTCATCAAATTGATTATTTATCTTAATTAGATCTTCCAGGGTCTTTATCTGATTTCCTCACTGACTAAAATGTTTTTTTTTTTTTGAAAGCAAATGGCGTTTTTATGATCTTCTAGTTAAGATTTGACATTGCTATTGATGATCTTTTTAAGTGCTTCTTGTGGCAGATTTTGTGAAAATGCCTATTTCAGAAACTGCATTTCAGCTTGTTTTTTGTTTCTTTTTTTCTCACAGATTGATCTGCTTTGAGCCACAACATGACCATCTACGATGGCCTGGGGGGGAAGTCAATGCAAGGACATGATGACTGTATTGCTTCACGTTTTCAAAAGTCAAGTAAGTGCAGAATTTAGTTCATTCTGGTCGCCGCTTTACCTGCCGTAGGTCTGTTAATTACTACTATCAAAATCTATGATATATTCACTAAATAGATCTATATTACTCTTTCACAAAAAAATCTCATCCACTGATAATGTGTAACTCTGAATTTCATCTGAAATGATGTATCACTACTAGTAATAGTTTATTTTTAGCCCCTTCTTAGCATTTATAAGGAGCATATCAACTATGAATAAACATTTTTTTTAAATCCAACCTTTAATGATTACTACATGTGTATAAAAAGTAACTAAATAAAAGATACCATAAGGATTTCTTCCCATGTGTCCTCACGTATCATCAAATGTGATAAAAAGCAATGTTTCAATCCTGTTTTATCAATCACTCATCATCTGTTTATGTAAGTTATGGGTGCTTCATAGCCATAAACTATAATTGCTATAAAAATGAGCCATCTTATTTTTGAGCAAACAGCCAAACATAAATGACTTCACCTGTGATCAAAAGCACAACAGTGCAAAGTTGTTGCACACATCATATGTACATATCTACCTGTGTAGTATACGTACTGCATCTTCACAAGCTACATGAGACACTGCGTCTCATCTATTTCCAAAAGAAAGCCATGGCAGACATGTTGCACATTTAAACTGTTGATTACATTCTGGTATACAAACATATTTCTTTCTACATTTTTCCAACCCTCACCCTAAAATCAATTTCTCTGCCCAGTAAAACTGGGACTGCTAAGCAGGGAGAGGGAGCGAGTAGTACAAGCTATGTATTTTGTTCACTACAGCTGAGTCTCCGTCCTGCTTTCAGGCTATTCCCAGGCCAGGCCTGCCTACTGTGCTGCACTCCCCTGCCTGCCTATGATTTGTGGAGCCCACTGGGGAAGAAGCTAGCTCTCCCATAGGTTAAAATCTGCACACAATGAGTCCTGTGTCCGTGACGGATGGCCTACATCCCTCCCCATTTGTCTGCGCTTTATCCCCATCTCAGAATCAATTGCTAAATCCCAAAGTTTGCTTAACATGCACTCCCTGCTATGCTGGTGAAAGAGGAAGGGGGGAGGGTGCGGGAAATAGAGGCGAGAGTGAGAAAGAGAAAGAGATCAATGTTGCCCCAAAGTAGAGGAGTGGATGAGAGGGACTTTCAGTATGACTTTCAGGGTCCTAATTAGGAACAGGACAGCGAGCTACCTCTCTCTGTGACATTTAGCTGGACATACTTGATAAATGTCACGCTGCTGGATACAGCCACGACAAATGGATGCATCAACAACGGCTTAATAACCTTTACTGATAGTCCTGCCAGGAATTCAAATTCTTTATCTGCTCTCCCTTGCATCCCTAAAACACTGGGCCCTAATAATCAACATTGTGTGTGGAGTACGGGGGTGGATGCGCGTGTGTTTGCTCGTGTGTGCTAAGCCAAATTAAGTGTACTGGGAGGCTGCCACCATGTACCCTCGCGCTGCATCGGTGTGTGCGCGGCGATGTGCTTGCACACAGTTTGTGTGTGAGTGCCAAATTATCTTGGCCAAGGATCTTGGCTAGGATAGCGGCAGCGAGGGGGAGACCTTTGTAAGCAATCAGAGAAAATGGAGAGCTGTAGACCTCCCTCGTATCTTTCTAAACTTGTATCTCTTCTAGACATGGAGAGGCCAACTGAATTAATCAGCTCCCAAGACAGTAACAATCGGAAAAAGAAGAAGCAGAAGATTGAGCCATTTCTCTGTAATGAGATCATTCCGGAAATAAATGTCATGTACGTCATGTGTACAAAATTCATAATAGAATAATTACAGCATCGCTTAAGTGGGACAAACAATGCTTCCTAACTGAGTCTCGGAAACAAAATCCTCAGAGGTATTTTTAAGACTGGTTAGCGATGAGCCTGTCAGAGCTTTCAGTCTATTTGCTTCATTTTTAATGAAGAACACAGTGAAACTCAGACTCGGGCATGTCAGTTTTTATGGGATCTGTTTTGGTCCCATTTGGAACTTGTAATTGGAACTTGTAATTGGCCTCTGATTAGAAGTGACATCCCAGCATGTAGCGGGGAGATTTGATAAGCTCTGAGTGTTTATGCGACGCTCAGGCCAGTTGTGAGTCAACTGACAACTACGTGACATATTTAGGGCAAAACACAAAAAAGGTGGCGTCGGTCTTTGGGTCCATTGTCTCGCAGAGCAACTTATTTGCCACCACAAACTTTTGTAACGTCGGCAGCTTTCACACTTTCTTGTGCCTTTTCTCCACATTTTTTCCTTTGTGATACTTCTGCTTAGACCCGTGATTATTATTAAAAGAACAAACCCCAAATGGACATGCTAAGGCTGCTGAAGGCACAGCACTTACTTCCTTTTGAAGTCTGTCTTTGATATGGAGAATATGTACATAGATTTAGATTTGCGGTAATCTTTGCATATAAAATAATAATAATAAAAAAAAATCTGATTAAATTAACAGTCTAAATATATACGCCTCGGTTTGTCTCGGATTCTTTTATCTGTGAAGTGCACTGTGCTCTCCCTGGACCTACGCTCCTGAGTGATTATGCCTGGTGCGTGTTACTGCTTTGCAACATGTGTGAATCTCATGTACCATATGTGTGTGTGAGCATGCCTGAAGTGCATTCACATCTACTGCGGTGTTTGTGTATACCTGCGTGCTGAATGCCAGTGTGTACATGTAGTATGATTCAAATCATGCTGTCTTAGCTGCTGTGTGGTGCCTAATTGCCTCTCCTGAGGAATAATTAGGTGACAAAAGCAAACGTAATGGTGCCTCTGCAACAGAAAAAGATATATGTTATGTCTTGTGTGAGGTTCAGCGTGCCCCGCCATTTGTTTGCCGGTGGTAAGGATCGAAGGAGAGGACGTGGCAGAGGCCGTACATTTGGAGGCCAAAACCTGGAGAAACAAAGAAGGTGCAACAATTAATTATGGCTAATTAGATGTATCCGTTATATTTACTGGGCCAACAATAAATCAAATGGTCCAGCTATTTTTGTCCTAAAAGACTTGTAACTAACGCCAAGCAAGCGTGTGTGTGAATATGCTGATGAGGGTGTGCTTGTGTTTATGCGCTGTATTTTAGTATCTGGGAGTGTGTGTGTGTGTGTTTGTGTGTGTGTGTAAACTGCTATTTACTGTTTACTTTCCAGGTGTTCAGAGCTGGGTCGCCGCGGACTCCCTCCTCTTAGATTAATAATCCATTAGTAATCCATTTCACTAATGAGCACTCAGCGGAGAGTCGGGACCGAGGGGGACACGGAGACGGTCAAGGGAAGCCAAGTGCATAATTAATGTCTCAGCCAATCAGATGTGCTATTATAGTCGCTCCCTGCTGGAATGAGATGTCACCTGTCCAATAAAACGTGTGCGTTTATAATCTTTTCTCTTAGGAAGAAATATTAGATTATGAGGGAAAGTATTCTAATTACTGCATTGATGGAAGTAGCCAATAAAATTCCAGTAAACAGGCAAAAACAAATATTTGTGCACAGAACTGAATTCTAATTTCAATTTCCATACATCAATCAAAAGAGAATAAACCATTTTGGACATACTTTTACTAATATTTGTGTCATTTAATGGCAATCTTTGACTGTCACTTAACCATTAAATATTGTTAGTGTGATTAAGTTTGCATTTCACCCAGAAAGTGGTAACTGGCATGCAAGCATAACTAACTTATACTTGGAAAGTACACTGAGTAGCTTCCGCTAACATTAGCCCTTATTCTGACTTCACCATTACTTTTAGTTCACGCCTCCTGCATTACAAAGAGGAGGGGGTCTAAGTAGCCTTAGCTGCCGCTCTCTCTTGCCTTGATTCAGGGTGAAGGCAAATAACCAAACAGTGAAAACTCACAGTAATAGGTAGTCCTGCAATGTCAGCAGTCCGTGCATTAATCACTGTTTTGAATCATGATGACTAAGTGGCTGAGTCATGGATGAACGTATGAAGTGATGGGACTAACAGCAAAAAGCAGTGTCAAACAATATTGACCTCCTCGCTGACTAACTGCCTGTGTGGACGTTGAAACTGCCGTGAAAAAGAGAAAAAAGAGCTCATGATATAGAATACTTCATAACTTTTACTGCACATTTTGGATCAATAAGTCTACAAGTGCAAACAAACATGAAGGATGTATATGCTGATCCATTTAGTCTAATTTTGAATGCAGAGGTGACTCTTTAACGATTCTCAGGCTCGGCTCCTCCGCTCAAACCACGCAGACTTGATAAGTATGTGGCTGTCACGCCGTGATGGGCAAAGCGCTGCTGTGTGCTTTTTAATATAGTTCCGGTGGGGTTTGTGGCACCTAAAAGCTGTTACAAGGTCTGGCACATCAAAATGAGCTGGTAAACACGGAAGATTCCTCACAGCCACCGCCAATCCAGCACGACTACACCAATCTAGATCCTGTGTTTCAAGCCTAAACAGAAGATTTCCCCAGTGCTCCACCTGGCCTCCCCACGGATCCTCTCTCTCCTGTTAGCAGTCAGAACATGATGGAGCCTGACAAAAAAAAGGCCGTTAAAAATTGAACACCCTAAGTGGGAAAATGTGGTAGGCGGGCCTATTGTTACCTCCACCCACATACATGGGTGAAACCTGACACCGTCTTCTCCTCTCACTCCCTCTACATCTTCTCTCTCCTTTTCTCCTCGCCCTCCCTCGGGGAAGCCCTGTATCCCATTCATTCGATTGCCCTACATGATGGATGTGCAGTGTGAGGAATGGGCTGTCCCGGGGGCCATGGCGTCGTTTCTGGGTTAAACAGCATCCTATATCAAACCCATCTATACCTTCACAAGCAGGAAGCCTGTTTACTGGGGCGGGAAAGCACCGCAATCCATTTCTTGTCAGGGTGTCTCATGGATGTAACAAAAACTTGGACAGCCACAGCTTTGGGAAGTGTTGTAAGACAGAGGTGGTGATGAATGTATGTACTGTGGTTTGGGGAGCTTGGAAGCTTAGGGGCTAACGCATGAGTTTGGAACATCACTGCTAACGTCATTTCAGTCAGCAGCAAATTAATAAGATTGTTCTGCCAAACAACAGGGATGTAGTGTCGGACCCCTTTCACTGAGTGTTCAAGATCAGATTTGAAGCAATTGCACTTTATTAAAATTTTATATACATTAAATGACAGCACTAAATCTGAAAAATAAAGATCATGCAAGTATTTTTGTTAATTTTAAGCCAAAATCATGTAGACTCAACATAATTATCAACTATTGTGTACTAAAATTTGTGCTATTGACCTTAAATCTCTTTACTCCCAGTTGCTGTTGTTGGGTATAGAAACAAGGCCCCGTTTACAGGACAACGCTCGCGGGTGAAAACGATAAAATATTTTATCAGATGTGCCTTTCGTTTAGACTGCGACAGTGTTTTTGGGGCTTAAAAACGCAAAAAAGTGAAACCCCCCTCCAGAGTGGAAATCTTAAAAACGCTCGCGTTCCTGTCTAAAGAATAAAAACGCAAAAGTGTGCTTCGATCTGCCAGCCCCCGTCCCTTAGATCCTCTGATTCCACACACTTTCGCGTCACTGTATGCGTGCAGACCCCCCCCCCCAAAAAAACGCTCATCTAAACGCAGAAAAAAACGTGAGAATGCGACGCCACTTTTGCGTTTTCTGTTCAGATTGTTTCTGTGTAAACATTGTCTAAAAATCAAAAGTCTCAGGCCTGATAACAGCTGCATCACGTGTTTCTGAGGCATCATGGCTTAAGTGGCTTAGTTTGTGTTTTAGCAGGAGCTCCATGTTTGCTTGATGACAAACAATCAAGCAGCAATGTTTTTTTTTTTTTTGCTTTGTAGGCCTAAAAACTGTCCATTGTGCACACATTTTGAATGGCCACACTCAAACAGCTTAACTGGTGATATCAAATCGTTATAATATCTAATGTTAATACATGCACACGATAGAAAAACACGACTTCGAACACATTCTGACCAGTCACCACGACTGCTATGAAACACAAGCTTGTGTGCAGCAGAACTGATCTTATTAGCTACAATTGCTAATAGCAGGAAAGCCTCTTGTTCTCGTCCAGCTGCGGCTGTCCGTAATGCTGTGTATTATGTTATAAAATTGGTCAAATAGCTGGTGACAAGCAGCAGATATCCACCTGACACATTCTCATTTCCTGCATGGACAGGAAGCTGCAAGACAAAATATGACAGTGGAGTGCTTTGTTGTTTTATCTTTTCTCATATCAGTCTGCACACAGACTGTATTCCTATGCAATGATAATGTGACTGAAAATGAATGTGCTATAGGCACTTGGCAGTCACTGTGATTGATTACGCAACTCAAGCAGATTTGAGCTCATCTTGTTCATTTTCATATTGTAAAAGAGTAAATGGAAAGCAGCTGCACCCTGGAGCCATGAGAAAGATGCATCCAAAAATACAAAACACAAATGCGTGTTGTGCAAAATGCTCAACTGTGGTGTAAAGAATATATGATTTGCACAGTGCAGAAATTGAGTCGGTCTTACTGTGAGAAGATAAGTAAGGGCAAAATAATGCCAAGGCAGATGCACTTGTTTTAAGACTTTTTAAAAATTGTAATGAAGAGAACTGTCTCAGACTTTCTTTTTTCAAGATACAAGCACTTATTTCTTGAAACTCATTAAACAAGTTGATTCATATTGCAAACAGATTGGAATATCAGTCATACGCTGCCAGTCACTCATAAGAAAATGAGCTTTTAGTTTTTAATTTAAGACAGAAATTGATTGATAATATGGACTTTCTGAATTGCAGTAAATGAACTACAATGTCCTAGTGGGACTAATGTATCTATAAGTCTGTTGATAACTGCAGTTCAGATGCTACAGTAGCTGATATTTTGTTGCATAATGCTTGCATATTTTAACTGATAAGCCATCGGGAGTTCAACTAGGAGCCATGTGATCATTTCAGACATGAAACCAATCGTTGAGTGAGATGACTTGATACTTCTCTCAATTGAAACCCTCTCTGGATACAGTAGCTCAGTGCTGCACCCCCTCTTTTATTAACACGTTTTCAATAACTTATGCAAACCGAAATGGAAATCAAGCCATGCCTTTTTATGCAAGTATATATTATTTTTTCTAAGATATTCTTGAATATTTTGATACCCTGCAGCAGCCTGGGAAATAAACTTAGAAATCAGTCCTTTCAAAATCTTCTCCACAATGGCAGTCCGGGGATCCTTTTTCATATAAAAAGGTAGCGTATAATATCATTTGAATACTTGAGATAATTCAGTACACACCGTGAGCACAACCCGTATGCATCTGCCTCCCTTTGAATATCTCACCTGCTGAGGGACTATGCACGCTGCATCCTGGAGGATTCACATGTGCATGTATGTACTTGTGCGTGTGCTCATGTGTTTATGTGACTCACTGTGGCGTGTTTCCTAGAGATAAGAGTGCAGCCTTCACCTCAGGCAAACAGTCATTAGAGGAATCTCTTATTCTCTGCAGGGCACCCCTCTGTAGTCACAGCCAGCAGCATGACACCCTCACTGTTCATACCGAGCTACAAAGGACCTGTGGTGGCTGATTTTATCTTGCTTTAAAATAAGATTTGGAGCAACTCCTTAACTGTTAGAAAGTAAATGAACATAATTTTGCCACTAAGACTGCACATCTTTGGAGTGTTAGGAATAAAGAATGATTCAAAAGCTCTGCAGATCTCAGAAATGGGCCCAATCCAAGTCTTTTCAATTTACCATGGGTCTGCTCCTTTTTATCCCGCCAATACAGGGGAAGACCTGAGACATTAAAATGATATTCCACTCCATATCATGCATTAAATCCAAGCTAATGCGATGTGGACTCACCTGTGCGCTGTGGGAGGATCAGGAGTCAATTAGTGAGATTGGTGGGCAGTCTTGGCCATGCAGTCCGAGCCAGTGACAGTTTGTGGTGGACCACCACACCGCAAGAGCCAGGTGAGGAGCAGGGGAGCCTAAATGAAATGCTAATACAGGCCACATAAGTCAGGGCTCTCTAATTGGAACACAGCTGCTGCAGGGACCGAGTATCCCATGAAGCGCTGCCAAAGCAGAAGAACCAGTGGGTCACCGTGATCAGGTCAGGTTCTCTCTCTGTGTGCAGCTCAAAATACTTGGCCTAAAATGGCTGGAGGAATCCACAGGAAGGGAAACACTCAACACTTTAGAGAACAAAGAAACTTATTGTAAAAGCTGCCCAACATGACAGTATCCTATTATATCAAAGGAAGTGTCAGTTAAATGCAGGATAATGACCGGTGTCTCTATTTTTACCTTTCAGACTAAAAAAAATAAGGAAGAGTTCAACATTTTGGCAAGATTTTTGCTTGCTTTCTGGCTGAGAGTTAATATATGTCCATATAAAGCTCCAGCCAGGAGACAATTAGTTTAGCTTAGCAGTTAGCCTGGCTCTGTCTGAATGTAAAGATATTACCAGCATCTCTAGAGCAAAAGGTTGTTTTTCATCTAGTTGATTTCATTTGTAATAAACAGTTTATATTTAGTTTGTTAAATCTGCAAAAAAAAAAAAAAAAAAAAGCAACTTGTGGTTTTGCGAGCCGTCATTTTCTATAGTTTTGTTGTTTTTGTAGCATCGTCAAGATTTTAAGATGCACACTTTGTAAAGATTAAACAAATGACATGTAATGTGCTAATCCCTGGAGAAGTTACACATAAAAAATAGCCTTTTGGGTCTGATGAATTCATACCATTGTTTATTAATGCACACAGTTACTTTTCAGTTAATTAGCTGTAGCGATGCTAGTAACCTTTGTTCATCTAAAGATTTTTCGCTAACCGTCTCGTAGCTCCATACTGATCTGACACATATCAACTCCCAGCAAGAACGTGCATTTCACTCTTTAACTGTTTGTTAGCTGAAATATAGAAGCACCAATCAATATCAGTATGTTATATTTTGGAATTTAATTTCAGATATTATGTGAAAAGTCTCAAACTACATTTATTGTAAGTTTCTGCTTCTTGTTTCTTTCTTCTTGTTCCTTCTGAGGTTTTCATTTTAGGCAACGTATTTTTCATTTGTGAGCCTTAGAGGTACAGATTTTCATATAGTTTTTATCTTTCTTTTTAACTTCAGGCTAAGCCAGGCTTACTTTTTCTCTCTCTTTGCAGTTTCCGTCCACTGAGTTCAGCTAAATGTCTCCTGGCTGCGGCTTCATATTTAGCATGCAGACATTAGTGGAATCAATTTCCTCATGTAATTCTTAAGAAGTAAAAGAATACTGTAAGCATATTTCCCAAAATGTTAGATGTTTAAAGCTAAATATTGTAACATTTCTGGACTGTGTTTCAACTCAAAAGCAAAAAAGGTGATTAGCAACAATTTATGGGAAGTAATTTGCCTCATGGGGATGTGCCAACACAGAGACAGATGTGCTTTTAAAAACCTTCAGCAACTTTCAAAAGATTTATACAAGAAGGAAGAAAAAAAAACCAAAACCCACCGCTTCCCTTTTAGGCCGTGGCTCGGCAGCATGTACTCCAATCTTTTTCTCCGAGCAGATATTCTTGGAAGAGAGGATGCTACTGGATCACAAGCCAAGCTTGAGTATTTTGACAGCTTCTTAAACCTTTTCTTAGATTTTAAGCTTCTTTTTCATTACAAGTGTTGGTGTCAATGCAGCGTGGCATGATGTAAGTTCAGATGAACACATGATTAGCCGAGAAACGAGCACGCTGTATCTCGCCTTTTCACACAGGATGGCAGAAGTCAGGCTGAGAGAGACAAAAACGTGGTATGAAGTGGGAGGAACTGAGGAGTGAAGAAAAATACAGACTTGGAAAATTAAGTAGTCACTCATCTCTCACTGCATTTCAAGTCCAAAAGACTCTGTCCACGTGTCTTCTTCATGTTTCAAGGCCTCCTACTTTCTCTTCAAATGGAAAGAGAATTTGCCTTAGAATAATGCATGAGCTCCTCGTGGGTGACGAACAGGAGGCTCCTGCCTCAGAAGTCTGCCTACCTTATAGACGGCAAGGCGATTGACATGAACCACCCGTGAGGGATCCTCAGGTGGCGAGGTGTTAGGCGAGCCTTTAAAGCTGTTGCCTGTAATGAGGCCATCTCCCACAGTCACATCAGCTTAGACACAGACACTGAGAAAAATTCATTTTTTAGGTTTCCAATTCAGAATGAAAGCTTCAACTCTTTGGTTTTGCTCCGGTAAAAATCAATAATGCGCTCCTGTTTTTGATGATGCCAAACACATACCTACTTTTCTTCAGAGGCATCACACCAGCCATACGAAGCCTGGAGCGAGACTAATGTGGAAGCACCAGTACGCCTACAAGACTCACAGTCGCCTTCTGCCTCGAGCTATTCCTACTGATTCAAATTCAGTCTCCTGAGGGGAAGAATTGCTGATTGGTTTTACTAACATTCATCCCTGAAATTCTTAAACACAACAATGTGCCTGTGCTTTTGGTGCAAATAGAAAAACTTAATCAGGAAGTGATGCTGGAATACAGCAACTGTAATGTGTTTCACGGAAAAGCTGTCATGCCTCTTGCTCGTTTTCTCTATCTTACGCTTCCAGCGTGAGCCGTCCTTTGCAAACTGTCCCTCACTGTCATTGTTCTCTCATCTCAATAATTTCACTGTCTTCTCCCAGTCAGCATTTATCAACCACTTACAGCCCCTAGATGTTCCCTGCCTGGACACCTCTGGACTCAGGACACAAAAACATGCGGCGCGGCTGACAGATAGGAAACTGATTCTTTACAAGTGAGGTCAGAGGACTGTATCCAAACCGTCTGGCAGAGTACACTAATATCCCCATGCTGAGCAGCGTGGTGCTATTGAGCGCGACCATGCGCATCGGTCTCACTCCGCTGCACTCAATGAGCCAAACCCACGGAATTGATGGGCAATGGGAGGGAAATAGGAGAAAGGAGGTGAGCGAATGATGTGCTGCGCTCCCTAATGCACATTATTCCATCACATAAACATCAAGATTCTTTGAAATCGAATGGGAGGTGTGAGATGTGGCTTTGTTGGCCAATTCGCAGCCCTCGATGGGAAATGTGAAAAGTGTTGCTGTCGAGCTAAAAGAAAACACCTCTGCCGGCTGTCAGCTGGAGCTCCTTCTAACCGCTCGAACTCGTTCATTATAACTACAGCCCACTGCATTACTACTCTCCTCTCCCTGGCCACACAAGCCTCCTACCTTTTTTTAAGGGTATTGTCTGCCCCCTCTTTTCGCTTTGAAAAGCATAAAAGTCTGCTGTGTTGAATCATCAGCCTCCAGTGACATTTGATGGACTGTTGGATTAAAGCGGCTGCAAGTGTCTGGAGGGAGGAAACAGCTACGGCAGGAGTGGGAAGTCAGTGTACCCAGTCATGATGCGATGTTCGCTTTTCTGCCACATTTTCTAGCCCGCTTGACTTTTACATGCAGTAAAGATGCAGTGCTGCAGCTTTCATTAGTGCACAGAGCAAAGATTATGGCTCAATGCAGGGCTATGAATTATACATGGGATATGCACTGTGGTATGGCATGCACCCCGACCGCCCGCCCCCCCCACCAATTTCCCTGTTCATCCTAACATGAAGAACACACCCACAGAGCATTGTTCAAGCACACACACACAATGACTGCACAAACATTCAAATTAGCTGAACACGTTGGCTCGCAAATACCGAGCGAATGAGCGAAGCGACTTGTTTTAGCCGTGAAAATCAAGGCAGTCTGATTCACTCTCACAGGCCCGGATCGTACTGTGAACCTCCTGCGCCATTTCGGTGATTAAAACTGCCATTCTTCCTCGTCGGCTCTGCTCAGGTAGAAGAATCTACAGAGTAGCTTCGCTTGGACGCGTTAGCAGACTGTGCCGCCAAACACAGCCGAAATTTGCTTGAAACATTAGATGCATAGACTACAATAAGAAACGTCTAGAGCTCAGATAGTGCAGCAATGTGGATCAAAATCAATTTCTAGCTCGAGTGAAAGAAAACTTGGATAATGGAGATATTTCTCAGCTCAGGTTGAAACACAGGGATGAGCCCTTTAGGTCATACCATCCCCACAGCACTGAATTCTATCTTGGAAATCTCACCACTCAGCTCAGAGCGTCTTCATATAAAAGTAAAATCAAGTTTTGTAAAAAATATGCTTTCAACTCTTCAAGGATTATGTGGAGGAGGAAGGATTAATAAGAGGAGGATCATGGATGATTAACAATCCATTCCCAAGCCAAGTGTTGTTTCTTGCACATTTACTTTTTTCTTTTTTTTGGTTAACTGAGCTTTAGAGCTAATAGAGATGTTTTGGCGCAAGAGTGTGATCTCAAAGGTTGTCCAACTGCCGTGAGCGAATGGCAGCACTGTGGCTGGAGGTCTGTCTGTTTAATGACATTTAGATCTTTACAGCAGATGGTGGACACGACGGAAGCAGCAATATTAGTGAAATCCAATTCAAAGACACTGCCAGCCGTAACTGTAATGACTTTACACATGAGGTTGTTTGGCCCTGGATTTTTAATGACGATTAAACAAAAAACAGCAAAGAGATGTCACATTAACCAAACAAAGTGGTGCAACATATGAGGGAGGAGGAGGCAGATGATGAGGAGGTTCACGTCTCCCGTTAATGAATGTGTTCCAGGTGTTCATCTAAAATGAATGACCTCTTTTCATCAAACATGACCCACACACAATAATCCACCACCGAGAGACTAAACCCACTAAAACCATAATCCTAAAAATACACTCAAATACCTGAATGAACCTTTCAGGATTATCAGCAGTCACATTTAACATGTATAGAACCAGCGGTGACTCATGTTATGGATAGAACTAAATCTGAAGGCAGTGATCCGCACTGCACCTGAATGTTCCCGTGCACTTAGCGAATAAACTGCAGATGAACGCAATCAGACTCGGTAGTTACAGGTGAAGCGTGCACAAACGTTTTCTCCGAACACACGGAACTCAAATCTTTTTGCCTTCAGAGTGGGTACAATTATAATGAGAATGGATCACAGGGCTACTGGTGCGTACAGCCCTGATTCCAAGCTAAAATGTGCTAAAACCCACCTGCACCGAACAGCAGCCACAGTTAGCAGCTAGCTGGTGATCATGCTGTTCTTTATCTGCAATGTATGAATGCTCAACAACTTGCTAACAAGTTCGCCAAATCTGTTGCCCCCAAGTGGGCAAATATCTGTTTTTGATTCATTCCTTTAATTCTTTACTGCGATCAAGATAGAAAAGCATATTGTGGCTCTGAATTTAGCTTTATTTCTCATCTCATATTCGCATCTTTATGTCTGTTTGTGCAGGTGCAGTCGTAATCTGTGTCAGTCCAGCTGGCTGTGAGCAGAACAGTGAAAGCCGAGCAGGTCAGTGGCACAAATTTGCAGCAACCATGTCTATTAAATTTGACCGAGATGGTTGGATGTGTGTGTTTAAAGGTACGTGTTCATAAGAGCGTTCACTCACATCATCATTTGAATGCCCTGTGCTGTCACGCATCTGTAAAGCAGCTGGCTGAAAAAAAGAGGAAATGTGTATATCACTCCAAATTCACATAAAATAGCGGTTTTGAGGGAGGCTGTCATTTTCGAATTGCACCCTCTATTACCTCGCTCTTCCTCTGCAAACATTGTTTATGTGAGCAGGCATGGTTTTGAATGATAAGTGCTTCCTTTAATCAGCCTCTCCGTAAACCATCAGTGGGTTGTTTACTCCGCCTTTTAAGCCCTTGATACTAAATCAAAAGCTGGTTGTATTTTTGCCTTTGTGACTCCTGCAGAGTGCTTGCTCGTTGTCCATCAGTCTTGCCGTTGCTAACTTAACAACCCAGAGCATGTGCACCTTCCTGTCTGCCAGTAACACATATGTAAAAACACACAGAACTCACGCGAGTCCGCTGACATAACCCAAAGGCTTCAGGCTGCTCGCAATCCTGCTGCCTCCATTGTTTTCCCATCACATATCACCCTGATCTTCAGAAAGCCGTGACAGCCTCCTTCAGATTTATTACTCAGTCTGTTTACATTGCACTTTTCTCATTTGCAGCAAATTTCACTGTGTTTTATGCCTGCAGTTATGTAGCGGCGATAAAGAATAAAATGAAAGGAAGAACGAAGAAACAGCATTACTTCAATTTTTCCCCCTCATTTCCTCTGTTGCGTCCTGTTGACCCTTGAGCTTTTGGCAGGCTGGCCGGTGTTGATTTTAGCCCACAATCAATTCATTTTAATCACAATGGGCAGCGCAGGGAGCGGGGGGAGCGACGTGCTAATTGATTGGCAGGTATTTGCATATACAGTATGCAACAAAATGTCACGACCGGCCTTGGTGGTGACCTGTGTGGGCTGTTGGCAAAACAAACTGATGAGGGTAATTTATCATGCGGCTTGTGCTTTGCTGAGCAGGGGCTGCCGCACCCACTATTGTTAGCGCCGCCAGTCACCTGTCACGCCACGGTGGGCACGTGGAGAGGAGAGACGAGAGGAGTAGACAGGAGAGGAGAGGAGAGGAGAGGAGAGGAGAGGAGAGGAGAGGGAGGAGCTGAGGATGGAGACATAGAGGCAGATAGGGGAGAGATGATGCGCTGAGGGGAGAGGCAGATGAGGACGATATGGTCGGTGAAATAAGAGACATTCACTGCTGCTGCCGATCAGTAGATATAGTGCTCATGGATACTCCACGCAAGCCAGTATACCATGAAAATATGTGGAGGTGCAGATATGTGGCTGGTTGAATAGAAGGTGGGGATATAGAGGGCTGCACCATTCTGGTCAAAATGAGATTTTTTTTTTCCACAGGGAATTGAGATGAAGATTTTCTTCCATGATTCGAAGGCACGCCATTTACTGATACACATACAACATAATACATACTGTCTCCATACAGACAGAACAAGCAACATGCCCATTAGGCCACATTTGTTACTTGTGTTACTGTCACACTACATGTAATAGTTTGCCCTGACCCCATAATTGTCACGTTTGGTCACAGAGGCCACTGTTCAGCAAAAGTTACACGCTCTCACTTTAACACTACTATATGACATTACAGCAGGGTGTGGAGAGACATTGAGTCGCATTTGTCTTGCAAAGCATGAATCAACAACAAGGCATTATCTTTAATCGTCTGTATGTAACACATGTAAAAAAAGAAAATGGGATGTTTAACAAGCAGCGAGCCTGCTATCTTAACACCTATCTCAGCGTTAGCACTGTTGACTGCAAGCAACAGCACTCGAGCTGTCCTCACAGTGAAGCTACATCGTTCACACACCCTGCTGATTCCCGCCTTATCAGTGGCTAACATTACCAAGCTAGCTAAGGAGATGCAACATAAAGATAAGACAACTTTGGTGTTAATGGGAGTCATGTTTCTCCTTTTCTGGTAGCAGCTAACCGCCCACACCCCCAGCCCATGCATCAAGCACCGGTCTGCAATCAGTGTTTGCCCCCCCATCAAACTGCCGGTAAGATGACAAACAAGTCGACCCCCGACCTGCTGAGATAATGGAGTGTCACTGGGATGATTTTCAAATTGTAATCTGAAATAAACTTATCACAAAGTAATGAATTAGTGGACAGTATTGCTCAGAACTCTGTGTGGATACATTTGTTTTACCTCACCATTGCTGTATTTCCACAGTTCTGACTATATTTGTTGTTCCTCACAGGCTTTTTCTTTTTCTTTCACCACATTTTAATAATTAGGACTGCACACTTGCTAAGACAGTTTAGGGAGAAATTGGGAGGGCTTGGTTTGAAGCAGCAGATCTCCCCGCTCAAAACTCAAACACAGCAGCATGTCGCCACATTAAACTGAGATGGCATAGGTGCTGTAATCAGGATGCAATCTCAATGCCATTAATTGCGCAGCTGTAATCTACCCAAGAAACGCTTCTCTGGCGCTGTCGCTCAGTCTGTAAAGCGGCATTGACGTCGTTAAAGCTTTGATTCCCTTTAGCGCCTTGATGTCCAGCAAACAATAAATATCGGCTGCCCTACTGAACTAAAAACCAATGAGATGAGAAAGTCCTGTCCCTTAGATTTTTAAAGAATATCTCTGTAAGTAGAGGTGAGTGTGGATCAATAAAAGTGTTGGATGCTTTGCTGTGAAATAACCGAGCAGCTGAGGCTGGGTGGCTGCATCATTACTCTCGCTGTTATTACAACCGTACGAAGCCTGTGGAAATCCTCCTGTGTACAGGCTGCACTTATAAGGTAAACATTTGGTCATCATCACCATAATTATGCCCAAGCACAAGTCCCCACGCACAGCCTGAGCAGAAATATAGTTAGGGGGCTAAAGGGAGCCAATGCAACTCATTAATAGCGTGCCAGACTCACTGTGATAACATTGGATCCAATCCCTAAGAGAGGTTTTATTTTTTGACCAATTAGCTGCCTGAACAACCTATTGGCCATGAAGTGATCTCTGCAGGGACTTTATCAGACCATGCTCTATTAAATCAGCTCTCTGGCTGAGCAGTTATGTACCATCACAGTGCTTAGAATGGCTGGCTCTGATTGATGTCACTGCCAAATGCCAAGTAATAACGGCTGTTATTGTGCGTCTCGATGCTGCTGTTTCCTTATGGATGCATCCGATGCTGCGTGTGTGTGTGAATGTATCTGTGCACTTTTGGATACAGACATAATGGGCGATTTTTTTTTTTTCTTCTTTTTTTTTGTGCGTGTCTGTGATAGACCATTTCCAGCTATATGGCTGGTTGGAAAGATTATGATAATGCTCAAGGGTGGAAGCTGTTCTGAATCAGAAATACAGTGTTAGAGTATTCACAGTGTGTCTTCAGGTGGGTCAAAAGGCCTGGCAATAGGTGCTGTATAATTTAGCCATGTGGGAAGTAATCATAATGACTTGGTAAACTCTGCATGAATGCTTCCACTGACACGTCTGAGTAACTCCAGGTTTGGGGAATTATTTTATGAAGCGTAATAAATGTTGAGGACGTATGAATGCCGTAGATTGAGGTTTCTGTACACTGATTTAATTTCATTTAGCTCATCTAGGTCTTTTAGATGTGGGTCAGTTGCATCATTAGTGAGTGTTCAGACTGAAAACAGCACTGCATAGAAAAAAAAATGTTGCATGTGTGTGAGACAATGAAATAAAGTGCAGAAAGGCCAGTTTGAGTGAAAACATCCTTGAATTTGAATAATGCCAAAACACTGCACTGCATTCATAGATTTGTTTTTTAAGCAACGACTCAATTATCAGTTTGAGTTAAAGTTTTGTGAAGGTTTTTTTTTTTTTTTTTTGCCAACATTAAGGTCAAAGTCAGGGATTTTCAAACACGTCCGGTCTCTGTTTCAAAATCGATCCAGAGGTTTAAGTGCTAACTTCAGGCAGCATTCTTAGTGGTGGTGAATTTTGGAGTAAAACTCAACTCAAGGTGCAGCTCATCTTATTTCCAATGTTTTGGTGTCTGTTCGCCATGTGACCATGGCAACCATCGCAGCGAGGTAAACGATACAGGAGCAGTATCTGAGTCCCCTGGATTATATCTTTGATCACCAGCATAGAACAGACAGATCAATGAAGCCTGATGATCTGATCTGGGACAGTAAAGAAGAAGAAGAAGAAGAAGAAGAAGAAGAAGAAGAAGAAGAAGAAGAAGAAGAAGAAGAAGAAATGTACTTTATTTATCACACACAGGTTAGTTGCACACTACACGGACACACGCCATGCTTCCGTGAAATTATTTTCTCCGCCTTTAACCCATCCTTGGTCCGTCCTTCCTCCATGGCAGACCAGGAGCGGTGGGCTGCCAGCCGACAGCGGCGCCCGGGGACCCAACTCTGTTCGTCACCATTGGTCAGGTGGTGATCTTCTTGCATGTTTTTAGTGGGGGTTATTTAAGGAGGATTCCCCGGGGTGAACACAGGGAGAGCATGCAAACTCCACACAGAAAGACCATCACAAAAGAATGTGATCATAGTCATATTGCTAAAAAAAAGGGTACAACCTGCTGTATTCAGCTGCATAATGAGATTATACTAGGTGGATAGTGTGTAGCTCCAGCCCGCGGTGTACAGGTTGGTAGGATCAGACGTAGCCAGGAGCAGCCACTTGCTGTCTGAAGGCACCTTAAATAGCTTTAGGAAACCTTTATTTAGGCATTATTTTGTCACATTTAAACATGTGTCATGTATAAAATACTGGCGTCAGCATAGAAGATAGCCACCATATGTAGGTTTGCCATTTTAGAATGTGACCTCCCCTAAATTTCTATGCAGGTATTCACAGTGCTGCAGACCTGAAACATGATCTACCACGAATTATGTTTTAAAACAGTGCTATTGCCTGTCCCACCCTTAGCCAGCTCTCCTCTCATTTTGTGTACATGCACATATTTGGTTTCCTGTGTTGCATTTCTGCTTTCCCCCCTCGGTCTGAATCACCTCAGCTCTTTGGTCACAATCCAAAGTCAAGACCAAAGCCAACGCTTGTGGCTATACAGACAGGCCAGCCTTGATCCTTCCATATGAAACACGATGAAAGGCGGCTGGCTGCAGAGAGGTCGGACGGGGTAAATGTGTCAACCCCGCAACACAAAACACACAGAGGAGTGAGCAACACGCAGTCCCTCCAAAACATACCTCAAATAGAGTCCCTTGTGTGCTCTTTCGTTACCTACGGCCTTTCTTTGGTTTGTGCCATGTATAAGGCCAGACTTGGCGCTCATAAGGGCAGGCAGTTCTAAACTGCTATCATTGTTGTGTTGGCAGTGTGAAGGCACACTGATCCCTCTGAGCAGGATGATAAAAATCTGTCACAGTCGCCTGCATGGAGGAGCCCATTGTTTTGGGGATTAAGGAGGATTAAGGGCGGATGCTGGCGACCGAAGGGTTTGAGCAGTGTGACCCTTTCACTAATCATTATGAGACAGATACAGAGCACTCAAACTCCTAAAGCCCGAGATCGCTTTGGATTATCAATTATTCATGGCTGACAGGAGCGAGAGTGAGAGGGAGAGAGTATGGGAATGTGGCGACAGTTGGAAAGGTCCCTCAACGAAGTGCAAGGAGTGTCCACAAATGTCTCGCATAACATTTAGGGATGACTCATGAGACTCTTGTTTTTCTCATATTAGCAGCCAGCGTATTTAATCTGAACATGCTGAACACAGCCATCATCCACAGTCACTTGTTGGCTGTGTGAGGGACTTTCAGGCAGAAAGCACAGCCAAAGACTCAGATCAGTTGTTTTAATTGTCTATATTGTCTTAAATTTTTGATTTGCAGATCTTCATGAGAGACATGGCACCCCGTGGGGACGTGGATAGCGCTCACATCTTTATTTAAAACCTGGTTTTAAAGTTGTTTGTGTTTCTCTCTATTTATTTTCCTTCAAATACTTTGATGCCAGCAGGAGGCTACAATCATCATGTCCGTCTTGGAGATGTGAAATAATAGCACAAAAATGATTACAGTAATTGTTTTACTTGATTATGCTGGTTGTATAACAGGATTTTTAAAGGAATTTTGGCTTCTCACAATTTTGGCAGCAAAAGCACACGGGGTTGGGCCAGCGCTAAGAAAATCTAGCTGAAGACCCTCTAAGTCAAACAAATTAATGGCAACAAGCAAAATAATGTAGCTGTTAAAAGACTTTCTTTACCTTAATTGTGCTTGTTTTATTAAACCGCAGAGGTGCCGTCTGCAGAGTAAAAGCACACATCGTGTAAAGTGGAAAACATGACTCGAATTAAAAAAGACACATCACCTGAATTTATGGTGCCATTAATGTGTGCCACTTCACACCTCCCGGTTCGCAGAAGTCATTTTTCTCTTTGCCATTTTCATCATGTGTCACCGTGAGTGACATGGCTGTTAAAAAGCTAAGAGGTGAGTGATGTGACTGACTGAGGAGAAAACGATTAAGCGCAGCACCCGTGTGTTTATAGGCCACTTCACCTGCCCTTTGTGCATAATGTGCCTGCTGCACATCTAGTACATTACAGAAAATAGCTGGTTGGATGCATCAGTTGCAGCAATTTTAAAACAGAGCTAATCTTAGGAAAAGTTTGCTCTTTAGGTGCAGCTTCACCTCTAGTTCAAGAGCACAGAGACCTTCAGAAGGTGTCAGTGTGCCACGGCACCACCAGCGCTCGTGCCGTGAATTGCGCTGATGGGGGTGTCACGTCCTCCTCCTTTCAGTCCCTCTGTCCTCCTTAAGAGAATTCCCCTCCCGCCTGTGTGAAGCTGTTAGTGTGCTAATCGCTTCAGTCCTACTCCATTATCAAGGTGCAGTGTTCCTGCAGTGCAGTCCCACACTCCTCACCTGGTCTTTTGGGGACAGTTGGAATAAGATGATGAGGGCTGGACCAAAGTATACGAGTGTGACCGCCATAACACGTAGACATCAGCCTGCTGACCCGTGTCCTGAGAAGTATAACTCCAGCTTTAGGTGTTCGTATGGTAGGTGTTCCCTCTTTGTGTTACTGTCTCTCCATCGCAGCTCAACACAGAAACCATGATGCACAAAACCAGATTCAGGAAAACTTAGATCACGGTTTAGGTCAAAATGAGTACGTTAGCATACGTGATTTAAGTTCACTTATATATGTAGGCTAAAATAAAAAAATAACATCCACTTTTGGATTCAACTGGGACACAAACGCCGGTCTCCTGGGTGAAAATCTCATGTTTTACACATCCATCCACCCTGACATCTCCTTACATGGACTTTTTCGCTCTTTATACGATCACCTTGCATGATCGTATGGTATGAGCAGCAAGCGCAAGCTGTTTCAATGTACATGATCCAGTGTGGGCACGTGAGTATTGCTTTGACTTGAAAAACTGTGACCTTATCCTTTAATTCTTTCTTTTTTTGTCTACTTATACAGTGAGTGCATGTCAGGGAAGATTAATTCAAAAAGCAAGGAGGGACCTGCTTCACTTGGACTCTTATTCAAACGCTTCAGATAAAAAAGGCCCAGCTGACGTGCCCGCTCTCCCCTCCTCTGATTGCATATATGAAAATGCCGTAAATGACATTTAAAGAGCACGCAGGCCCAGCTCAACTCTGCTTTATCATTTCACCCAAATGGAATTACGGTCAGATAACCATTAAAGCAGAAAGCAATCAGACGTCAAAGTGATTGAAAAGCACTCTTCAGGAGAGGCATGGAAACTGTTTTACATATAGGCCTGTGTTTTACTACATTGCTTCCAGTCCAGGAGAGAAGGATATGATGATGATGATGATGATAATAATGATATTGGATCTCTGTGCTCTGTTATTCTGTCAAATGAATACTCTAAACCTTGTGGCGTTCTATCAAATTAAGCTGAAAAACACATAACAAACTGGATGAGCAGTTAACTGCTAACATCTATAGGGTAGAGAGCTCATGGCTTCGCACAAACCATCACGACAACTGAGTGAATTTAAGTCTGATATGAAATTTCCTGCACGAGAAACGTATATGGAATTACAAAGATTACAGAGGCAAAGAGGAACATGGACTGCCTGTCAGTCAAGACGGAAAGCAGCCATTAAAGTCGAGCTGATGCGCCGTTCGACTCCATAAGCCATTACCAAGACAAAATGCAGAGATTCACTTCGGCGCAGCGACACAAGACCGTGTGATGCCGCGGAAATGACGAGATGATGCGAAGACGAGCTTTTGAAGTAATTATGGTGGTTTGACAATGCTGAAATAGAGTTGTCAAGTTCCTGACCCCATTATGACTTGAAAGTTCATAACAAACTTTAATCCTGTGGAAACACTGAAGAATGACAGTGATTTAAAAGGCTTTGCCCTTGCTCATGGGGACTATTGACAGTGGGTTGAAGTTGAATTTACAGACTTCTATTGAAGTAAAGAGCTCATACTGTAGCTCCGGGTCTGCTTTCATTGAGCTTCTCCTTCCAGTTTCACTTTCATGTTGCTCTCCTGTGTAAAGTAACAGTGGGTCATAAAATGTGTATGTCTCTGTGAGCGTGTGTGTGTGTGTGTGTGTGTGTGTGTGTGTGTCAGACTTGTGCAGCCATGCATGAGATCCTCAGTGAGTCTGAACCTGTAAATATCTAAATATCCCATTTTTCCACCACAAGCAAAACCATTATAAAGGAGAAAAAACAAGACATACATGTAGCTAACAGCGTTGCAGTCATCTCAGAGACATTTGAACCTGCACTATTAATGGAAGATTGTCACCTAATGAGATCCAATTAGAACAACGCCTAATCAGGTCACCAATAAAAAATGAGTGCTATCAGATGCCTGTATGGATGTTAACAGATTTGATTAAGGGTCTCGGTGCAGCTATGCAGTAATTTATGCTAGCTTTCCTTAGCAGGAAAACTTCTAGGAAACCTGAATTACATCCTTATCTATAGGTGTGACAGGTGACACAGAAAGACGCCTCATGGACGCTGTGTAAAATGTAAATGGGAACAGAACGTCATCATTTGCAAAACACTGAAACCCCATATTTGATTGAAAATAGCAGACAACATATCAAATGTCGAAACTGAGAAATTTCATAGATTTTTAAATTATATCCTCATTTAAAATTTTATGCCCGCAACAAGTTTTTCCTGTGTTTAGTATTACAGTACAATGTACTGTATCTGTGTATTTCCACTTGTATTTTTATGTCAACACATGTGACTGAAATGTGCACTAACTTAGCTCTAAAACTGAAGGCTTCATTTGCAAAAACATATCTCCTTTTGGATTCATTTCCCTCAGTCATGTTCTCTTTGGTGCTCTCTGTCTGCTGGCCTGACCACTGATTCAGTGGACGTCTTGCTCGTGTTGTCAGGGACTGGGGACGAGGTGTCCGTGGTGGTTTCTTGAGGATCCTCACTGGGTGCTGCACTCACAGGTGGACTCATGGCAGTGAGCTCGTCAGTGGGATCCTGATAACTTTCCCAATCCTAAGAAAGTTTGGATGTTTGAAGAGCTTTTCTTTTTACCTTAAACAATGAAATAAAAGCTAAATAACAGCTCGCTTCAACAGCTCAGTTTGCTACAACTGAGGGCTTCATTTGCAGAAACATGTCTCCTTTTGATTCATTGTCCTGAATCATGTCTTTTTTGTGCAGCTATGGAGCAACAGTCAAACAGCAGTTTGGTTTTGCCCTTTTAGGAAAAGCTTTTATCTGACTTGCTGTTGAGAGGAGTCTTTGAACAAACCAACAAAATGAATCTACATACCATGCTCTCACTAAAGTTGCTCGGTCCGGTTGCAGACATGTTTGTTAAAACTTGCTAAAATTCAAACTGACGCCGATGAAACTGTGAAGCCTTGAAGCCTTGAATAACAGTTCTCAAGGTTTCTCGAGGGCTCTCTCTTCTATACCCACACAGATGGACTGCTGCTGCATCACAACAGTTCCACTTCTGAGATGACACTCCCTCTAAAAAACACATGAAAAATATAAAATAAAAAAGTGCCCAAAGGGAAAACAGTGTAACAACAAATGAATGTGATTTAATGGAGGTGATGAAGCTGTTTCAACCTCTTCAGAATGAATATAATCACCATTAACTGGCTTGTTGTCAGTAACAATATTAATAATCTCAATAGCACAAAGATCCATCCGGTGTCACTGCTAAATGTGGCTATTTTTTAATTAATTAGGCTGATAAAAAATGGTTTTGCTCAACTTTGCTCTTCATATGATCTGGTGGTTTGGGGTTTGCCCAATTATACCAACACAACAGAAGACTGCAGGTACATGTTAACAGTGAAAAGACATATTTTTCTTCATGCGCTTCCATTCAGCTACAGACCATAACCTTAAGGCTCTCATGTTGTGTTAAACTAAGTCTATATAACTTCCTGTTTCAAATGAAAGATTGAATTCACTTCTATTTACACTATTAATCATATGGAAAATAAAATGTAATAAAATCAGATGAGTTCATCTAAAAACAACAGACACAATGTCGACATTTAAAATATAGCAGAGTCTCTATAGCTCTGTAAATACTTGAACATTTTATCCTGTAAAAATACTTTTTAAAGCTCACTGATGGAAGGGAGGAAGGCCCAGCCCAGCAACATGACATCGATAACACTGACATTGCCACTATACAAAACACTTTAAAAGCTTAATATTATGAGCTAACATTGCTTTCTTACCCTCAGATGGTACTGCACTTGGCCAGGAACCGGGGAGCTCCAGCTGGTTCACAGCATCTTCCAACATGTAACCACATTCAGAGGTAAGAGAGCACAACAAAGAAACAAATTTCCATTTTTGGCAGGTAAGGAAATGAAGGCCAAAGCCACACCAAAGCCCATAGTCTGATGGTATAGTTGTTACTGTTTCAGGAGCTCTTTGGTCTCAGCCTGTACACCTTATTCTAGCACACAGCATTTCCAGCCAGCAAAGTGTGGAGCAGCACTAATAAATAGCTGACACAAAAAGCAGCCAGCGGCTTTAATGAAGATACAATCTCCACTAACTAAGTGTGCATCAGTGAGCGAAGCCAGAAATGTTGCCTCGGGGTAAAATAAATGTCCACTGCCTCTTTTTCAGCTCTGTTTTGCCTCAGGAGCTGTTAAAACACACAGTAAACGATCAAATTCAAAGATGGCTGCTTTGTCCTACAACTGAGCAGAGTGTTGGCTGTAAGTCTTTACAATTATCCACATCAATGTGCAGGTCTCAAGCGCCCATAAACTCTTCAGAGAGGAGATTCATCAGGCAGTTTTCTGCTCTTATTGGTTTTCTATTATTATCTATTGTTGTGTTTTCACAATATTCTTCTGGACTTTTATGTATTTATTTGATTAAAGTTAAAAAGTAAGTCCAGCAATAGGTTTTCTGGTACTTTTTGCCATTAGTAAATGTTACAGTGTTCCGATGTCGGAGCTGAAAGACCAAATAAAGAAGCCACGCTCGTCCTGAAATGTAATATTGTGTATATTGAAAAGCTGTAGGTGGCTTCAGCGAGTCTACAGTGGAGATAAATCCACTCTGGTGCCACTGACAGATGTTGTCTTGTGCCTATAAAATAATACAAATTAGATTATATCTCTGGCTCTGAGTAATACGGCTAACACTGGTTGCAGTTTTGCAGCAATGAGTAATACAAGGCGAGCATTAGGAGAAGTTTTGGGACTAATCTATTGTCTCCAGAAGAGGAGCGGACACCATGACATTATTTATGACAGAAACACACTGCAGTGTGCCATGCTAGATGTTTTAAATAACCAGACAACTGAATGACTCTAATACCCAAATAAAAAGCAGACCGTTATCTCGAGTTATGTTGAAGGATGGGGCTCATGCACCTCCGCTATTATGCCCGGGCTCCGTGTCATCAATCCTGCCTATAGCACTAAATCCTGGCCAGGATCTATGAACCCCTATTGGTATTGGATTTCAGGACAGCTATGAAACCCTCAGTCAAAGCTTTAAAACATCATCTTTGTCTTAATCCACTGATCGATAGGTCTGACAGGTTGAAATAACACAATAAAGTAGATTTAGTGGTCTAGCAATGTGGGGACATTTCATACTTCAGATTAAAGGCTGGTGCATTGTGCTCTGAAAGAAGAGCTAAAACACTGTCTCTGCTATCCAGAACATCCTGAATGAGGCCCCTCCACGCAGTGAACAATATGATACAGGATGTTTTTTTTTAGATTTATATTTCATTTACTTCTTAAAATCTCTGTTTCTATTATCCTGCATATGCAAAGCTACCAGATCCACCTCTTTTCCTTCAAGTAATTATTAGTCCTACTAAGTAAATATGTGAGACAGCAGAAATCCTACACAACCTAATATTTTCAGTAACATATTCCCATTACTCCTGACTGTAATTATATTTACAAGAAAGGTGTTCCATCATGTCCTACTACATGGGACATTTAAATTACAAATGTGTTTTGGAGGGTCATTATTATAGAGACAGCGCTAATGAATAAACCTATGTAAGATTTCTTTCATATCATTTGTAATTGCGTGCTTAAGTTGATTGATGCCAGCGCGTTTTCATTGACCGTGGGATTTTCGTAGGAATCTGTCAGGAAATTAGAAAGTTGAGACTCTAAATTAGAAATGAGCGAAGGAGCGCTTCTTTTATCTGCAAGATGTGGGTGAGAAGTCCACACAGGTGTGGCACATGGGTTGATCAGAGAGAGAGCCAATCAAACGGGTCTGGTGTGACATTCAGAAATCAAGTATGGAAGTGTCCCAGTTGTCCCAAAAAAGGCCAGTTTGGCTAATACATGTGATCATTGTTGTTAGTGATAATGGTTTGTCCATTTTCCTTCTTTCTCCTTTATATAAAATCCTCTTGGCACTAAAGAGTCAGTCTTACATGATCTACCATGTCCAGCCAGCCAAAATGGACTTTGGCTCAGTTTTCTAAAAAAAAAAAAAAAAAAACATCAGCTGAATGTACAAATTAAAAATAAATACATTTGTGAATACAAAAAAAAAGAAAAAAAAAGAAAAAAAAAAACAACAACAAAAAAAAACAAAAATGTAACCATAATGAAAAAAGGGCACAGGGCACCTTGAAGAAGACACCTACTGACGACCATTTGTGGCCACAAAGGGGTGCATACCATTGTACACATACAATATATCATAGTAATCAATAGACCAACTATGTAGATATTCAAATACAAGTGCACACATACATACACACAGGGTCTGTGGAGATCTGGGTTGAGCAAAGGATGCAGATGTGGAAATAAATGCTCAATTTAATGTCACCATTAGAACCCAAACCGTACTGGATTCGTGTAACGTGTAATGAGCAGAACATCCTACAGTTAAATAAAAGCAAACCTGTCAATTTTGCTATTTCAGCACTGGCATATCTTGTCATTTAGATATTTTATATGTTGAACATGCCCAAATTGATCACCTCTAACATTTCAGGGCCTCTCAATAAATAAATAAATAAATAAATGAATGAATAAATAAATAAATAAATGAAAAGATAGATAAAAATCCACACACCTACAGTATTGGTCATTATTTGCTACAGTCACAAGCATTCTAACCCATTTTAACATGCTGGAGTGCAGTAGATTGACTCATGTTTTGATCATTTTGCAGTGGTTTTACTTTCTGTCAACACATGTCAATGTGAATCCTTTGCTCAGAGCATGTTGGAAAATATACGGTGAGCTAAAAGACACCATCATCATCACCATCTTGGTGACCCAGTACCCTTCCACCTCATGACCCAAAGCATGACTCATTGCAAGATTTCACTTTTTATTACATTACACATTACACAGCTGCATTTATGTTTTATATTACACATGGTTCCTTACAAAAACAAAAAAAAAAATTGGATCACATGATGCAGCTTTTTATCTGCTGCTATCACTCAACCCTCCTTGAAGCACAACAGGAGAGTCAAAGGGCTAAACTGATCTTCTGTCTTAATCTATAACAATCCCACAAACACTCTTCTTGAGTGTCACACGAGCCTCTCCTCTGTGACAGGGAGTTTATCTGAGGAGGGAGCCTGCTGCTATTAGCAACAAGCGGTTTGTCATCTATGTCTTATTGATCATTTACATGTACATTCCAGGCGACATTGTGCTGACATGTAATCTCACATAGATGTAAGTGCCGCTCAAGATGACAGATTGGGAGTGGAACCCTTTTTTTTTTTTAATATATATATATATATATAAATCACAATGTATGACAAGCTGCCACCACTGATAAAGGCCCATTTAAATGTATAGAAGGGCGTCGTGTTAAAATTTGTCGCCTGGAGGGTAGAGAAGTTACTCTATCAGGAGGGTTCCCTCGGGGCCAGTAAGAAGCTGAACCACTGAGCGCTCACCCCATGAATCCTATTGTTAGTCTAATGAACAGACAGGATTTGATTAAAACATTTCAAACATCATTTGGCCCGCGATGCGGCGCCGAGAAGCTCCCCTACTGAGCACACTTAACACCCTGATGATCTGAGGCGGGAGGCCTCTTACTCCCTCTCAAAGGTGAGCCCACAAATCACTGTAATGCATTCAGCAGGGGTCTCTGTCTGCTTCCTGCTCCCCTTCTCTTTGCCGCTCACAACATTTGTCGTTAAAAATTCATTAGACGCTGTTTGTATTGCCTCCTCAAGGATGTCACCCATGAAGGCCGACTGTGTAGGAAGAGGTGGCTTCCGCGGGCCGGAGGGGATTGATGGAGCTCCTGGTGTATGCTGAGGTACTCTCCATGGCTTTGATGTATGCATCAGATCACAGAGTAAGAGGCACGCCCGGAGTTTGAAAGAGACATGCAAGTGGCTTCTTGCATGACCACTGTGACCCCTGTGAGTTTAAGTTGCAAGCTTTTTCCAAAGCTTTCAGTCACTTCTCACCAGCATCCTGTAGTTTGGATGAAGACATATTACCCTCAGCTATCTCAGGTTTTTACTGACAGTTTTAACCCGTCACTGTCACTGTGTGTGGTTCCACCACTGTGTCTGCAAGAAGACATCTGTCTTATGCCGTGTTGATCACTGACCTGTTGCTTTGACCTCTGTTCTCATGAAGCGCATGTTAAGGTTGGTTAGATTAAATATACCATTCGTCTCCCCATCAATGGGTTGTCTGTTGAATTTGTGGCCTGTTTTAGATTCCCTGACTATTCTCATGGCTGTAAAGTATTAACACACAAACCATGAGTGATGCTGAGGTGAAATATTTATGGGCATGATAATGGGAAACATTTGTACTGGTGCTTAGTAGAATTAGCTGAAACTGAAGTGTAATTTCAATACATAGTATTTTTATTTTGAGAAGCTGAATTCACTTCCTTTTCACTTTGTCTCCCTCTCTTTCTTTTAACGCTAACTCTCCCTGCAGATAATTTATTCAAGGCTCAGCATTTAGCAGACATAATCCTCCTTGCTGATGCTTTTAGGTGCACGTACTGTACAGTAATTGTATAAAAGAGTAAAAGTGGGGTTTCAGGCACTCTGATAATCACCTACTCTTTGCCAAAAGCACACCAAAGGTAGTGTGGAAAATGGAGGGGGAGAAAAAAGAAGGAGGGAAGCCAAAAAAACTCGACACAGGAGAATCAGCTGTCTACTGGACCGCTGAGCCGGGTCAGGCTGATAGGAGCTTGGCCAGCACGGTTGGTGCACCCAGGCTCAGTCCTGTCCTGCAGCTCCGATGCAGGTCCCCGGCCATAATGGAATCTGACAGGATGTAAATGAGTTTTTAAAAGAGCTGGTGAAAGCTGGTCATTTTTCTCATTTAGTGGTCCTGTGTATTGGCCAGGTCCCCAGCTGTCACCCTGCATCCCTGCCTTTCCGGGGATACGGAGGTGCATACAGTAGCAAACCTTGATTACTAGCGCTATATAGGGTGGAAGATGCATTTCACACTCTTTATGTCTTTTTCTGCAGTCATTCATTGTTCATTTTATTTCTGTTTCTTCTGCATTGAGAACACAGCAGAGAGCAGGGGTTTCCAGTCTTTTATATATGATGCATTCATAAACTTGAACAGGCTACCCTTTCAACATCACTCAAATATGCTCTTACAAATTTATTTGAATGTTATTTAACATTGTTAAGTAGGCTGTATAAATGTGTATATGTTGCATTATTTTGTCAACCAACACAGTTTACACAGTTTAACGTACAGTTTCTGACCATGTATCCATTACCTTTAGCTATTAATCATTTGCCTACTTTTAGCTAACTGTTTCAGCTGCTTATCAGTTACTTTTAGCTAACCGTTTCAGCTCATCATCCATTGCTTTTAACTAAAAATTCTAACCATTTATCCATCCGTTTAGGCAACTCCTTCAACTGTTTACTTTTAGCTAAGCATATAAATTGTTTATCCATAATTTTAGCTAGCTAATTGAACTGGTTATCCATACTTTCAGCTAACTATTCCAAGTGTTTTTCTTTTAGTTAACAATTCAAAAACTGTTAATTACAAGTCAAAAGCTGTTAATCATATTACCTTTGACTTGTTAACTACTTTGCCTTTTCACTTTCAATTTTTTAACTACTGACTTAGGTTTGATGGGTAACTGTACAAGTTGTTTTTAACTGGTTATGCAACTACCGCAATTTAACACCAATATGATGTACATAAGCAAACAAGACCATTGGTACGAAGGTTGACTATTTACGGTGCACAGATTGGACAGTCTGTGTTTACATTTTCCAGACAAAGTTTCACAGTGAGTGGTACGTTAGCCAGTTTAAAGGAAGCATGAGGAAATTGTTATTTTGAAAATCTTATTTTGATGTCATATTTTGTGGTTACTGATACTGAGGAACGAAATAGAAATCTCATTCATGAAATACATTACAAGGCATGGTTTACAGTCCATGGAGGAATAAGTCATGATGGACATTACAGGCATATACTGAACTTGTTATGTTGGCCTTGCTACCAAGCTATATCTTGCGTTTGGCTTACTAAAATTATAAAGGACCATTGATATCTTAAACTAGGATCTGTTCGTTGTCTGTTTCCAACAAACTTTTGGTGGTTGTTACTGATGCGTAACATCAACCTTTCTAGCAGTTGGGAAACCACAGATAAGACTTTTCTCAGTCTTGAGAAGCTGCAGCATTTATTAACTGACACACTGTAACCAATACTGTACATTTACTTACTGCTAACCTTTTCCTCTGCTCCACTGTCACTGACTGTCACTTTTCTGCTGCTTGCTCTCTCTCAACCACACACTTACTACACACACAAGAACACAATAAGAGAACATTGACTGTTTTGTGTTAAATCCATCTCTGTATGTGGTGCTTTATCACAACAAGGACAAGCTTTGTTTGAGAAAAGGCTTGAGTAGCAAATCAAAAGACTGCAGATAAAACCAGGAGAGTTTGTAAATCCTACGACCAGACTAATTGTTGCGCCGATTCTCTCTGACCAATCAGTGGTCTGCAGTGTTGTAACTCCACCTTTTAGTCATGGCTCAGAAAAACGATGTAAAATGGAATGACAAACAACTTTTGCCAAAGAAAACGCAAAAATAACCATTCTAATGTGTAATGAACTGAACTGGACTGTACGAACAGTACTAATGCAAAGTTGGCTTTGTCTCACCATTGTCACATTACAGTGATTAATCTTACATAGTCACAAAGACATGCATTACCTCATTGCTGGCATGCATCCTGTAGACGGCTGTGTTTTAACAAGAAAAATAGCATTAAAAATAAGTTGCCTCCAAAACAAATGCATGTGCTAGCCAGATCAAGGTCTTGACGACACAAGGTGGTGGTGCTTGTGTCCACAAGGGGTGCCAAAATCCACACAAAGAACCTTGTAGTTGCTTAAAAAAAAAAAACAAAAACAAAAACAAAAACAAAAACAAAAACCTGGACTTTCTATTTATTATACAAATGTGAGGATTTATTTTTTTTAATGAAAGCACAATTTCCAGTTTTAGTCAGGTTAGTTAAGCTTAGCTGAGTTAAGACTAATTAGTTGAATTGCAGCCCCTGGCATCTGAAAGAGAATCCCCCCATGTAGAGGTACCCCTGTTTGGAAATGACTGACATAGAGGATTTTGTTGTGAGCCTTCAAAGATTCGTTCCTGTCCTGTTTAGTGGAAAATCAACATTAGCTCTTAAGGTGATTATAGGAGTCCTCATTACAATGAAGGTTTATGTTTGCAAATAACCTCAATATAACACGCTATTAGGATTATGTTTATGCCATTAATTGTGCAACAATAAAACTATCAAAAGCAAATACAGAACTCTTGCATGGTCTTAACAGTTATACATGATGCAGTCACCTCACCCAGATGCTCTCAGGGCTGCTCAGCAGTACCAGTGCAGCATTAATGAGCAGCGATAATGACTAAAGGCAGTTAGTTAGAGTTAAATGGAGCTTGAACACCCAGCTGACAATGAACCATCTACCACAGAGAGGTTGATCAGGGCGAGTAAAGGCAGGCTCAGAGCTCTGGAGCTCAACCTGAGCCTTCACGTGTCAAACTCCACACAGCAGCAAGGCGTTAAATGGAGGAAAAGGTGAGTACAGCACTAGTACTGGATGTACACTAATTAAGGTTCTGGTGCCAAGAGTGTCACGCTTGGTTCGAAATGTTTTTGTTCGTAAACCACCTAATTACAGTATATTCATTTCATGTTTGATAAAAGGGATTTGAATATGATAATGATAAGCATTTGCAGCACACAGGATGTTCTTGCTGTTGATCTGGAGACAAATTGTGTTTGTTTTTTCTGACTTTTTACTCATTACTTACATGAAACTATTCTTTTTCAAGTCATTAACATGTTGAATACTGTAGGTTTTGATTTTATGTATTAAAATGTTCTCCAAAGTCACCGTTGACCTCAAACTCCATTAAACCCCATGTGTGAATGTGAATTTTACTGTCTTACATTTGAATTCCTTTGGTGCCTTTGATTTTGACCAATAAGAGCATGTCACACCTTTTAAGTTAAGTAATTTCGAACTTATTAGCATACAATTACCAATAACATATGTCTTATTCTGCTACATGTTCCACTATGTTCACCAGCCAGGTTTGACTGTGCTGTTGCTGAGCAGGTAGTGTACAGTGGATTTATCAGAGCTGCTGTGGCTGGAAACAAGTGAACCAAAATAGCAAAGTTGCTGGTTGTAAAACCAAAACAAAGCAATGACCTGAAAGAGGCTAAAATACTCCATAAACCTGAGAACTACAGAGGTGGGTGATAATTATCTATAGGATTGTCACTACAAGCAATTCCTTTCACATTGCTTGTAGTTAATTGATCTAACGTTAATAAAAAAGTATTGATTATAGCAGCTTTAAAGTACAAATTTTACTGTTCAGTAGCATTTATTCTCAATCACAAAGGAAAAACAAGAATAAAAAATGGACAGGTGAAGCCTCCATTAACTGCCATTAAAGGAAAAGAAATGATGGATAAACCCTGTCTGAAAACCACATGACTGTGGTTTAGTCATTTGTTCTTATGTAGCCAGCATGTCACCCACTGAGGTATTGTTTTGTCTCTCGTTGCCCTAACCTTGACAGATTATTGGCCGCGCTGAGAAAACCCGGACCGTTTTATAGGCTGAAAATATTGGCAGGGGAAGGCATCCTTGTGAGGTAAGCAGCTGTGCTGGCCATATTGCGTATCGATCCACCTTGTGCCGTGATGGCTGCACTTAATTAGATTTATATTGTAAACAAAGACTCACAGTATGAAATTTGAATTAGCAGGTAAATGTTATCCATCAAAGCAAATAATAATATTTTGTGCAGTGTGATGCAGTATTGGTATTTCGGAGATTTATCTGGGCTGTAAACGGAGGGAGAATCTTTTACCCTGAGCATTTACTGCAGGCTGTAGAGCTGCATGCACCCTGCGTGCTCTTTCCCTCGTCTCTGCAGGCTCAGTGATGGACACATCGACCGACAAATAAACACAAACATAGAGGAATGCAAGCGTACAGGCGTGCTCTGCCGTCGTTCCCTCGAAAGGAGAAGCAGGCAGACACATGAGGCTTTGAAGATAAGGGAGAAAAACCAACCTAAGGTACCAATCTGCACACTTCATAATAGTTGCCCCAATCTGTCTCCACAATTGTGTCGTCATACTCTGCAGGGCTCCTTTTTGACTGTACCTGCTTATAGTCGTGGCTCCAGGAAACCCCACATTGTCCTGTTCTAATCAAATTAATACGTGTAAAGGCATGATTCCAAACGCTGTCAGAAAAACCTCAAGGATATGGAGCAGATTATTGGAATTCAATCTGATGTAATTAAACGCTCTTCTTACAGTCTCTCACTGAGAGAGAGAGAGAGAGAGAGAGAGAGAGAGAGAGAGAGAGAGAGAGAGAGAGAGAGGAAAAAAAAAATCCCCTCAGTTACTTTGAGGTCTCATTTCCGGCTCCAGATATTCCTCTGTGTCAGAGAGGGGGGTGCACAGGATGATCCATCCAGATCACTGTGTTAGCTCTCAGAGTATAAGTCAAGCCTAATGGTTCAAACTTGGATTTAGCGAGGGAAGCTGGGGTTAAGACCTTTGCTTCTCTCTGTTTAGACTGGAATCAAAAGACTTTGTTTCCTGCATGAAGTCAGAAGGGATTCAGATGGATTTCTGCTTCTTGTTTGAGGAGGTTCATAAATATTCCCATTGGTGTAATGTAGGATATAGCAAATACTTGGAGCAAATACTTGCATACCTGCAAGTACCTTTTTCATTATTATTATTATTTTTATTTTTATTTTTTCGGTGTGCAGTGTGTGTACTTACTTCAGAAGAACCACTGATGTGTGTATCCTCTCCAGACATTGTGCACAAAGTGGCTCGGTCCTCAGGCTTTGTGATGTGTGCCAGGTCACAGAGAGGGAACAGGCAACTTCAAAGTCGCCTGGCAACAGGGAGTTTTATACACTGTGCATCTGCTGTCTTCACTGTACTCAAAAGTGACGTTATCACCCTGGTCCCAAACTGTGCTTACTACAGTATGTAAGCCTACAAGTAGCTAGTTAACCCCGATCAGACCCCCATCCACTGTGATGGATCACATGTTGTTGTTGTTCTATAAAAATGACTTGACATTAGTGCCTATGTAAATATCCAGTCATGCTTCAGGGTTTGATTTAAAAGTTAATTTGAATGCCATTTTAATGTGAATTAAACTTCCGCTCAACTTTTTGTATTTTATGGAAAGGCATTTTTCCAGTAATGGTACCTCCATTGTTTTAAGGGCATTGATTTTCAATCCTCACATGTTGTTAGACATATAAAAAAAATATTCTGTTTTAAGTAATAATTTGCCTCTCATATGATTTTTTTTCCACCAAAAAGTTTGATTACCTCGTGAACAAAGTTAAATCATCTCCTTGTCCCTGCTTAGAAAGCATCCAGACTATATAATTATGCAAATGTGTTTTAACTTCTGCACACAAGCCATGAGATTTTAGGGTGAGCGCAGAGAAACTTTCCATCTTCAGCAGATAAATGTGGAAACAGCCTTTTGGTGTCAAACTGTGCACATACATCATTCTGCACAGTGAAACTCATGCAATAAGCAATTTTTCTTTCTTTCTTTCTTTCTTTCTTTCTTTCTTTTTTTTTTGAGTGGCAGGGGGGCTTTAACTTTTACCAGTGCTGCAGCAAGTTATTGCTGCACCACTGTGCAGTCTATGTATTGGCTTGCTTTGGGAGGTTCCATGTAGCATTATTATTATCAACAGGGCTGTTCCTCTTAGCTCCTGAAAAGCCAACATTTTGGTGATACATGGCTTCACGGCGATACACTGGCTATTACAACTTACTTACTTATTTGATAGTGAACTTTTTATTGGAACACATGTGGACACTGCCTTATAGCGATGTATCGGAGAAATGTAGCTGCGTCACAGGTGCTGGATTTAAACATTAATAAAATCTAAGTTAAAAATATATACATTTCAAGTGGACCACATTGTAGCAATTTAGCGGCTTTGCTTGTTTGCCTGTTTTCTAAGCAGCACTGAAAACAGTAATCATGAGCTCTCCTCAACTATGGACTGTAGTCGTACAGTAATTACTATTGCAAGTGACATCCACTGAAGTAAACCCAATAGCCCTTGAAAACTGAAAACCTTATTGGAAACCACATGACAGCATTCATCATTGTACAAAACAGTTCTGTGGAATGCATAATTGCATGCGTATATGGATTAATGCCTCCAGCTGACACTGTCTTTCATTATTATGATCTGTTATTGTGTAGAACTCCTCTCAGCCCCTGTCAGCCCTGATCCTAGCTCTTTGCAGAGATTAACCACTTATTCACTGTTCATTTTGTTTTTGTTAATGACATTTCTCACCTATGTTTCCAGTGTCGCCAAAGCAGTCAAGAGGAGGCTCTTTCTTTGAATTGCATCTCCTGCTGGTTCAGAAACCCTTGCTGATGCACACTTGTAAAGCAGAGTCCTTTTTCTTACTCCTTGACTTACCTTGAGAGACATATTTTCTGGATGGCTTGTACAGAAATTTTCTTATACATTGGAAAAACTATAGAGAATAATATTTAGTGTACATGGATACATGTGTCTGTGCTGCTCAAACGCTCTGTAACCCACAACAGGATGAGCCGATAAACCCTCTATTGGTCCTCTCTAATGTTTGCTAGAGCACATTTTGAGTGTGTGATAGCTTGTTGAAAAATTAGTTGTACTTAACTCAATCTGAGCCATTTCTGTCCCTCTATTGAACAATGTTAGGCCCCAACTCCACAACCTTTTCCAGGTGGTTTTGATTCAGGAAGATACCTCATCATATCTTTTTTTTGTGTGTAGTTTAGTTTACAGGACAGAAATATGTATATGAATAACCCTAAAAAGTCTGTCAAAGTTTGAGCACTTTTTTAAAAAACATGCTATATTAATTGGTTGAGATGGCCATTAATAGTAAAGGTGCTGTTAATGCTAATGTTCTTACATAGCTGGATATTACAGTTTTCTGATTTTAAACTATGGCCAATCATACAATACAATCATATTCCACTATATATTGGTGGACTTTATTATATCAGTGTCATTTATTGTAACTAAATTGTGAATCCAGGGTGATACGGCTGATAAAAAAATGACTAAAGAAACACAGAGGATTCATTTCCCAAAACACAGAAGCAACTGTGAGTTAGTTCTCTTTGGGTCAAACTGCATATTATATGACTTTTTGTTCTTGTTCATATGATGTTTTTTTTATTTTAGGTTGTTCAAAGTGCACTTTTGCTGTGAATGGACGTCCCAGCGGTTTGGTGGAGCCTCAGGATTAAAAAACTATGAGGTTAGTTGAAACGTTTTTTTGCTCTTTGTGTCAGTGAGAAGTGAGAACTCCAGTCCTCCTAACGTTTCGGTAAAACTTTACATTTTAACTGATGGCCTACGGGCCGTAACGCTGTATCCCGTCATGTTTATTGCATGTAAAAGCATAAAAGTGTGCAGGAGTTCTCTCCCCTCTTGCTCACGGATATTTCCTCCTACACACCTGTCGACAAGAAACTGAAGGTGTGAATGAGCCTTCAGGATTTGCTGTTAGTGTCCAAAAGAACTAAAGTATGCAAAAAAATTAATTTCCCACTGCTTCGACTGGGTAACAGGAGGATTGAAGGAGTATTAAAGAATAGATGGAGGCTTTAGTCTTTTCCAGTAACCTCTGGCATCAAAGTAACGCCCTCACTGACACCTGGCATCAGTTCAACCACCAGCAAGTCACTGGTGCAGCTAAGAAATAAGACCCTTGATTGCATCTCAGCACTGGCTGATTGAGGGGCCTTGATACCTTTCCCCACACGCGATCACCTGGGAAAGAAAAGGAAACTTTCATTTTCAGTCACTCTCTTGGTGACAGAGCACATAGATCATTAAAAGTAAGACCAGAATAAGATCATTTGGATTTTTGCTCGGATGACCTTGAACACCAAGACCATCTAAATTTGCAGGGGACGTTTCTTTTCATGTATTTAATTTATTCTTAAAATATTTCATGATAAAAAAAATGTATGTAAATGACTCTGATACTTCTGCAGTGCTTCCTCGGCTTTCTCTTTCTCTCTCTCTCTCCTCGTTGTATTCATCGCCAGCGGAGAGAGGCCAGATTTGTGCGAACAAACACAAGCACAAAAATAAATTAAGAGATCAAAACCCATAGAGAGGAAATGAGTCAGTATTCCACACCGTGTACAATACAATATCATAGCAAATTAGCAGATTTCAATGGCTTCCACTGACTACCATAGATTTACAATGTTCAGTTGGCTGCAGATCAGTCCTCAATAGATTGTGTCACTTTCCTTTTTTTTCATTGATGGTTCTGATAGACAGTGACTTGTAGATGACCATGAAAAGAAAGCGGCTACTGAGGTGTGAACAGAAAACCTGGGACTACGAGCCAGCAGTCATGAGAACAACAGCATTTGTTCACATCCTACTAAACTGCCATTGTGACCACATTTTAAATCCAATAAGCTTCTCTACAAAGGTACAACATATAAAACTGTTAAATATATAACTTTTTAGGGCCTTTCAAAATACATTTAATGACATTTCTTTACTCCTTCTTCTCAGACTCAACAGCGTATATACTCTCTGTAGATATTCATCACCTCTTTGATACGGTTTGCACTCCTTATCTGTGACCAACTCGACAATCCTGCAAGCTCTCCCAACCATAGCTACTGAAAAATGCAAATCAGATTTTTTTTTTTTTTGATACACAGTTATACGTATGTAGTACCTATATCTCCAGTTCCAAAATACAGTGGTGGGCTTAGTCTGAGAAAAAAAATGTCTGGAAAGTTTTAAAAGTACTCCTTTGATTGTGTACGGTACTTATGCCACCAGACGCGAAGTTCGGTTTGCATCGGTCCATTTGTGCACCGTGTCTCTGTAGGGGCAGGCGGAGACACGAACAGCAAGTTCACCAGGTCTCTGTGTGTCTTTGCCAAACAGTCCACTCTGTCATAATTAGCGTATTTGTTGTTTTGCTCTTTGGTCTATAAAAATATGGGAGGTTTACTCCAGCAGAAGGCCTATTCACAGCAGAGTGCGCTCAGTTCCGTTTTTACGGCCTCGCGAGGTGGTCCGAGAAGCAACAGGGTCTGGTCTGTAATGGTCCTGTTGCTCTGGAGCTCCTGGTCTAGAAGCTAGGATGTGATGTGGGAAATCCCTTAATCAAAGTGGCTAGCAGTTTCAGACAGAGGACTTCCAGTGAGGCAAAAACTGTTGGTGGGATCTCGAAGGTGTCCGATCCTCCGTGGCACGAGCGGGCGCTGCTAACTTCACAGAGCAGGCAGATAGAGTGGAGAGGAGGTGGACGCGACATTTTGACCCAACGACAGATAGCAGGAGGGAGCAGTCACAAACCCGGAGGAGCCGGTCACAGGAAATAGACAGTGTTTGACAGCAAGTAGTTTGTCCAGTGTCCAGGGGAGACTTTGCTCCCTCAAACAGTCACTCCCTGGTTTTCCTGTCTCTGGCTCTGTTATGAGACCTGTGAATCAACAAGAACAGAGCAAACATGAGATGATTGTTTTAGGACACAGTCACTGTCACTGCATTCCCAGCTCCTGAGAGAAGTTAAATTACTTCTGAAGGTGTTTTTATTCATTTTACATGCAGCAGCACAGTAAATCTTCTGCTTCGTAATTCAGAAATGTAATAGTTACTTCAGTATTTGGAATTAAAGTTTGTCTTTGCATTATAAACACAGCCGCTTACTGTCACATGTCTTCATCTTCTTTTACGTATCAAGTAATCATTCAACATTTTGGGAAACAAAACAAGCGCTTTTAGTTTCTTGCCAACAGAGAAGATCGACATCGCTCTCAGATCTGTCCATTAAATATGAAGCTAGAGCCAGGGGGACAGTTAGCTTAGCTTAGCTTAGTCAGGAAACAGGTGGAAAGTAGCAGGAAAGGACTCTTGCTAGATGTTTCCTCTTGTTTCCAGTCTTTATGCTAAGCTAACATCATCTAACTTAGGACAAGACAACAAATAAGCATACTTCCCAAAATATTGAACAATTCCTTTAAGTCTTTGGAGTGAAAGTTTGTCTTTGCAGTATAAATGCACCTGCTCTCGTTCATAAACTCTCCTCTCCTTTTAAGAATAGGTTGACATTTTAGGAAATATGCTTGTGCAGAGAGTTAGATGACAAGATTGATGCCATTCTTACATCTGTATGATAAATATGAAGACATAGCCAGCAGACGGTGAATTCAGCTCAGTATAAAAGCTGGAAAGAAACACCTCTAATGCGCTCTACAAAACAGGATATATCTTGTTTGTGTAGTCCATAGTGCAGCCTCTAACTGTTTCCTCCTGTTTCTAGTCTTTATGCTAAGCTAACTGGCTATAGCTTCATATCATAATAATATAAATCTTCTCATCTAATTCTTAGTAAGAAAGCAAATAAGCATCTTTTCCAAGACACTGAAGTATTCTTGTAAAAGCAAAAAATCGAACTTTTGAGGGAAGAATCATTGCATGCATCATGTGTCGCTATAAGCGCTGTGTATACCGATGGCTCCTTACCAAATGGAAGTGTTAATTGCAGCACTCTTCTAGCATTATGACAGGAAAAATAAAAACTCAACAGCTTACTCTCTGTCAAATCAAGTGTTTTTCCTGTCAAATATTTAGAGTTCTTCAGCGGGTGCAACCGAATAACAAAGCCAGCCTCACAGTGCAGAGACTGAGAAACAATTAATCTACCGCAGAAAGACAAATCTGGAAGCCTCCTCACCATCTGGCCCCTGCCAGTCATACAGCCAACTTGATAGAGGCGCCGATGCCTTACAAGACTGCCGCATTGCCACCGAAGCTTAATTCATAATAATGAACTCTTGATGATTTCACAGGGTGCAAATTGCCATGAAAGGGGCAGGTGTTGGATGGAGTACTTGCATGTATCACAGATGACAATGCCTGATGCTGCGGGAATAATAAACATCTCAATGAGCTCGGGGGTTTAATAGAGATAATGTCACGGTTTTGTCGGAGCTGGGCATGAAATGACCCAGAGGTATAACAGCTTAAAGCGGGGGCATGACTGTGCTAAGTGCCTGACTGTGACCGCTGCCTAAACAGGTGTTTAATCCCAGCGCTAGTCACCCTATGCCAACGCCTCCTAGTGGGCACACTGAGATTGCAGTGGCCCTGAATGGTCAAGGAGCCGCAGATAAAACGGAACGGACACATCTCAAGAGAAATGGTACACACGATTTGAAATAGATGCCTGGCATAGAGGTCTTGTTTATGTCAGCTACCACATAGTCTGCCATGGTAATTTTCTTCTCTCTATGTTCCTCTCCCTTTTTCTCACACCCACGCTGTGGCAAATGGTTCCCCATAAATCTCACACACAAATCTCATCTCAGAGAAATGCAAGCCTTCTATTAAAAAGAGGAACGAATGTCAGATGAATATGAGATGAATTTGCCCTATGAATAAAATTCACAGGCCCTAGGTGATTATTACCTCGGGTTTATCAGGAAACGACCATATTACTCTATTTTATATCTTATAACAGAGAGGGAATATTTTACATTTTTTGCGCAGAGTTGTGGGAAATCTGTGGCAGAGCCCGCCTGGCTACTGAACACATGGGCAAACTTTGAGTACAGCGGGGGCTGGCTGTTCAAACAAGACCAGAAAGAGAATTAGACAAATTCGAGAGAGACTGAAAACTGCTGCAGGTATCAGAGTAACAGAGAGGAAAGTCACGGGCAGAATCCATCTGTGTTAATGTCTAATTTGTGCAGACTTCTCTTGTTATGGATCAAGCAGGCAATCCACTCAATACATATTGATATGTACCCAGCAGTGTTCAATAGAGGACGAGGAAAACATTTGATTTTAGGGATGTTACACAGAGTTTCCTGTCTCTGGGCAAAGCTGAACTGCTTTGATGAATAAATTGATGCTGGCTTTCGTATACATTTTGCATGCACATTCAAGTGAAAGAGCAATGCAGACACATCTGCTGGAGCCAGTGAGGATTCTCCACAATACATATGGAGTCCCTCTCCAGCTGGGAGTCAGAGGATTTAAAGCAAATGCGCCCGAGCTCATAGCCCCGGCTTGACATTTCCTTTCTGTGTGTGAACTCTCGCTGACTCCCTCCAAAATGTCACAGCGCGGTGACCCACGGTGAACGTGTGAATGGGCACGCATGAAAGAAAATTGATCTACTTTGCCCCTCCAAACTGTTTATTGAGAAGCTGATAGATGGGAATAATGCAAAATCTCAGCAGTTTGCGGCTGATTAAAGGACGCATGATCGATTTTGTGCATGCGCTGGGAGCTTTGCAAGGTGCTGCCGAAACATCCGCTAATGGAGTGAAGCCGTTTTTAGCTCGTCTGTCATCCCAAAGTGCTGCTGCTTTTTTGCATCAGCTCACTATACTTGTTTCTAATACTTGTTCCTGCCCCCACTGTTTAATGTTAAGCCTTGTGCAGTCAAGCATGCTCTCTTTTGGATTGGAGCACGCAAGCCGCACAATAGCCTGCTAGATGAATATTCATAAGTGAACTTGTAGGTTAGGAATGATCCACAGGTTAATAAGGAAAGGGAAATCGCTCATTACATGCTGGGAAGCAAGATAATGCCTGAAGCAGATGCTGAGATCAAAACACATGAACATGTATGCGCGGGCCTCCAGACACTAGGCCCCATTCCACATTAAGAGAGTTCAAAGCTATCTGGGGTGTTATGTCATTATCAACCCTTTCATACTGCATTTCTTCAGAACATCAAAGCAAACACAGTTCACTATCTGCATACTACAATATGATCAGAACTTTAATGCTCAAGAGGGAACATTAGAACAGATTGAACATTGCACTCCCACAGTGGTGGCTTCAGAAAGGAACAACAAAATGTCATTTGATTTGTTTTAGATACAAACAACCTACCCCTCAGTAACACTGTACTGTACAGATTATCTCTGCAGCTACAGTGTATTGCATGGATGAGATCAGATGATTGCAGGCGATATGCCGTTCTCTTTCTTTGTACAGTATATTATAGGATCAAATGTTTAAATCCAATCAGCGATAGCGTTAGATAGCCTTCTCTGTTGCTAAATAGACAATCATCTATATGATGCACTGTGAGACGATGTGAGTTCACGACATGCACCCTGTTTCTATATATATTTTCAAATCTACTGGCTTGCTGTCTGGACTGAAAAGCAGCAGGATCAGATTTTTTTCCTCAACAGCGAATCATAACGTAGGCCATAAATGCTGACAATATTGACCGACAGAAGCGCCTGGTTTTCAGAAACTCTATGAGACTGGGCAGTTTTATGGCTTTGGCCTCATCCTTTTTACTGCACTGTCCGTTAAATTTACTACACGGCTACTCTCTATTTCCCAATCACATGCATTAATATCTGAGAGTCTGTCTGGCGCCGTGTTTTATTTGAGCACACAGACGCCATCTGACACAATACTTTAAAGACAATATACAAGGCATGCCAATAAAGCAGAGCAAAAACAAGCCGAAAATAAACCGGTGGGTTTTACTGGTATTGCTGCACACATGGATTTTCTGCGGTTAAACACACGCAAGGGAACTGGTGAGCTTATGGAAAAGCGAGTACGCCAAATACAGATATCAAACAAACAGACGGTTGTATCTGGATTTATGTGTGCGCTTGCGTGTGTGTCACTGCTTCCTGTTGTTTGCATGTTCTGCTAAAACTGGAGGATGATGTGTCTGCGGTCTAATAAAACCATAAAATTGGTTGTAATAATTTTCATCAGATTGCGAGAAAATAAAAAAACTAGTAGAAGGATAGAACTCAATTACCAAATCAACCGCCACGCATAAGGAAAATTGATTTGGGATAAATTGGATATGTGCAGCACCCGCTGATTCATGGTGAATAAGCTGACTATCGGGACATACGGTCACTTTCATTATTTTTTAATTAGAGAAACTGTCTATGAATAACAAAAAAACTACCTTCAGTATACAAAAGAATCAGATTCAGGGACTTTCTGTTGTACCTTGCTGCCTCCATGAGGCCCTTGGTGCTCTGTAGCTGCTTGTGTTGCTTCCTGCCTGTGCGGGACCAGGGTAAGGGTGGAGTTGTTGTGGTGGTGGTAGGGTGGTGTTGGTGGTGTTGGTAGATGGTTTTTGGCTGTCTGTCAAGGGGTCATCAATGCTCTCCATAGTGCAAGAGGGTCGAAGGGGACTCTTGTCGCGTCATAGAGCCTGGGGGGAGAGAGGGAGAGGAGATGGGGAAGGAGGAGAGGCAGAGGTGGAGGCGGTATGGTTATCAAGCTCATAGTGAGGATGCAGCATTTTATTTTTACATTTTTGTTTTGTTTTTTTTTCTTCCAGATTCAGACACAGTCACACCACCATCACCAACGCCACCACCATTATCAATTTGTCTCACTGAGGTGTCTTGAAAATGTGCCCGTTTGGCTTTGTACAAACCTGATGAGCTGTTCTGTGCTTGTGTTTGTCTCAGGGAGACTGTTCTGAGCATCAAGCGTTAAATATAGAAGTGTGGGAGTGAAGCAGGGGTCTGATTCTGCACCCACATGGAGGCAAAATACAAAGAGCCTTGTGTTTTTCCAGTGATTTGTTTTTAATGACCACAGACTTGTTAAGCAATGAAATGCAATAGAACAGCTGCAAAATCATTAATTCATTCACAATTAATTATCTTAAAGCAATTTGCAATCAACGACTATGATAACCTTTTATAAGTATGCCCTATTTAAAGGACCAGTGAGTGAGATTTAGGGAGATCTACTGGCAAAGTTATGGCGGAAAGTCCTCAAAAGGATATTTCTATCAGCCTCAGCTGCGCTGTATGTTTGTGTCAGTGTTTTAGCATTTTCAATGTGAGCATGTTAGCATGAGCACAAAGCATCGCTGTGCACAGGTACTGTCTCACAATACTGCTAGCAGACTCTTGTTATGTCTTGTTATGTATAATTTGAATTGCAGTCGAACAAAAACCTTGCATCTTCTGAATTTTTCAGATTTGAAGAATTAAGTCTTGCTTTATAGACTGACAAAATTCTCCTACTCCCTAAGCCAAATAAACCTTTTAAAAACCTTTATCTGAAAAATACATCCTCACAAAGCTGAAAACCATGTTGTTTTCTTGTCCATGAAAACTTGCCATTTTAGAGATACGTGGTTTTCAGCAGCAATATTAGACTGTATTTACACTTGTGCGTGAGTGTGCACATTGTCCTTGCATGTGTGCATGCGTCGTTGCCTGCTTGTTGGAATAAACCTCCAGCTGTTCTAACTTGGAGCTGCTTGCAGTGCGAGACGGAGCCAGCAATCACTCCCTGCTTCATGAAATCAATTGGCCTGTTAGGCCTCACGGAAATGGCTGAAATTCTGTACCTGGGCTGTGTTGAAACTTGCGATGCAATATAGGTAGGGGTGCTTTCATTGACTAGCAGATGCTTTGGGTTTAAGCAAAAGCGGATCAATCCCACAAGCTTTTAGGCTATTGATATACACATAAAAAGACAGACTTCCTTGTTCTTTCTAAAGTCTAGTCCAGTATATGTCCCAGGTTCCCAAAATGAAGGGCTTCGTATTTTCCAAGCTGAGATGATGTGCTGACTTGGCTCCCTTTAGTAGGGACCTGGCAGACAGAGTTAACGGTTAACAGCAACAGGGCCTCTTTTTCTTTCCCCTTTCTCTTGGTCTGTCTGGGGTGGCCAAGCAGCTGTCTTCTTAGTGGTGATTCTGTTCATCCCGCTGTTGGATGTGCCTGGAGGGCCCAGAGGGATCAATTACCAAGACCGGTACCGACCCAGAACCACAGGAGGAGACGTGGTGACGGTGGGGCTTTGGGGGGATCCCATCAGCCCCAGCCTCTCCACAGGGAGAGGAAGAAACAGAAAGGAAGTGATGAGAGGGGGGTATAGGAGGGAGGCCCTCAGCAGTGACTTACAAACCCCAATTGAAAGAGAGCTTTTCATACCCTGCCGAACACATGCTGTCACTGGCAGATGTATAAATGCGTAAATACTCTCGAAGCTTACAGGGAGAGACAGACTGGCCTGGGGATTGTCATATGTAAACTGCAAACTCTGTTGAAAAAGGCTGTTTGTGTGAGGATGAAAACAGCCTATACTTCCATGCGTATACCCTAGAGCCTATTAAATATGCATGTGGACACCCATGAGCGCATATTATCAAGCATTTTACTCATGCTAAAACACGTTTCCTGTGCCATGTTCCCAGCATGGATTGTTCCTTCTCTACTCCAGCCAACTCGCTTCCTAACTCCTCATCTTTTCCCTTCTTCTTTGTGTACTAATTTCCTCTTCTCTTCTCTCCTCTCTACAAAAGTCTTGATTACAGTAATCACTGTCTTCCTCTCAGTGGGTGCCACCTGCTCATAGCACTTTGTTCACAGCCTAAATACCCCAATCAGGACCGACCTAATGAAACGTATGATCCATCAGGTCGGTCCTGATTGGACTTAGATAGACATTTAAAGATTTTCAGTAAATTCAGTTGTTTCCAGAGTGTTTTATACATTCTGAATCACTGCTTCCTGCTATGTTGGAAAATGATCGCGCGCTGTATCATTACACGTGCAAAGTACAGCGCTCAACAAGACAAGTTGATGCATTTCAATGCGCCTTTAGTGAGTCGCTGTGTATGAATCATCAGAGAACATTGGCTAAAGCATGTGTAATCTATTGGAGCCTATGTAAACAGCACAGAAGCCGTCAAAGAAAAAGTCTCTCCAGAGTTTTTTTCGTGCAGTATTTCGTGCAATTATAAATTGGACTGAAAGGAATGTCCTTTTCTACAACCTTAACAGGCACTTAAAGGCTAGACAACAAGAGCAAGTGCTTGATGAGTGCCAACAGAAAATGACTTAGATAATATTTTACGACGCCATACATCTGACTGGCTCAAGTCTATTTCTCCGTCTTTCGCTCACGCTGCTCTTTTCTTCTCCCACCACCGCTTTTCTGTCTCTGTTCTGAATCTCGTCTTATCAGGCTGTCACAAAAGCCGTCAGATAACCTGAGGTGATTTCGCTTTTCTCCCTAATGGTGCACTCACTCTCCCCCTTTCTTGCCGAGCTCCCCGCGTTGGCTCACGCAGAGAGAGAGAGCTCCTTGCGTTTCATCTGCCAGTCTGGAATGGTGGAGGGCACAATGCAGAGCATCCTCCTCTCTGGAGAGAGACGGCGGTAAGCCTTTCACCGAGAGAAGGAGGTATGGGAGATGACTGCTGAGACTACATGTCGCTTTGCCAAAAGAGAGCATTTTGGAAAGGTAGCAAAGGCAGCATTTGACTGTGGTAACTGTCATAAAATGTATAGTCAAATCATTTAGCGTCATTGAGGGAGGAAAGTAGCCTATATTGGGAGTGGGAAATCAACCCCTGGTTGCTACGTAAAAGTTTTTCTGCAGCTGGATATTTTTGCTTTTCATTCCAGCGTGGCTCATATGCAGTTTGACACCCTGCGCACATTTTGCCACTGGAAATGTTCAATTTCAGGCTTCTCATGTCTTTCTACAAGTGTGGATTTTGTTGGCTGGAATGAGGACTGTAGCAAGCAGATTTAAGTTTTAGTGTGAGCTAATGCTAACGTTAAAACTCTGAGACATTGTAAAAAGTTCAGATGACTACATAGTTAGCCAGTTAGCCCAAGTATTATTGCACAGTATTAAAATTAAATGTAATTAAAATGGTATTCATTCACTTTTGATTCAAGTTTGATAGCTTACTATACAAAAACATACTTAAACAAGCAACACATTGGTTAGATATATGCTTTAATGTCTGAATTTTATCAGCCTGATTCATTTTTATGAGAGAAAAGGATTTGAGGATGAGGAGTACCCAAAGACTTTGGTATACATACATACATACATACATACATACATACATACATACATACATACATACATACTTCTATCAATACTGTTACTTGAGTTTTCTAACTTAACCTTTTCCAGCACTAAATGATATAATTAGCTAAAGCAACACTCTTTCCATTTGGAAACAATGCTAGGTTACTACTGTAGATGGCAGGCTAGTTAGCTGGGCATGCTAATGTTTGTTTTGCTGCCAAACCATTCCTTTCATTTTTGCTCTCATGCTCTTGGACAAGCTTAAAAAAACCTCCAAAGTCTTGAGATAGCATTGATCTGACTGCAGATCGCTTGACAGGCCTTTTTACTGAACAGTCAGAGCACTTGAACATTTGGTTGCATCAGTTATATTTTGACAGATCTTCCTGGCCAGTATTTCTGTAAGTGATTATTTATCATTTTAACGTTCGTACGGGTCGCCCTGAGGCTTGCATTCTGGCAGACATTCAGCTTTATGTACTCAGATAAAACACAAAGACAATGGAGTGGCTGCTGATGGACATGCAGTCCAGTGTCCATGTGCAATTTATGGTTTCATTAATGCAGTCAAGTGAACCCAAGGAGATCATTTAAAGTCTTAGAGCTTGAAATGCTTCATCTGAGGAATTAAATTTTCTGTTAGGTCAGTCCTTTAGAGGAGAAACTTGTCACTGCATCAGCGAGACTCTTGATACTGAAATAAATTATGTGCTAAAGCTTCACAAGTGCACCTCTATTTGATATGTGTCCTTTTCAGCTGCCGTCGTTGTGCGCCGCTAATAAAAGTAACCTCGCTCAAAACGTCGCTGTCAACAATAAGCAAAGTACATATCAATCTTCATATGTTTCTTCTGGCGTTGGCCCTAGAAAAAAATCCATATTGTGTTTTTATTGACAGGAACAACATGTACTCTTCAAAGCGGGGTCAGACTAAGATAAATGCATGGAGATCAGGACAGAGAGGAGGACGGGAGGGAGAAAATGTGGAGAAAAGGCTGAGGAGTCAAGCGAGAGGGAAAACAAGCGTGCGAGGGTGTTATTTTTAAACAGACGCACATCAAATGGTGGCTGCTGAGATGAGTGACGTTCTGTAGGTCGAGGGAAAACGCACAGCATACATCTAACACGCTGTGCAACTCATACTGAGCCGTGTTGCCGACGAAAGGTAGAGAACAGGTCAGCGGTGTCATCCTGAACAACAATCTCTCTGTTTGACAGAGTAAACACAAACTCTCAAACATTTGACCAATACACGCAAACCGCCTCCTGACATTTGTCCAAAATAGCCCTTTATGGGGCTAAGGGGCTGAGTCAGATTGACTTGGCTTAGTCAAATGGCCTGAGGGACATGTCTGTTTGTCTGCATTGATGTTTTCGCACAAACACCTGACAGACAGGTCAGACATGCTCACTGGACTGCACAGCCAACAATCATCCTTAGGCGATATTGGGGCGGCTGCAGTTTGGGTTTAACCTTGAAAGGCCTCAGGGAAGGGGCCATTTGTTCAAAGTTAACCGGGGGGAGGCTGAGGAGTAAATTGTTTGTTTTGTTTTTGCCTGTGGTTCTCCCTTAGGTCTGCTGATAACAAGAGGTTTATGTAATTTTTGCTTTGGAGAATTGGCCTTAACCTTTAATGCGTTTTATGCAATTTTAGGTTACACGCATGGTTATGAAGCAATGTCCTGAAATCTTCCCGACTTTCCTAAACTTTCCCAAGATTAAAGGAAGCAGCCACCTTAGGCCAGTTCATCCATCGGATAAATTAATTGGACGATGTGCGATCATTTGCTAATCCTTTTTGACACATACTCAATTCAAAACAGGACAAAAGTCAATATATTTAATGTTAAAGCTCACTGGCTTCATTGATTTTTTTTAATATATACTTATTCTGACTTTGATGCCAGCATCATGTTTCAAACAAGTTGGGACAGGAGCAACTAAAGACTGGGAAAGATGTGGAATGCTCCAAAAACACCAGTTTGGAACATCCCACAGGTAAACAGGTTGATTGGTAACAGGTGAGAGTATCATGATTGGGTATGAAAGATGGAGCGAAGTTAAGCACTTTGTGAACACTTGATTGCATAAAGGATATTATTACATGGGCTCAGGAAAACTTTGTAAAACTGTTGTCAGTCAACAGTTCGCCCCAACTTTTCCTGAATCTGGGTTGTATTTGTAGAAGAATTTTAAACAATGACCCGAGCCTGCTTGTTGCCAGTATTAGAGTCCTTGACAGTGAAAGCTGCTTAAACACACACACATACACACACACAGACTGGCACAGATGAGTGCACATAGCTGTCCAGCCATTTGACTAGCTGTCACCAAGCTTAAAGTAGCCAATGAAGCAAGCAAGGAATACCTGTCACGTCCCACATATTGTCAGCGTTGAGAGGTACATTGACTGACATCCTAAGCAGGATATGAAATACACAAGTAGGCCAAAGCGTGCAGGGCCACCCTTCGCAGGAAAGCAGGGACACATAGTCATAGTCAAGTATGAATATGCCAACAGCTGGAAACACACACCAGCAGACATCAGTGAGAGCATGTTAACATACATGTGAGAATGCACATGAATCAGATCTATTAGCCTTCAAAGACACTGTGACTACCACATTTGCATACTCAACCCCCCCACAACACAAACACACACCACACTAGCTCTTACATGTGACAAATATAATAAATGGATCCAGCTATATGTTACATATGTGTGTGTATGTTTGTGTGTGTGTGTGTGTGTGTGTGTGTGTGTGCGTGTGGGCTAGCTGCCTGTCCAGATAACAAATTACATTGTAGGTGGAACATGTAACGGCTGTCACCTACAAGCAGGTATATTCAGGTTAGTGTGAGGCCACTGTGCGTCACACACACACGCACGCACGCACGCACGCACACACACATACACACACACACATACACACACACATACACACACACACACACACACACACACACACACACACACACACACACACACACAGAGTAAGAGCGGAGGGACAGCAGCTAACAAATAAACCGCATCATCTGGGCTCCCCATTCAGCGTGTGTATGTGTTATGTCTGTGTGTGTATGTGTGTGTGTTTGTCTGTCAGCAGGAAGGCATAAACAAGTTAGTCAGCTGATGACTAAATCATGACAGATGCATTAATGATGCCCCACCGGTCCTCAGTGTTCACCCATTGACATTCACAGATAGGGCAGCTGTGTGGTGTGTGTGTGTTGTGTAACATGTTTCTCAACTGAGACCTCTTTAATTGCTACAGTATAGACCGCGCATCCAGGCGGAGAGCAACAGTGTTTACGTCTCTTGCAAAGCAGGCGGTGAGGTGAAAGCAGTGGGAGGACGCAAGGCAGCAGGAAGGTGTGTGTGTTGGAGTTAGGGGTGAAGTGGAGAGGAGGAGGAGGCTTGGAGAGCTGGGGATAGGGTATGAAGGACGGGCGGCTGAATGAATGGGCGGCATCTCGGCGAATACAAGCGGTGGCTCCCCATCTGCTGCCACCATTAACATTAAGAGCGTCCCTAATTCAAGGTAATTGCTGGCGACGAGGAAGTAAACAAACCGCGTAGAGTTTGTGGAGATGAGCTGAAGATGAACAGGGCGGGAGAGAGACATTTTCAGCAGATTGTGACGTGAATGCTTAACTGAGTTTCTGCCGTTATCAGCGTACTCGTGGCTGACAGTAAGCAACCCGCTCAACGTGTTGGAGAAGGTGCGATCTAGAACTTGAACGGCCACTTATTTCAACACAGTGTAGTTTATTGAAGCAAGGCCACGTCATTTTTTGAAATAGCCATATGTAGAAAAGCTTCATTCAGGTATTTAAAGAGCTACATTTTCCCTGGGATTTGGTGGAGATCAAATAGAGCTAAAAGAACACTGGACTTACATCTACTGGGTGGCCATAAACAGGAATCCACATGAATGCTCATGTTGCTAAAGGAACACTATGGAAAACTGACAGCAAGACAGCAAGAGTTTTTTAACTATTTATTTGTGAGAGGAAGACTGTTTCATCATTCAAAATGTACATAATCTCACTTTAAGTAGTTTGAACTATATATTCACCTAATAGAACATACTGTGTAGGATTTTGCATGTATGCATATAATGAACATGTAAAATAGCAATTCATGAGCAATCTGAGTAATTGTTTTTTCACAGTACATGCTGAACACTTTCGCAGTCTCTAAGTAAACACTGTCAGGCAGTTTGAGGATGGAAATGTTGAGTTCAAATCAGTAGTTGTAAACAGTGCTTTCAAACATCTGTTTAGATTAGCTTTCTATGAGAGTCAATGCTTCAAGGTTGTTCTATTATCTTGTACAATCAATGATTGTGCTTGTTACAATGGCTTCGAAACGGTCATATTTGGAGAGCAAAACTATTCAATCATTACTGTTCCATTTAGAGAAATTAAACTAAACTCGTCTTTAGTCCACAATCGATTTTCTATGCAAATGCTTTTTCAGCTCTGCAGTCATGTTGCTCTCAGTGCCACTGGTGCACTGAGCGCAACACATTGTGAACACACCTACTGGTTGCGAGTGGATTGTGTAACGTGGGGGGCTAAAAGAGAGCCTGAACTCACCGTGGTGGTTTTGACTCGGCCTCCGGGCTGTGTACAAGTCCAGCCAGATTTATTGACTAACAGGTCACAGCCTTCGTCCTCCAAACATGGCACCATCTCACACCACTGCTTTTTCCGAACAATACCAGCTGCAGGAAACACAGACGGAGACAGAGAGAGAGAGAGAGAGAGAGGGAGAACGATTAGAGAGGTGAGAAAAAAAGAGTTAAAATCAACAGAGGAAGAGAAACGATAGAGAGAGGTGGATGCAGAGATGTAGCCATTAATATGGAGAGAGTGGGTTGAAGGATGACAGATGGAGAAAGACGGATAGGAGCAAAGATGTAACACGATGGAAACTGATAGAAAAGGGGAATTTGGAAAAAAAAATGTTGAAATACATATAAATGGAGTGAAAAAGATGGAGAGATGCAGAGGGGTGGATTTTGGAGAGATATGGGATGTGCAGGCAAATGAAGAGCAATGAAGTAAAGAGACAATTGTGAGATATGAGAGGAGGGGATGACAGTGAGAGATGGGTGAAAGATGGAGGAAATCAGACAGATGGAGAGAGATGTAGAGAGCTGTGATCAGTCAGGTAAATAAATTCACAAGTGATATTTAGCGAGTTCACAGCCCTTCTTGCTTCCTGCAAAATTGCAAACTGGAATATTTTGTAAGCCGTGTGCATAAGCTTTTACAACAAGTTTAAAAAGTCTGTGACATTTAATGGATTCCACAAGACTTGGCTGTAACATGTTGTAATTAGTCCTTTTTTTGAGGAGTAACATTGTCCCAGTCGGCTCTGCTGTATTTCACTTCTAGACATCAGTTAATGAGTTTCTACAATTCCCAGAAAAGCCCCAGGCTGGAGTCTATTACACTCACTTGTGCTGTAGGCTGCACTTATAGACTGAGCCATAATGATAACAATGATAAATATAGTGACAATTAAATATTTTATTTTCTGTCTGAGGAGAATTATCTTGCAGCTGCAATCATTCAACTTCTTTTTGTTTTTGTGCATTCCTTGACATTTTGTCCCAAAAAGACTTAGAACTATTGTCCTGTGTTTTAGTTGTCATTGCAAACCTCCATTGCTGGTGTGAGGAGGATACACACAGAAAAGAGATCCCTACTATAAATCTGACCTTCTGTTAGTATACTGTAAATGAAAACATCTATCAAAAATTGCATTAAAACATAACGTCCTTCCCATAACTACACTGTCTTAGTTTGGCATGAATGAGAAAAATAGTTGCACCACCAAACAAAATGGGTCAATGAGGAAACAATGTTTTACTTTTTTTTTAAAACTCTCATTAAATTATTTAGTCCAACATATCTATTATGAAAAAGGCATATTGTAGTTCAGTACCTCGCTCAAGTCAACACTGATAATTATTGAGTGTTTCTCGTTCTCTTTCCCTGCATAGATTTTCACTTCCAGTGACGAAGACAAGCCGTGATACCAATGATTCCCAACCGGGGGTAGTCGTAGCCAAGCTGTTGCTAAGGGTTACGTGGATTTTGATTGAAAAAGAAGAAAGTTCTGATATTTTTAGGGACAAAATATTGGGACAAAAATGTAGAAAAACTAAATGAAATAAAGATTATTGGAGATGCAAAGCCTAAAAAAATGGTGAATTGAAAGATTGCATTGCAGCAACATCACTTTCCCCAAACTGGAAAAAAAACTCATGTTTAATTGTCACTATATTTATCATTGTTATCATTATGGCTCAGATGATAAGTGAGTGTAATACACTCCAGCCTGGGGCCTTTCGGGGAAATGTAGAAACTCATTAACGGAAGTCTAGAACTGAAATACAGGACAGCAGACTGAGACAATGATACTACTGAAGAAATGTACAAATTAAAACGTGCTGTTGCGGCAAAGACTTGTGGAATGCATTACATGTCACAGGCTTTTGTGGTAGGAGCTCATGCACTGGGCTTATGAACAAGTTCATCCTGTTTGAAACGTTGCAGAATGCAAAAAAAAGCCAAATTCCTTTAAATTACTCAAGGTAAATATAATTGCATTCAAAATCCCTTCAAAAGCACCACTTCTGGAACATGACAGGTGGCGTCAATAAAGGGGGATGTGAACTCATCTGACGAGGTCCTATGAAGGTATCAGCAGTCAACTTGCAAAAGAAAATCAGAGCCAATGAGGCAGAATGAATCACCAATAAGCATTTGAAGAAGATGTCACAGGATCATACATTTACATCAAATCTATGGCTTTTGAAATCATACCTCTATAATAATAAATCAGCACTTGACTCCATAATAACAGCCAAAACCAACATATAAAAACAATCTTCTTGTCACTTCCAAGACATCAAAGCTACCCTGGAGATTCAAGTGGTAAACAAACATTATTTTTGTAAAGGAATAACATTTTTATAAGTTTATGGAGATCGTGGCTGCTGGGGAAATAAAAGTGACAGACAATTTAAGGGTCATTATGTATGTGGTGTAATGAGGTGCTTTTTGGTGGAATAAGACAACCCCTCTGAAGATAAGGGGTCTAATCACAGCCCTGTGTCTCACAATCTTTCACAAATCAGAAATTACATTAAAAAAGGATTCAGCTAACACATGTCCACCTGAATATGCAAATCAGAGAGACCGAAAATGAACCGAGATGAACTGAGATAGAGGGAGAGCAAGACAAAGTGAAGGATAAGAATATCTAGATAACATTCTTGACCATTACAGAGTGTGAGCAAGATAAAGGACGACGGATACTTGCATTTATGCTCATATGCATACGCACTTTAATGGATAACGCAGAATGAATTTTAGGGCATCCATAGATCATATTCTTTTGCCATGGTGTTCATGACGTGCTGGCTGTCTTATAAAACATTAGGGAATTGTGCTCAGTTCCATATCTATAAATTTGCTCTAAGGGCACCTTCAGTAGCTGTCATAACCTTGCATGTAGATCATCAGTGAGCACTGTACCCAATGCTAATATCTGCTCACCATAAACAATATCTATATATCAGCCAATCCATGAAATATGTGTACCTTCTCAAGCACTACATGGCTAAATAATGAAAGCACCATGAACACTGTGTCAGCACAGTAAACAGTGTGCTTGAAATTGACATCAGTGTAAAGCATTATTATTGTTGAGTGCATTTTGCTGACACGCTGCTTGAGGTTGAATTACTTGGCGCTACTGTAGTTTGCCTCAAGGCTAGCTGCACAGAAACTCAAATGATCTAAAACGTGGGACTTGAATATTTTCGCTTCAGGGAGAAAGTTGCATGTGGGGAACAATGCAATTTCAAATAGCTCAAATATCTGAAAACTATTAAGCGCTGTCAGCAATGGGTGTTTCCTATAGATCAGCCACAAGTTAAGCATAGCACTCCATTCCTGCCAGTTTCCTGTCAATTTCTGGATATCCAGAAATGCTAAGCACTTCTGTTATGAATGTCAGCTGCTATCTGGTCCATTGGATTTGAGTGTTTCTTACACCCTTGTCTCATTGGCATCCCTGAAGGGCTCAGTATGCTGAAAAGCGCCTGAAACCCCCTCCCCTCGAATCTTTCCAGCATTGGAATCGGAGAGAGCTGCGTCTGACAACGCTTTTAATTCAAGCAGCAACCTGAAAAACGTGCCCACTTCACAAAGCTTTTGGCCAGGTGGGCAGAGGCGAGAGAGTAAGCAAGCTTTGAGTTTTTCTCTCCTGTTCTCTTCTTTATTCCACACACAAGTACTTCCCTCACTTTGTGTGTGTGTACAAATGATTGCAACATGAATGGTTTTGAGGAGAGATTGTCCGAAGGTGTGTGCTGTAATCGCCATTTGAACAATTACAGAGTCACACCTCTCTTTGTGTTCCCTGGCTTTAACACCTTCCTCCGACTAGCCTGAACCTACTGGTGGTCCTCATGAATGCATTCTATGCCCCCCCCCCCCCCCCCCCAATGTGCATTGTAACAGCAGTGATCTCTGCCTCATTTTGTCTGCTGACAATATTATCCTGGTTGCCTGCGAGGTGCAAACTGAACCTCCTACTGTCAGGACATGGTCAACCTTCTTAGACCCAAAGGTGACAAGGACAAATTCTACCTACAGTACAAGCCAATCAACACAGAATGGCAGTGAACAGAGCTGATCGCTGGCATGAGCAAGTGAGAATAAACCCAGCCTGTTGATCAACCTCGCAAATCTGAAATGGAAATGAGTCAAATTTGACAATAGATCACTGTCCAAGCATGTTCTTTCTTCATTTCATGGTATGAAAACATCACAGCCAAGCAAAACTTTCAGTGAACTCAACCATCCTCTGAATTATCATACCAGATGCTGCCTTCAAACTACACACTTGAAGTCCCAAGTTCAAGAAATCTTTCATTCCATTTACTCTGACTATTTTCAACAGAACTCCTCCCAACACACACACACACACACACACACACACACACACACACACACACACACACACACACACACACACACACACACACACACACGCTATGACTTCTCGAGCCCTCGTCTTTTCCTTTTAAAAGAACCTATTTTATCTTTTAAACATTTTATCACATATTTATTATTTGTATTGTGTCTTTTGTGTGGTTTGTCCTGATGTGCTGTGTGAAGTATGCCAGCGCCAAAGACAAATTTCCATTTTATGTAAATCTAGAGGACAAGGAAGTGTTTCTAAATCTGCATCTGCAACCGGCACTACCTCAGCAGCAGCGAGTGTAGAGTAAGGGACAGGATGTAAAGCAGGCTTTGTAAATTGAAAACAGAGGCGAGAGAGTAGAAGAGAAAATTAGAGGACGTATCGAAAACACAGCATTCACCGAGGTGAAAGAACTAGATGTGAGGTCTAAAAGTGTTCTTCGGTGTTTTCTTCCTCTACTCATTTAATCCATTGCCGTGAATTTATCTAATGAATGTTGTCAGTAAGGTCACTTATACAATTCACGAACAGGCTTTGTTTCGCTTCTGAATTACCACCCAGTGCTGATGAGGATGTATAGCGGCATCATGTAAACAACAGTAACGAGGGATTAATGTTACATGTGTCTATGTAGGTGCTCCTCCCAGCACGTGTCAGAGATGACTGAAAAAACTATGAAACAGCTGTGATAACTGCATTCTTAGTATTTTACTTTAAGTTATTTTTGATCCCATTCTAAGCTGCTGTTGAGACCTCACAGTTCAAACAGACAAACAATTACCATCCAACTGTGCAGTTTCCTTCGGCTCTCAGGAGAATTTTATTGTCTTTCAGCTTGTTTTGTCAACATATTTTTAGCAACTTTACTGTTATGATTCTGTCTCATTGCTCTCAACAGTGTCGCATCCAGTCGCAGCAGTTAGTTGTTGTCGGGGACAAAGCTCTGATAGATGAACCACATGTTACCTATCTAGCACTAAACACCAGGCAAAGTTAGCAACTAGGTGATGAACCTGAAGATTTTGGCAGCTAATAAGCCAGATATGTCCCAAAAACACAACTAAAAGAGAGCGAATATCGGTCTTAATGTTACATTTGCCAGGCGGCTAGAAACACAACTCCAAATGAATGCTAACATGACGTGTTAATAAGCAACGGTTTGCAAACATGTTAGCCTAAACAACTTGTGAATCATTTGTCAATTTGTCAGTCATTTGTCTCATTGAGCTGCTCACAAGTGGTCAAAAGAAAAATAATGCACTCGATTTTAATGATTTTAAAAGGAATACTCCACCGCCAACCAAAACCTCATATTTTACGCATCAACCACTCACCAACTGTAGACTTGAAAGGTGGCTCTGAAAAATTTGTAGCTTGCCCTTTTGTGGATGATGTGAGCTGTAGTTCGCAGCAGTTACAAAGGACTCTAGTGACCCCCTTTCACAATGAAATAAAAGTATCAAAATCCAAAGAAACTTATCAAACTACCTCTGCAGCACAGTCCACTTCTTTGCTATCCATCTGTATGCTCAGTATTTCCCCAACACTCATGCTGTCACCAAATTATGGCTAAATTACATGGCTAAATGTGGCTAACTGCTCTTGTGACAAACCAAAGCTGAGCCTTTAACCATATTTTGGCATAGTGGGGCTTTAATCTTCAGCTGTGGTGGATCCTGGATCAAGTTCAGATCCAAAACGAAATAACTGGGACACAAACAGTGTGACAGCAACTTATGAGCTTCAACAGATAGTAGGCCAGAGCTCAGATTAGTTGCAAGATTTCAGTATCTCTATCAATTGAACTACTTGATTCCCAACATATTTTTATACCAGTGATATGTTTGTTTATATTGCTTTGGACTCTATAGCCGGATAAAGTGATTGGAAATACAGCGGCCTGTGTTGACTCCCCAACTGTTTACTGAAAAGACTTATTCGCTAACAGGCGACCAGTCCAGAAACTGTGATTTATCATATTGGCAATCAGAAACTGTAAAGACAAGTTAAGACACAGCGCTAATCTCTCACATTTGGATTCGCGTCACCAATTTAATCTCCCCGCAACATCCTGGCTTATAGTGACACTATCTGTTACCATTCGACCATGTCACTGCTGTGCATGCTGGTGTGAGGGCAGTGGCTTATGTTGAAACTCATAAGATTCAGGGGTGATATGAAATGAAAGCATCCCTTAAACACATCCACACACCCACACACGCAGGCCGGCACAGACACGGCAGGCGTGGACAGGAATAAACACACACACGCGCGCACACAGACACACACAGGTTTGATGCTATGTGTAAGGGAAGGTATCAGCCGTGGTTTCATCAGCAGGAGATAAGGTTAGTGAGGGAGAGAACATTATTACACCCTCCATGGGACACTTATCTTCCCACCAAATGGTAGATCACATTCATGTCAACAGCCAGCATCTTGGCCTAATAAATTCTGTCTAATGCCATGCCAAGCCTACTATGGCAGGAGAAAGATGGGCTTGTGTGTGTGTGTGTGTGTGTGTGTGTGTGTGTGTGTGTGTGTGTGTGTGTGTGTGTGTGTGTGTGTGTGTGAGTGTGAGAGAGACAGAGAGAGAGAGAGAGAGAGAGAAAGTGAATAAGGTAGAAAGAAGGCAGGAAGAGAGTAAGAAAGCAGAAGAAAGGCCTAACGACAGATCTGATCTGGTGTAATAAATGCAGTGCAGCACTCTTTAGGAGATGGTGCTATGATAAGGTGATGTGCAACGATAATTACAAACTGTACAGATCAGATAATGCCTGTGCAGGTAGCAGAATCAGCAGTGTGTCAAGGGCTGCTGATGTTCGACACCAGATATGGTTGGACTGCGTGTTTATGTTTCTAAAAATGCAACATTTTCAACACATGTTAACGCATCTCACACAAAAGTGCTGACCACATGTAGGACAAATGTAATTATTCTTAATATGTGTCTATTTCAGTCATGTGCAGGATCCTGACAGTGTCTTGTGTCACACACTCACATTATTTAGCACATAGGTGCACAACACCCTGCATGCCTGTGTGTTTCTGTGCAAGGAGTGAACTGCTGTCTGACGGAGGCAAATCAGCATCACTCCTGATTCACTGCAATGAGCTGGTTGCAAAATGGAGCTCACACACACATATACATCCACACACACACACACACAAAAAAAGCTCATAGACATAAGAATTCATATTCATTTCCTTGCTGCTCTTTGTCCATTCGCTGCCACTTCTGCTCACCTTCGCCTCTCTAATGCATCGGTGTGCTGCTCGGGCCTCCCCATCTCCAGTAATGGTGAGTCAAATAGCCTTTTAAGCAAATTCACTGTGTCTTCATCTCACAGAGGAGTACTATGAATCTGTCAGAATTTTCTCCCTGTGTAGTTCTTCCTCCTCTAACTGTGCAAATTCCCCTGCAGCACATGGACGCATATGCACATATGGACACACAAAGAAGCATCCTTGCCCTCTCCTCTATTAGTTGCTTTTATTGCTCGTGATCAGCCAATTTAAGATCCCTCTGCACTGCACTTAATTTAAGTTGGTGAGAATAAGAATGTCGGCGAAGTAATGGAAAAGCTACAACACACACACATGCACACTAATGCACACCCAGTATTTTGCACTGAACATCCACAGACACACACAAACACACACATCCATGCACACACGCAGAATAATCTCTTTGCTGCCATGTCAGGCAACACAGTCAAACAAAAGATGGCTTGAAAAAGCCCAACTGAGTGCCATTAAGACTCCAAGATTTGCTTTCATCATGGAAATCCCTTCCCATGTCTCCTTTTACAGTGGATCTACTATCTGGATAATTAACTGTACTATCTGACCTGCCGTGGTAGGCAGACGTTTCCTAAACCTGAATCAAGCCTAGCAGGAATTAGGAGGAGGCTCAGTGGAATGTGAGAGAAAAACCCAATGCAAAGAAATAAATCCCTGCGCTTTGTAATTAGCCACCAGCTCTCTATCCCCTTTCCTCTGCAGCTCATCTCCTCTCAGCTAATTTCCCCTTGTCTTGTCCTCCCCCTCCTCCTCACAACCACTATTTTCTCTTTCTGCTCTTTCATGCCTGCCCTCTATTTCTACTTTCTCTCCCTTCCCCTCTACATCTCATTTCGCCTCTTCTGTTTTCCTCTCATCACCTCTTTTTCCTTCCCCATGCTTGTTCCTTTCCAGTCTGGTGCCTTGCCTGATTTTCAGAAGATTATTCCACCCGTTTGGCGGCCTTGATGAGTATCTGCACACTAAAAGCTGTCAAGCCCCTTTTAAAAAAGCCTGAGGTTTTTTGGGTGAAGTGAATTTGTGTCCCAAATAGCTCCTCTGCACTCATGAAACTTCAAGAGGCAGAAATAATGAGATAGCATGCTGACTGACGTTTCCAGACCTCAGCCCTGTGTCTGTGTGCATGCATGTGTGCTTGTGTGGGTGCCTCGAGTTTTGTGTGCACAAGAGAGAGTCACCTAATAATGTTCTACTATCATGAATACAACATCTATGGTAATGAACACAGGAGAATACATGCTACATGCCTCCTTTGTGCGTGTATGCAATTTTAAAACTTTGATATTTCCAACATGGAACAGGCCTTTTCTTTTAGAAAAAATAAAGACAAAGGAAAAAGAGCTTTATTGTGTTATGCGCTGCTCAAATTTAGAGATAACTGCTTCTGCTCAATTGTTTGATGTGCCAAATGAACGTCTTTCCTGGAAAATGACGGCTTTGCTTTACAACTGAGCACGCTTTGATACACAAGACTGAAATTAAAGTTCTCAATTTTCAAATGAAAGTTATGTACTTCTGAAACTGATTATTGCTCTCTTTTTTCCCCATTTTTTCCTTACCCTCTTTCCTTCATTCTAGCTAAAAACTGCCTTCTGCTAAATTATTTGGCATAGCTCTTTTGCTTCATTCTAACTATCCTATTTCTTGTCTGGGCACAGATATTTCCTGGAGGCTCAAGTAATTTCCTGGCTTTAGGTATGGACTAGACAAACAAGGGACAGCAAGTTAATGTGAGTGTTAGACGTTCTGGTAGGCAGACATTTTTACCTTTGGGCATGCCAGGCTAGCTGTTTATCCCTGTTTCAAGTCTTCGTGCTAGGATAGGCTAAAGGTCCCCTGTCTCTAGACTGGACAGACCTGTGTGCTATCAATCTTCTCTTCTAACTCTCGGCTAGAAAGTGAGATTTTGATCCAGTGCTACCATCAGGGGCATTGGCCTTAAACTGGTTATATCAAAATGTTTCTTTTAAAATCAGCCATTTATGTAACACACAAGGCAACATAGCAAATATTCGGTCTATTCCTTTTTCTCAAGAGTAAAACTGTGAATGCTAATGTCAATTGCCACAGTAAAAATTCATATATTTACATTTTCTTTATCTCCACAAAATGATTCTGAGACAAAAAACATTGTGTTCGGGGGTCTCGTGATTCTTACGTTTCATTTCATCCGAAGTGTGCTTTATAATAGAAAACAATCAGAAATGTAATGTTTAAAGTCAATGAAATATGACAAAATGTCCATATGTCAAAATGTCCTTGTGCAAGACACTGAATCCGAATTGCTCCCGATAGACAGCATGGCATTGCATAGCAGCTCTGTCACCGTCAGGGTGTGAGTGTGTATGTGTGTGTGAGTATGTGTGTGAAGGGGTGAAAGAGAGGCCATTCGTTAAGCATTTTGTCCATTAAAGTAGAAAAGAAGCAATCCATATACGATTTACCATATATTTTGATATACCTGTGTACAGACAGACCTGCTGCATGTTAATTATGAATTTTTCTATAAAAAAAACCTGAGACTCATGCCATATTAAGTCTTCCTTTGTTCCCCCATGTCCAAACATCTACACCAAAGTCCAGATGCCACATTGCTGTTTCCAGCTACATCCCCTTTTTCCTGCACACTATTCATGCTAGGTGCCATTGTGGTGCAGAACTGGCAGGTTGTGTGACGTGCCATTGCTCCGGGCATGTTTTTCTTCAGAGTGTGTGTGTCTGTGTGTGTACAGGCCGCCAGGTACTGCTGATATCGTTCATCCGCAGATGCGCTCTGACATTTCCTCACAGCTGAACGCCAACAGCAACCCCTGATTTGTGGACGTACACACACACACAGACAAACGTGCACGTGCATCCACCAGACACACACTTTCAAAGACGGAGAGCCCAAAGGTATTGTGAGCCAGAGGAAATGTCGGCTTGAACAGGAGTCTGTGGGAAGAGATCGTTTTACACCAGTGTCTACAGAGACACCAGTACATCAGTGGTGAACAGTAAACCCCTGACATACACAGCTGGAAGCAGCTGGCAAACACAGATTTACCTCCTCAGAACTCCTGCACAGAAAAATGATTTGCATCACATTTGATATTCTAACCATTTGATTCAGGTTGTTGATTAACAGATTAGACGAAAAAATAGAAATAAGTAAAAGTAAAGTTAAAGTTTGAGGGAAAATGTCTGTGCAGAATATAATAAAAAGGATCAGGAACCCAAACAACACTAACCAAGCTGCGTATCAACTCCACACAGAGCTCAAAATCTTTTTTTCTGACCAATTCTGCAAAAATTAACAACTGAACAAAGAGGATGCAGAGGCTCCCTCAGTAATGAGAAAGCAGCAGAGAAACTTCACGAGCAGCAAAATGCACGCTTAGCCTGTGGGAGGTGTGGCAAAGTGCAGCGAGATAGTCTGTCACAAGTACATGCGTACACGCCTACACAACAGACATTCACATTTACATACTGACTTTTACAACCTCTGTCAGGCACACAGGCAAGCATGAATACTATACATCACTCACAGTCATGCAAACACTTTAAGTTCCACTTTTTGCATTATTGAATTGCATGTACAGTACTTCACTGTGCTGCTACTGCTTTCACTTTTGTCTGTGAGTAGACGTTCAAACAGAAGTTACACATGTAACTATGGTTCTATGAATAGACAGACATATAAAATCTGGGCATTGAATTGTCTGAAAATGGCTGAAACATATCAGTGTAGCTAGTCAGGGGAAAGACAGTGGATGCCTGGAGCAACAGTCTGACTGATCTGTGAGCGGGCCTGGGTTGGGTACCACAGGGGTAGAGGGGTTTTTAGTCAAATACATTTTTTCGAATTTTTGAGATATACTTTCAAACTGGGCGTTAAGTTGCTCTATAAAACTTGAGATCGTACAAAGAAGTTGCTTCAGTTTAACGCGGTGCAGAATAATGTAAAACGTACACGTGAATGCCTCAACCCATCACCACATCATTACTATCGACAGCTCTTTTTTGTACCTCAACCTCTCGGCGACTTGCTGCCTTGCGTGCTGTGCCAAGAATGAACTGTTTTCAGACAGAAGCAACTCATATTAAGAGGAAAAAAAACTCAGTGTTTGCTTATACTGCCATTATCAGCAGCTGAGTGAACAAGCCGAAAACATTGCAAAGAGCGAGGAAATGTGACAAATGGACATGCTCGGCAGCGGGACAGCATAGTGCCATAATGATGGGTTATGATGACAGTTGTGATCATGATGTGGCCAATGCTAATGAAGGTGACTACATTGAAGTTGATGATAAATGACATAGTGACATACTTAGACTAAAGTAGAACAAAGGCTTCAGGCTGCAAACAGAAATAAACACACTGATATAATTAGTTTGCACACATACTATAGTACGCCTTCTGCAAACTGCTCACTGATGTATGAGCAAGGTGTGTGTGTGAGTGTGCTAATGCATGCTTCTGGATGCATGTGAGCACGCCTTGGCGTCTGTTAATAAAGAGTTTGTACAGCTGGTGGAGGCCTGGACCCTCAAGACACCCCTTCTCCTTCCTGGATGTTGATGATTCTTGTCTATTTAGCCTTATTGACCTCTACATCCAAACTAATCCGCCTTAAATTATGCATAACCTTTTACTTGGCAGAGCTCCCCATAAATCTGTTTATTCCCTGTTTGCTCCCTTACAAAGCCCACTAAACAAATTCCAATTAAGCAAAACAGCAATACAGCATGAATGATAATTCAACTCAGTGCAATCCCCAAAGCAGATAAGAGCATAATCATTGCTGCTATGTGTAAGGCTGCTTATAAAAGACTGTTCGGTTTCTCTCGAATCTGGTTAGTGCATATTATTTTCAGGTCATTTGGTCTTTGTGAATCCTTGGCAGTGTGTGTCTGTGTCTGTGTGCGTGTCCCTGTTAATGCATCCATGTCCATGCATGAATGTTGTTGTGCATGTGGACACATTGCATATTATAAAATGACTGATTCAGGATATTACAGGCTGATACCGATTCACTGAAATTTAAGAGTCTAGATAATGCAATAATGTTAAATCGGGTAATATTTAAGTTACTTTTTACACAACCAACTACTACAGCAAAAAATGTGGATAAGGTTCCTTTATACTGATACATCTGCAATGAGCTAACATTACGATGTACTTCATGTGTATACATAGAGATTTATGATTGTGTATGGTCAAACAGTTACTCAAGTGCTGTACTTAAATAAGTGCTTAAAGTACTTGTTTTTAAGTATCTAATGTGACGCCACTTCACACTCTGACTTCACTACATTTCAGAGGAAAACACCATATTTCCTTCTCCACTTTATTTATCTAACATTCATGGTTACAAGTTACTGTGTTGAAGATCTGACCTACAAAACATAATATCTGTCTATAAGACATAATATGTATATATGCATACATAAAATCCAAACAGGGGCTTATGATGTAAAAATGGCACTTTCACATAAAATAAAAGCCACTCTTTGTTTCACGACATGATTTCACAGCACTTTGATTGTGAAGCTGTGGCAGGAGGAAATGTTTGGTTTGCATTAGCAGTAACACGGCACGAGAAGAGTGAACAGTAAACAGTGAGGCTGATATCACTGAGGTGAAATTAAAGACAACAACACTGGATTACATGCATGTATGGAATCCCTTTCGTGTCAGCAGGGAATCTGAATTTAGCCTGGGAATGGCGGACTCCGACATTGAAAACTACAGAGGTAATTAAATAATGAAAATACATCGAACGGCTGTTGCAGAAAGTCTGCAGACAGAAACACTATGAAAGATGGGGTCTTATTTCAAGAAATTCTTGAACCTCTGTCGAAAGTTATTGGGGTGAGGAGGGGCCTTTAAAGTTGCATTTCATTTTATTTCAGTTTTTTTAAAAGCAAGGCTCTCCCACCAGCGTTATTAATATTCTCTTTGGACTATTCCCCTTCGCTTACAGAGACAAAAACTGAGCTGGTACAACTTGGTTCACTATTAATGTCTAAAACATTGAAGATGTGATAAATAATTTTCACGACAGCCACTAATACACTTCCATATTTATGAAAAACAAAGCAAAATGATAAGCATCCAAACATTTTTTCTTATGATGCAGACCAATTTGAAGATGGGATGACTTTTGATTGAGGCTATATACATGAACATCCAAGTGTAGTCATCCATCCATCTTCTATGCCGCTTATCCCTTTCGGGATCGCGGGAGGGGCCGGAGCCTATCTCAGCTGTCAACGGGCGAGAGGCGGGGTACACCCTGGACCGGTCGGCAGCCGATCGCAGGGCACATACACACAACCATTCGCACTCACACTCACACCTAGGGGCAATTTAGAGTGACCAATAAACCTAATGAGCATGTTTTTGGTCTGTGGGAGGAAGCCGGAGTGCCTGGAGAGAACCCACGCATGCACGGGAAGAACATGCAAACGTCACACAGAAAGGCCCAACCCGGGAATCGAACCTGCGACCTTCTTGCTGTGAGGCACGCGCACTACCTGCTGCGCCACCGTGCAGCCCAAGTGTAGTCATAGAGCAGAAATATTGGTCCTATTAACCAGTTGACTGTAATCAAACATGAAAAGTCAGAATTGGTATGAACCACTGCACATGTTTAAGCATTTGCACCTATTTGAGCTTTTTCTTTAATTCATTGTGCAAGAGGAGGCTGAAATATTAATTTGGGACTGAAAAAAGTTATCAGAACTTTCTCTGCTTTCCTCTCACCCCCCTCCTGTGTAATACATTTTGTACAGTCCCTCACGGACTTCAACTTAAAAGATCTGAATCTCCTCTAAATATGAAGAAAATCTGTCTTGGACCAAATCTGTTCACTCACTGCAACCTGTCCTCATTAAAAGTGTCGGCTAAATGCCATAAATGAAATGTAAAATATGTATAAAACATGGTATTTATTATAGATAATCCTATACAGAAGCCTCCCACTGTGTTTGAAGCCCGTGGTGTCATTTTCATTCTGCCTTCAGGCTGGGCGGCGATGGGAGCAGTGACGAGCTGCTCTGCAAAAGTTCTCTGCCTTCAGGGTTTTTTTATTTTATTTTTTTTTTGCCCACTAGAACTCATTGACTATTCTGCTACTACAGTGTATGATAATTTAATAATTAGAGCAAGAAAACAAAATGAAATAGTAATGGAATATGTGATGTTTTGAGCCCAAACACTTCCCGGCTTCAGATAATTACCTTGGGAGAATAAAGGAAGCTCACAATGCATCAGGCACATAATCATCTCAAGCTTTGATTTGGAAAAATATCGGCAGAAGCAATTTATCTAAATGTTGCTTTGGGTGACGTACATGTAATTTAACCAGTAGTTTAACTGCGTTTTGCAGTAGCTTGCAGGTAGTTCATCTACATTCATTTTTGCATAGTGAAGTAGTTAAATCACTTTTTCATATTTTGTATGCACTTAACAACAGAAACTGCAAACAACTTTGGGTTGCAAAATGAAAGGAATTATTTCTTTTATGTTATCATTGCTTCTCTACTGTAATTCAAAGCTGACATTCCTTGCACTTTCTCATGAATAGTGGTGTATTTTATTTCATTTTTTTTTTCTATGTATGGCCCGTGGGCACTTTTTGCAAGAAATTCAAATGAGTAGCTTTTTTTTTGTTTTGCTGGGATGTGGCTTTTTTGCATTCTATTTTGTTAGAATTTCGTATCACATGTACATCATCAATTTTAGCATTTTTTCTAAGTAGATTTAGCTAACTGGAGTAGCTTTCTTCCGCGGGAGGTTTTGCTCTAGTTCAACTCCTGGTATCTTGCTACGTTATGCTTTTAAAGAACTCTGGTTATTAGGAAAACTTGAGATTGGACAGATTGTCCTCTGTGACTGTGCAAGTAGGTTATTACTACATATAATATGTTTAGGCAGCCTCTAGTGGCCATAGTAATTATGACACGAGCAAACTAGACGATTTAATATAAAAAGCAATAAAATCCACATTTGGAGAAAGGTGGGGTGGATGGATGGCCGTCACTTATTTTAAGCTACATAGTGCGAATAAATGACGTTACGTTATGTTTTATTATGTAAGTTCAGCATGACAAAGGTCTGCCATCGTCATGGCGGCCTGCTGCTGGTTCTCTCCAGTGGTGATGTTGTTTTGGGAGTCACTGAAAGTCGACCTTGTGTTAAAAATGGCTGCACTGAAGCTCATCATGCAAAAAGTAAAGAATAAAAACTTTGATAACAAAGACTGTTTTTAGTCTGTTCTTTTCTCATCAATTTAGCTAACAAGTAATTTTTATCACTTGGATATTGATGTTCCTTTCAAAGAACCCTTTCATTTTCTTTTGCCAAAATACGTCGTAGTATTGAGAAAGGTATGCTCTTCTGAATGCATGTACTGGTATTTTACAGATCACAGCTACTGTGTTTTGAAAAGGACAACAAATTATCTTTCATTTTCCTTAACTCACCATGTTGAAGAAAAGTTATTTCTCAGCACTTTAGCTGCTGTTATTGTTATTCCCTTCACTTAATGCTGCCTCTCAGCGTACTTCTGCAGGTTGCCTCTTCTGATGATTCGGTTTTTTTTTTTTTTTTTTTGAAGGCACTGTTCTGTAATAACAAACACTTATCAGGCTTCATTATCCTGCATACTTTCAAAACTGCACTTTTTTCCCCTCCCTCCTCTCTTTTAGAGGTTTTCACTCAATGCAGCAATCTGTATTATTAATTTCCTTTGACAGATGTGAGCGTAGAAAAGGCCAAAAAATTAAGAGCGCTTGTGCTTGAAGAGCACAGGAAATACAGGAGAAAAAAGTTGAGAAACAGCAGCTGTTACAGAGCATCATTTCATCGCCATGTAATTAAACGGCCTCTTAAGATGTCGCTGTCGTGTCACATATTGAAATTTTAGAAGTTACTATCACACAACACAGCAACTGATATGGAGGGTACTGACTCTAGCATGCACCAGGTGTCCTTCACTTGGCCACATGTGTGCATTTCAAAGGATAAACGGACCAAATATATCTGTCCTGGTACTCTGAATTTCCAAGACCTCTCTCCATTAAGTGTGAGCGATAACAGGGCCCCAGCTGTGCTTTCTGCCACCACCACTGCTCCAAAGACAGAGAGAGACAGAGAGGGAGGGAGAGAGGTTGAACTGATCCCCCCCCCATCCCCATCCCATCCTCCCCAGCGGTCTTGACCCAGTTAAGACGGTTCTGTGACTGATAACCGATGCAGAGGCCGTCAGACAAGCTTTATTGAGACAATAAATGAGCCGGGACTCTAGTTGCACCGCAAGGAACATTAGTTATGTATTTAGAGTAGTGCTTGGCTGAGCTCTGTACCCATCCTCCACCTCCCTCCTCTTGTCCCTTTGCCTCGTCTCTTCTTCTCTTTTCTACCTATCGTCCACCCGTCTCCTCTTCTCTCCGCTGATTTCTGATGTCATTTCCTCCCAACCTGGCATGGCGGCTGCATCAGCAAGCAATCTAGTTCTCACTCCGACGCAATTCCTCCACCCCCGCACCCTCACCCTCACTCCTTGCCAGAAAAGTGCTGAGTTACAGATCAAAATCTGGCCAATCTGCCTCTAGTCTTGATTCTATCTTTTTTCTCTTCTTTTTTTTCCCTCTATATCACACTGCCAAGTTTAGATTAATGCCAGAACTTTCTCTCCTCCCAGTTTTGATGCATTTTTACCTCATATGGTCCCTGTCATTGTCTTTGTGCTGCAGGTAGCCCAAAGCAGAGAGGGGGAGTTAGAAATTGTTCGGTCCCAAACAAAATAAGCGGGGGATACTAATAGTCATGGCAAAAATTTTCAAAGTTATGCACATTTTCAATTTGCATATAAAAAAAAATGAACAGAAATGTCAGAAATTCCAAATAAAGTTGAACTATTGCAAACTGACTGAGGTGGAAAAGTGGGAATTGAAGCAGCGATTACATCATGACCTGCATGGAGAATGTGACTTGAACATTCACCGAAGTGTCTGCTCTACCGGAGAGACAAAGAGCTGCGGCGGACAGAACATCAGACCCGTGTGAACCAATGAGGCTGCATCCTTTCTAAAATGATCACATGAAACCAGCAGTCTAATATGTTATATATGTTTTCCACATCATTGTATTTCTAAGGCTGCGTTCCCACCAAACACGATGAAACAAGATCGCGCCGCAAGATTACATACAAAGTCAATGCAAAGACGCGATTTGAAGCGTCATTTTGCCGGGCAACACAATGGACGCGATTGCGCGGCGCAATGGACGCGTTGGCCGGGAAAATCGCTCTCATCGCGTCGCCCAATCGCGTCATCGCGTCTCGAGTTGAAATAATTGAACTTTTGCGGCGGATTCGCGTGAAGACGCGGCGCGACAGCCTATCAGCGTTGAGATCGTCATCGACGTGGTGACGTACAGACGTCCTGGTGTTCCCTCGCAAAATGAAACTGCCAGAAATAATGGAGGAGCTGCTCATCGTTGCCGTCACCGCTCACCCGGAGCTTTATGACAGCATAGCCCCAGTTAGCATAGCTTGCTTTACTAGCATACTTGTCTGGTTCATTCAACAATAGCTGCACTACATTGTGCAGTACAGGTACAGTGCAGCGATGGTGGTTATTTCAGCCATGAGCCGTTTCTCAATACCAAGTACGCCAAGTTCGGACTTACGAACTTTGCAGTTCGGACTGAGCAAGTTCGACTTGGGAGTACAGTCTCTCCAGGACGGGAAAGCGCAGGACTGTCATTGCATGCAATGGACGTCACCATCTCAGCTCGTCCGTTAGCAGGACGACACATCTCCGAAAACTTTGGAGCAAATTTTAAACTACGCGCTATCGTGATGAATCGACCACAGATTTTAAGTTTTAACATCCACTTTCTCGCATAAGATAATCTTAAACCACATTCCGGTCGACGAGAGAATGAAATGGCGGAAGAAATGTTGCTGTTGGGTGGGCTCATCGCGCCACGCGATGCCGCGTCAAGGGGTTTTTGTACCAGCATCAAAACTGGAGCGTCTGGCGCGACGCGATTTCATTCGAGGCGCGATTAAATAATTTTCATCGCATTTGGTGGGAACACAGCCTGAGGTCTTGCTGGTTCCCTCGTCTGCTGCAATGGTTTAACATTTGAGAATTGGTGCCAACAACTGTTTATCACTCAACCCTGAAACCCTGTCTATAAGCCTCTACCACTGACACAGTGCTTTTGAGCCAGGCACTCAACCTTCAGTGGCACAGTAAACCACACCATATAATACCCTACTAGACCCATATGCAAATGAGGCAGTGCTGTTTGTGTGTGCATGTAGGAGGAATACAAATCAAGACTATTTCACACAATCTTGTATAAAACGGCCAATAAAGTAATCTCCCACGCAAAAGCCCATTGATGGTAATGAACAGTGTTATGTAGACATGGAAGAATAGACTGATGATTACGAGGCTTATGCATTATTTCTCATCTGCAGACATCATGCAATACACCAATAACTATCATAATTAGATGTACTTGGCACACAATAATGTTGTCTTATAATTACATTTCACAATGAAATCAGGTTAAAAAAAAAAATCCCTCTCTCGTTCCCTCTCCACTGTATGTGTGTGTTTGTCTTGCGTGTTTGTGTGTGGGCACTGTATTTAGAGAGTGTGGCTGAGGCTGGTGGAGTTTTTAACTTGACATTTCCAAGGATCAGCAAGGATCAATAGCAAAGGTCAGGGAAACAATAACCTCCGGCTTGTTGTGACGCTCTTTACAGGAAGTCTGCCGCCGACGCCTTTACGATACATTCTCCATCTCTGTCGATCAAGAGCTATACAGTATTCGGTGGCAGCAGACAGACAGACATTAAGGATGTTTTGATCCTGACATCGTCCTCGTATTCAGTGAAAATGGACAAACACTTTCAGGGTGCGAGCTAGGTCTATTTGATTTCTCAGAATGGAGAAACAAGAAGAGGGACAATTACCTACAGGCCACAGTGTTTGTGCCACTTCCTCTTATCTGTCTGGACCCATTTTTTTTTCCGAGGACAAGTGGAGTTCCTATCAGAAACGACTTTGTTTGTCATTTTACGTGGAGCGGGGAAGAGCGTCTGAGTGCTTGACATAACAACAGGGTTGCACATACACTACAGTTGTGGGCGTTCGGCGACCTAGAGAGCTGTCAGTTTGGCGGCGAGCGGCGACGGTAAACCTCAGAGACCCGGCCATTATGAGGTCCATCATGCACGCTGAGGGGGCGCCGCGCACCCTGGATTGTAAACAACAAATCGATGGGCTCATTTGTCATTTGGTTTGGAAGGAAACAAGTTTTTTTTTTTGGGGGGGGGGGGGGGGATCCACTTTTCCAATCCAAATGAACCGATCAATCTTGGCTCTCTCCTGGGGCCTCCTCGCCAGTGGGCGAGTAGCAGGAAAAAAGCGCTCTGCCTCCCTTTTCTCACTCATTTCTTTCCCCGTGTCTTATCTCCTTTCCTTGCTCATCTCTTCTCCACTCGCACTAATACCCACTCTGCCTGTAAAGCATCTTGTCTCTTTCCCTTCTCTGAGTTTGTCTCTTTCTCCTGTCTTTCTACAACACCACCCACGTTGCTTTACTGTGGTGCATTTGTAATCCAGAGAAGAGAGGAGGAGGAGGAGGAGGAGGAGAAAGCGCGAAGAGGAGAATGGGTTCTACTGTTCCGCACTGATGGTATTTGTGTTTAAGTGGGGGGCAGAATGTTCCTGCCAGAGTGCTGCTGATGCTGAACGGGACTGGCAGGTGGATTATACCTTGTACCGCTTTGTCCCTGGACAAATTTAAAGGCAGCCCAACAACCAGGCACCATGGGAGAAAGTAGGTATAAGCGTGGCTTGGTCTGTCTTTCGCTTCACTCCCTCTTTTCTTTTCCTCTTTTCCAAAGGCAGCTTTTATCACAAGTCCTGTGCTGGATATCTCTTCTCTGTTTCATTTGCACCCACCCACCCACACACACACACACACACACACACACACACACACACACACACACACACACACACACGCACACACACACACACACACACACACACACACAGAGTTAAACAACCTGTCCATTCCCACTTCCTGCTGAAACTCCCTTTCCACGCACAGGACGCATAGTTTATAAAACTATACGAGACTCCGCTCTCTGCTCTGTTCTGAGCATCTGCTCGGCTATCTGCATAAGAGCTTGTGGGGGCCGAGATCAAGTACCAGCATACGAACATGATAGTGATGAGCAAAAATAAGCCGAAACACTTCTGATGCTCTTCAGACGCAACAAGCACTACGCATCGAGTGTCGAACATTACCAACATTCAAAGACACTCAGAAATTCAGGCCATTATAGTGAGGTGAAACAATTTCTGTACCTTCAGTGATTTTTGTGATTCTTCTTGGGAATATTTTGGGAACCAGGTGAAACTTGAACAAACATGCTGTTCTCTGTTAAAGTTATATGCATTAATATTTACATGAGACTAAACCCCTATTTAGATACTATTATTATTACTATATGGTTGGCTTTGTCCTGCAATATCCATTCAATGTATTTATATCCTGTGAATACCTCTCAATATATTACTTTTCATAGTTAGTGGCGGGGTCCGCCATTCCCACTAGGCTATTGAAATTGCTGATTTCAGCCTCACTGTTCACAGTTGCAATTATTACTGACTGAATTCTTGATTAAAACAACGTCAGTTTAGATGCATTATTTCCTCTTGTGATGTAATTCTGACAAAGTAGCTGCTAAGGGATTATTTGTTGTAGTATTTCCCACTTGTCATTACAGCGATAAGCACTGGTGTTGCCAAGTCAGTGACAACTAAATACACATTATGTCAATCCCACCGGAGTTCAGCCACTAACTTAACGATGGTAATGTGTCTAAGCATTCAAAACAAAAGCATTTCAGCAATTCATTTTAATTATATCTAACACGTTTTGATGGTGATGTTACATTAAGGGTTGCATTTAATGGTCACAGATTTGTTTTTTCAGCCACAAAGCATGCAATCACCAAAAGTGAAAACATGAATATCAATAACCAACGATAGCTTACCAAACTAAGAAAAACACGAGTAACTACTTTTACTCTTTCTGAAATGTGTAAAATCCCATTAAATGTTCCCATGCCTGGCAGAGAAGGGCAGATCCAGTTTATTTTAGCATTGGAGATGAATCATGGTGCAGCAGAGATAATGGGTCACTCACAGTGAAATGCCTGAGCAAGAGGCTCTTAAGTGCCAAAGCACAAAGTGATTATAACAAAGAAAAATTGTCTAAAAAAAAAAAATAAAAAAAAAAAGAAAGAAGAACACATCTGTACAACCCACTGACACACACATTGTACCACGACACAAGCGTTTGGGCAGCAGGATTTACTGACTGATGTGCAAATTATCCTCATATGCGCACACACACAAACACACAGATGATATATTTAAACTGGGATATGTAACATCCATATTTTGTTGGTTGAATTACATGCAAATTACTGTACAACTGCCTAAAGCGATATTTAATATTGTCAAACTACCACATTTAAAAATGGTTGGCTAATTGCGTTTAACAGCAGATTTAATCACATGTTGAAATTTTAATGTTACTTTATTTCTAGTGAAATTGATTTACAATTACCCATAAAGACAATAAATAAATAAATAAGTGCATAAATTCAATTAGAAATAAAAAAAAACACTCCACCATGGAAAAAAAAAAAAAAAAAAAAAAGCACACAAAACAGGTTACAGTACTGTTTCTCTTCTTGTGCATAATGAGCTGCAAAGTGGTGGCTTTAAGTGCATGAAAACCATGAGATGAATGAATAAATGAAATGCCTACCATGTTTTAATAATGCTTTTACTTTCAATAATTCTCTATCAATGTGAAACTGCTAATGCAGCTTTCTAAGTGCTATTCATCAGTGTACAAATCTCCTGTATATTCCATTTAATTCAAAAGGAAACGTATTGGATATGCATGTTTGTTTTAAAAAGTACACAAACACAATTAGAAAAGCTGAACTCTTGCTGCACTTTCCTTGCTTCTGGTCTTCTCTGCCACTGTACACATGCACACTTAAAGCAGTACACACACACATACTGTAATGATGTCTTTCCAAAAAGTCCATTCCCAACAGGCGACAGAAGTTTCTGAAAAAAAAGACGGCTTCAAATGCTTGATTAAATACATGACAGCTCAACAGTAAAGGAGAATTTATCACTCCCATACCTGTATGTGCTGGGTTTTATGCAAACCAACAGCTGTGTGAACCGGATACACGGTGAATGAGACAATTTTTGCCCTGCTCTCCCTCTCTCTCACATACACACACTTATATACAGCAAAATCTCTTCCCTGCCTCTCTATCTTTATCCGTAGGTGTACGTCCGGCCTCTGGTGGCCTGCTCCCCGTGGGCTCTATCTAACTCTCCATATTGACTTTGTCCTGTCTCAGGAGATGATCTCGTCTCCCACAGGAACCCCATTTTTTATGCACATCCACATGCACCCATGCTCGTATTGCAAAAACAGACACACACACTAAGGGAACTGTAAATTCCTGGTGGATTCAACACTATACCACTTACAGTATGGCAATATTACAGTATTTGCATGTTCTGTCACAGTACTATCTAAAACCACAGTGTGCAGTTTCAGCTAATAACCTGTATTATAGCCTAATCACTTAACATGAAGCATGATCTCATATCAGCGCCACTGTTCTCCAACATGATAATACAACTATTACATGCTATTATCTATTTAATAGCAATTACAGCCACCGATCCACGGGCATAGCCAATTATTATTAGCTGATTTTGTCTTAGAGCTTGGAGGCTTGAAGTTATTGGTAGAGTACCTGCAGCATCTTGGTCACACTAACCAATATAACCTTATTTAATATGTATGTTTATATTAAAAATATCAAGTGATGTATTATTATGAACATCTGTAGGACACGGACGTATCCAGTAGCAGTTAGGTTGGACATTCAGTGAGCACAAACACAATTCTTCACTAAATGTAGCCAATTTTAAGTCTCCAAGAGTGCCCTTGAGCACTTCCTAAGTCACACAAAGATGTGTGTTGTTTATCCAGCTTCTCTCTATTTTCTCTCTGCTTTTCTCTTTATTTCTTGCTGGAATTTTGTTCACCGTTGGGCGCCAAAGCAAAGGTATTAAATAGGGAAAATAAGGTTGTCTGTGCCATCGAGCTAATTGAGGTTAGCACAGTTTACTAGGATGATGTATTTGTACCATTTTCATAACCATCTACAAAGTTTTTACTCAGACTGAGGAAGTAAAATAAAAGCGAACGGTGCAACACAGCTAACAAGCTATGATAGCTTCTTCTAGTTTGATCCCATCAAGGTCAACACTGTCAAGGTGGCTTGCTATTGGTCGAAAGTTGATCATACGAAAAGATTAACAGCAACTTCTAATTACAGCACCTCCTTTGGAATTAATTGATTTTGCTGCTTATTTTTGACATTTTGAATCCTTTAAGTACAAAATTTCATGAATGAAATAACACTAGAATTATTTCACAAAAACATTAGATAATAAGTTATTACAGAGGGAAGAAAAAAACATAATAATTCACCTTCTGACAGAATGTCTCATAATGATAATGTGAGTAATTGCTGCATGTACACAGAATTGCAGGCGTGTGCTTATTTTGTTTTTAGCTTCAGTGACTTTCTTACCCTCTCTACCGCCTCCAACATGGACACATAGCTCATACATCCTGTCACCATGCAAATGATCTCATTAATATTAATGAGTGTAATTAGTGCCAATGATGAGGGGGTAGGGCCATTGGCTAACTCATTAACTCCATCCAACACAGCTGGACTCCATGTAATAAGACCTGTTTACAGTGCATTCCCAAACTTTTTTTTTTTTTTTTTTTAATCTTCAATTCTTCAAACTGAATACATTTTTGCTGAGTCAGATTATTTTGGCTGGCTCTCACATTGTCGTGGCACTCCAGTATTTACAGGTATGAGGCACAACACCAGTTACCACAACGCTACACAGCAAGTTATATTACACTGAATGACAATTAGCAGCATTTGTTAGCTGTAAATGAGGTGTTTTAATCAGCACGTGTTTGCAAGCGGGTGTAAATAGGCTATTACCATAATAAGCAACCATTGTGTACATCCTCATCACTAACAAAGCATACAGGCCAAATCATCTGTAGCTTAAATTGCTGTTTTTTCACTCAAACCTACAATTTCTCTATATATTCTAAAGTAAATACTCTCAAAGATCACACGATGGACAAATACAGCACACAGAAAATATCGCCAGCCATCATTGAGCATTTCTGTGGCAGTGTCTGCAGTGAGGATGTAGTGTAATTTTTAATTCCTACTGGAAGTAAGGTTTAGTTTTGAGGTTATAATAAGGATTATGTTAGGTTGGGGACAGATTAGGCGAGGCGTTCGGGTAGAAAGACAAGAATCCACATGTGTGCATACTTTGGCATTCTCCACGGTTGATGTTACTTATAGCTGTGGAAAGGGAGGCCATTTTTGGATTGATAAGATGAGATGCAAGAGTTATTGATCTGTTTTGTAATTGCACAGGGCCCAGTGAATACTGTGCTGTCTTGGAGCTGTTGTTGAAAGCTGATTTGCGGAGCGTGATTCACTTCCCCGCCGTAGACAGACTGAAGGCCTACTGCGATGGTGCTCCTTTTTAAGAGCCTTTTGGATTTTCTGCTGCTGCTATTCCTTCATTTGAAACAAAAATACAGAAAGCAGAGGACACTCATTGATGACTACAAAGTGAACTGTCACTTTGGCATATTTGCTCGATTAATAGCAGACAAAACACATTTGGCCTTGTTCACAATGAATTTTTTGCAATGATTTGTTCCGCTAACCTTTATTTTTAGTGGCTGACATCACTAAATCATTACAACAGATTTTTTTTTAAAAACTGGTAAAATTTCAAGGCCGTTGCTGAGAAAATTGGCAGCCTCTCTGTACACTGTTTTTATATCTACTGTAGAGGCACCAGCTTGAATTTCAAGGGGAATCTGTTCACTTTATGGCAACTGTAGCTTTCAATTCTGGCCTTCAGGACACAGAGTACTGCTAATTTTCTAGCCTATGATAGTTAATTGCATTCACCTGACATCCCAGGTGTACCACAGTCTCTGTGTCCTGAGGCCTGCCATTTTGAATGACTGCTCTTCTGCAGATTGTTTTATAGCACAAAGTAGAAAGAGTGTGTTTCTATTTGAGGACAAAAGCTTTCAAGTTTCTCTGCAATGAAAGCCATATGAAAGATCATTTTCAATATGTTGTCCTCTGGACCAAAGTACTGTCAAACAGAACAAAAAAATGAATGCATTGTTTGTTGTTGTACTGTAGGATTATGGACACCCTCATATAAACCAGGGGCTCATTTCTTTACAGTAATTATACTGAAATATCAAAATTTCATTGGCAATGAAATATGGATGTTAAAAATGCCATAAAAGCACATTTATATACTTCAAAACTGTTTAATTTTGCTCATTAAAGGAGCACTCTACAAGGGCTGGCTGTAGCCTCAGTGTACAACTTAACATAATAATTAGTTTCACAGCAGTGGTCCATTACAAAACCGGAGAATGAAGAACCAGTATTTGACAAAAAACCCATTTTTGTACACAACACGTTTCAGCAGCCCTGGCCTTTAAAGTGTTATATCCACGGTAAGTGCTCATACAAAGTGTTTTTCCCCTTGGGACCAAACCTCTGGCCTCAGTTTAGACTCAGAGAGATTTGAGGGGAGCAAGGTTTGCTTGCCTGCGGGTGTGCATGCAACACACAATCACCTGATGTGAGGCTTTACCTTTTCCTCTTCCATCTATCAATCGGGACGTGCCCTCTGCACCCTCAAATCAGTCTAGCCTGGTCCCATTACACCACAGTTTATCCATTTTCAGGCAGGGAAAAGTAGCAGTTGCAGCATTTTTATGGTGTTCAGAGGAGAAATATTTCAAAAGTTTGCCTCACAATTTTGGAACCTTTGATGTGATAAATAGCTGTTTTCAGGTCTTTCCAGTTTGAATGTTTATGTGAACCCATGGAGTAGCACTGGTGTACCCAGCCGGCATGTCCATGTGGGTTGAATGCTGGTAACAACTGGGGTTGGGCCTGAAATGGAAAATTTTGTGCAACCAAAAAGGGTATATTGAGACTTTGGCTATGATGGAAGCTTTAAAATGCTAATAGATAGCCCAGAACACTACTGCGGTAACCTGTTTTTCATAAAAACTGGTGTTATAGAAAAAGGCTAAATTAACACACTAGCCTAAAGCAACCCATGTTCATCCCATGTGGTAACCACAGGTATCCTGAGATCCAGTTTTTCCCAAGAGGTTCCCACTTCTTACCCTTGGCCCAATCATTAGCCTACATTTGTAAATGGACACAAAGGGCCTGAGCATTATTGCTCACTTGGGCCACACTCGTAGCCCACAGTGTCCCAGTCATTGCAAGTCACAACCTTGTGGCAATCCAGACAATTTTCATGACACGTACATGCCCTCACATGTACCCTTCCTGCCTTCTTATGAATCATCCATTCATAAAAATGTTGCATCCAACTTCATACATCGCAACTGTTTCCACTCCAGACTGGATGCATTGGCTTACCTCCATGTTTGCATGTTCAAAGTGCCGTCAGGAGATTTTTAATCCGCACTATCGTCAAAACTGACAACTGAATTAAGGAATTAGTCAAATATGCACAGATGGACGTGGGGAGTCGTGGATTACTGCATGGATTACTAGTGCAAAAAGGGAACCCTGAAGTTTGCCAGCTTGTGCCAGCATGTGAACCTGCAGAGGAAAGCTGTGTCGTAAATACTCCAAACGCAAAGAAATGTAACTAAAGAAGCAAAGCAGAAGAAAATTGATCAGAAAACAGATAGAAAATGGACAGAAAGGTTGTATTGCCTTCATTTTGGGCTGATAAAAACTTACATAATACCTAAAAAATGCAGATACAGCGCTCTGTCCTTGGACAGTCTTCAAAGGACAACATAAAATCTGCAGACAAAGTATGGTCTTTCAACTTTCTCTTCCATTTGAAGCAGCCATTTTTAATAAACTAATCTAATGCTTATTTGCAGTCTCAATGCTAAATGCAATTCTGTGTTTTGCTAGGGCATCAATATTAATAGGATATTGAAGTCAATGATAAATTATTCTACAGTTTAATACATTTGAATGTGTGATTTAAAATACCAAGATGTTGTCAGTAGCTCTAGGCTACATTTAGCCTAGTTTTAACTTTAGGCTAAGGCTAGCTGTGACAACTTCCACAGCTTGCTTTCACTCCCTAGATCTCTTTTGCCTTAGCTGTCTGGTTGTGTGATTTTTTTCCCGCAAACTGCATTTTGGCTTTGTAGGGCAGTGTGCTGCTGAATGAATGCTGACTTACAACTAATATTAATATGAAACAGTTTAATGTTAACGGTGTAAACATGTTTATGAAGTAAATAGAGTCCACGCATGCCTGAACAAGTGTGAGTTTTAGACCTGACTTGGGCTCCAATTGATATTACGCCCAAATCCCCAAAGATTAACACTACAAGAGTCAGAACGCAGCTTACAGTAGGTGGTCAGGTTACAATGGCAGCTGTGTGGAAACTGCTGTTTGAATTATTTTGAAAAGCACTGATTACTCACCCTATCCCACTAATTCAAACAGTACAATGGCGCACTTCAGCAGACATTAGTGATTTGGAAGGTTGATATGTGTATGTGTGTTCTTTAGTTACCAGCTGACTTTATAAGTACAGAAATAGAGATGAAACAAGCATCACACTTGCATAAGTGAGATAGCGAGGTCTGCTGCTTTTCTTCACAGTGACGTCTCTGACAACTACACACAAATACCTCTGCTGTGCCCCTCACCTCTCTGAGCGGATTATTAATACAGAAGGACACTTTGTAGCTAACTTAATCAGATGAAGGAGAATGAAAAGCAAGGAAAAAGAGAGAGATCGAGAGACTGCGATGCAGAAAGGAGACAGAGAGAGAGGGAGAGAGAACACTCAGCATTAGTCCACATATGATTTATTCCCCCCTCTAGGTGAAGGAGACGCTATTTGTATTCATTTGCCTTTATTTTTATCCTAGATTCATCTTGCCTTCACATGCCTGTCACCACCATACTAATATTATTTTGGCCATGTGATGTCCCATAACTGGCTCTTATAAAAATTGGCCCCATGCGACGGCAGAGGATGATGCACTGGGAGCAGGGGGAGGGGTTCTGTTTTACTTCATTCATCTGATTTTGCTCTTTTTTTTTTTTTTCCAGGGAGATTAGAAGGTTCCTCTGGACAGGATGGTGTGAAGGGTGGGGATAATGATGTCTGTCCTCCTACTGGGGGACGCACAAACACCCACACATGTGCACACACACCCTTTTTTTATGTGCATGCGCACTTAACAGAAGGTCTGGGTTTTTTTCTTTTTTTTTTATTACTGCCAAGGTGAGCCAGTGGTGCTCCAACCCAAGGACAAAGACAACTGTGACCACAATCCTCCTCACGGGGCTTTGCAGAACAATTAGATGAGAGCGGAGGGTGACTGCGGTTGTGTTTCAGGACAGTGCACACACACACATGCATGCAAACACACACACACAGCACAGATGATGACACAGGGCATGCATAAACTGAAATGGACAACCAAGATGCACAATCATGATGTAAAGAAATTATTCAACATTTTGGGAAATATGCTTTTTAGCTTTTTCCAAGAATTAGATGAGAAGATTGGCACCACCTTCATGTCTAAATACGTAGCAGCTGTTTATCTTAGCTTAGCTTAGTTTCGCTTAGCATAAAGACTGGACAGGGGGAAACAGCTGGCTTTGCTTTGCCCATAAGAAAAAAAACAAAAAAAACAAAAACAAAAAAAACAAAACATATATATATATATGTGTGTGTGTGTGTGTGTGGATACAACACAGAAACTGTAGAAATAATAAGGTGCTTATTTTAGTGTCAGATGACCAGTTTGACATCAGCACACTCCAGGAAATTTCTGGTCCTGAGCAAGAAACTGTAAACTGTCATTTTTATACTTTGGTTTCTGTGCAGATTATACAAACAAAATATAATGTGTTATTAGTGAGCTGCTGCTCAAGCTACATATATACCAGACTGAGATCTTAATCATACAAAACAATAAACATCTATACCTATAGGATGATTGAAACATTTTTCATGTGCAAGACAGTTGAGCAAGAGCATTAAAAGATCTGCAAAGCTGTCAGCGCTACGCATATTAAAAAAAAAAATGCAGGTTTTCTCATACAGCTATGCTCTGTCAAGTGACAGATGCTTCAAATAAACAGAGCATGGTTTAATAATCTGCTTCGGCACAGACAGAGCAAAGAAGTCCGCATGCTAATTTATCTGCTCCGGCTGTCTGTCTTCGACAAGATAAGCCTGAGCCTAGCCTTAGCTATACACCTACATGGTCATCTTCCACGGCTTCACTTTTCAACAAGCGATAACACCTCGTCAACAAACACAAACCGAGAGCACGGATCAGCCTGCAGAGACCTTTTTCAGTCTGTCCCTCTGGTAGATACGATTTTAAAGTTCACTCAGATAAGCAGAACCAGCTAGCCACGTGGAGTTATGACAGTCCTGCAAACTGTGGCAGGCGTCCTTATAGCGTAAATATTCATGTCACAGTTTATGGGACTGTCAAAATTCAATACCACTAATGTAATCATCTACATTACTTTTTGACTGAAAACAACCTTTTTGTGCACATTCTAACTAGATTTCTATCTCAGACATTTCACACGCTCTGCAAAAACAAAAATTAGAACGAATCCAATTAATTTGATATAAATTGCCTATTTCAGATCAAGGCTGCGTACAGAACCTTTCCCTCCTCGACTTTTATTCCCTTTTCCTTCTTTGTTCCGCTGTCTTCCACACCAGTCCTCGCATTCAGCTGATGCATCCATCCAGCCGAGTGCATCCAGCTGCATGGCAATTACAGGTGGGGTTTGGAGCGGTACACAACAACAAGGCGCATACATTATTAAATGAACCCATGTTCAGATGAAATTGCTAAGCCAGCCAATAAAGGTAAATTACCAAAGACAAAATGCAGCGGCAAGAAGGAGAGAGGGCCCTGCCCGAAAATTGCATTGCATTAATGAACAACATCATTTCTGAAAATGGAGAGGAAACACGGAGTTGCACCTATCAGCGCAAGACAGAGTGCGGCGAAGAGAGGGGACGAGAGAGAGAGAGAGATGGAACACAACATTGACTACCTAATTATGCATTTTATCATTTCAGTCACAATAGAGTGCCTCCCTTCTTTAGTTGCCCAGTGTACTCGTGCAGCTGTTCCTCCACTGCTTTAATGAGGAAGATAAAGAATAATCACAACCATGTTATATTTACATCTACCGACCACCAAATTAGTTCACACACACACCACCTCCCAATCATGCTAAGGCTACATACTCACAGTCCCCTCGTTTATTAAGCTCATAAAAACAAGGCAGTTTTTGTCCATCATTAAGGTGCGCTGAAAATTAGCCAGCATGAGCTAAATAGCACGACACAAGCCAATGGGTGATTGCATTCACTGTGCTATTGCTTGTGTTCTGACACTGTGACGAGTGCAGATCACCTCCCCTTTTCCCTCTCCTCTTGACTTTCCCGTCACGTCCCTGGCAGTCAAAGCTAGCACAGATCCTTGACTCCCGGCAGAGCTGTAATATCATGTTGCCAGTCCATCACGGTGTATCCGCTGCATCCATCCGTCCGTTCGTCCATCCATACATCCAACAACAACAACAACAACAAAAAAAAAACGGCCCCCCTGACCATTTGAATCCCATGGGCTTTTAAAAAAAAGAAAGAAAAAGTAACTGTAATCACAAGGAGGAGATGAAAGGAAGATAAGTGGGTGGAGGAAAGTGGAGGAGATGTGCACTGCAGGGCTCTGACACCCATCATATGGAATCAGCACCTCGTGAGTAATGGGGGTTAAAAAGGGAAAGCTCTTTCTCTCTCTGTGCCAGATGGGCCCGTGTGTGTTGGATCGGGGCTGCGAGTGACTGAGTGACTGAGTGAATGAGTGAACGCTGGCCGCCCTTCTTGGCAGGCCCTCCGTCAACAGCAGAAATCAAATGGCACGGGGGACTCCAGAGATGATTGGCCCACCTCTTCTGAGCTTCCATCAAGAACTGGCAATAAAAGCCACTTTAAAATCCAGGGCGAGCACGTTTAAGCGGCGCCGTCGCAGGCTGACGTTAAGACAAATGCAGGGAATTACTGAAGAACAAGCTGTCTTTGCGTTTCGCATCTCAATGTGTGCCCGAAGGGGGAAAAATCTACATCTGTGTACGGTGATGAGAGATTGTGGCATTGTCGAGAGTCCCTGATGATGTTGGAAATTCTTGTAAATGACAAAGTGATTTCATTGTTTCCTGAGGTGATTTCAAAGAAACGATGAAGGGAAGAAACAGTGAATGCTTTATAGCAGCATCTTTACATTACCTATGTCAACATAGATTTTTTTTCCCTCAGTATATATTTAGGAAGTTTGTGCAACTGCACATATTTCATACAGCATTCTCTTTCTTATTCCAAATTGCTGGACTTTGATTTTGTATTCTCTTGACCTTCCTAATACAAACTGATGTCGGCATTGGAGCTCTATGCTTTCAGTTGATATGACACAGCCCAGCGCCACAGCCGGTCTTAAGGGGTCTTATTCCCCGCAGTTGTTGTTTTTGCCCCCACAGAAAAACAGCAAAATCACTGGTCTAGATGCATGACGATAACTTAGCTGTTTCAGAACCATGGACAGCGCTGAACAGCAGCCTTGTGTTGTTCTTATTTAGCCTTTCTGAGGCGATTGCATGGTTTAAATCAATTAATTTTATTTTCTGAAAAAAAAAAATTGCCCCCTCGCAATTTTTAACAGGCCCCTCCGTCACTTGATCCTGGCGCTGGGCCTGATATGACACATACTGTTTGTGATAAACAAGATGGGGATTTGGGGCCTTAAAGGATCTTAAATCGCTGACTCCACACAGAACAGTGCGAGCAGAGTTTGCCCTTCCAGTTTTCTCTCAAAAGACTGGAAAAGAAGGCGACATAGATTATTTCATTAGTATTTAATCAGATTTCTCGAATATTGCAGTAAATCACAACTGTTTTTGTCTGTGATTTATGATTGTTATTGTAAATATGAAGATCTAAAAAGCCCTTTTCTTCATTTACTTTCTGACACTAAGGTTTGAAAATGTATGCGTGACATTCTGGATCTGAATCCTTTTTATATATTACCTTAAAGTCAATATTTTATGATGAGTTACATTTTTCTCATTTCATTTTTGCTGTTTAATGTCCAGGTTTATTTTTCCCTGTTTATTCATATTAATTCTTTGCTGCAGAAAAAAATATTTCTGTTTTGTGACAAAACATCCTCCTTGGCACAGGAGATGCATGACACCTGAAGAAACCCAGTTCTATTGACAGGAAAGTCAAGAAACACACATTATAATACTGGCCATACAGTGCAAAAAACCCTCATCTATTGTTCGCCAAGACAAAAATGGATATCATAGATAGAAAGTGAACCATTATGCAACTGCTCCAGTAATAGTTAAGACTACAGACTCGCTTGACATCCTCCTCCTGTTGTAAATTGTAGCCTTGACCCTGAGGGAGCCTGTAGGAGAAGTAATTATTAATTAATTGTTCATAGCCCGTAGTCTGGCGTACAGACACGGCCCCTTGGCCATGCATTCACGGCGGAGGAACTTTTCTCTTCCAATTAGACCAGCGAGGTGGAGAGGGTGACAGCACGGACCATCAGCCACGACAGCACCGGTGAGCGGACTTGTGGGGAACAGGGAGGACAGGCGGCAGGCGCTCGGGAAGGTGCGCTGCGGTACAAGGAGCCGAAGGGCTGCGCTGGCCTCCTTGCCGGGAGGTGAGAGAGATGATATGAAGAGGAGAAAAAGGCAGAAAATGAGAGCAAAAGGGAGAGAGGCTGCATTTTTACAAATATAATCACATGTGCTGATTTATTCCATCTGTGCATTTTCAAGTGCTGTGCTGTATAGTGCGTATGCAGCGTCTCAGTTTGCACAAGTCTGTGTTTTACGAGGATGTAGAGGACAAAGTGGGAGTGAGAGTTGAGCGGAGACATATCAGCTCTTGAAGATTTATAGGGCCGAGATGTTAGGATGACTCTGATGGGCTTACCAAGTGATTGGTGTGCTGGCCTTGCTAAGAAGCCCGCTCTATGAAGAGCTCCATAATACTTCAACACAAGAGGCTGATGGCTCATTTGAAAGGCAGACGCAGCCCATGAAGTCAATCTACCGGGCCAACATCCCTCTTCATAAACACTTAGCACGGAGTTGATCTTCAGCTGGATGATTTGGCTTTGAATCAGTGCAGAACCTTGCAAGAATTAACCATAAAAGACCCCCCCCCCCCCCCCACAGAGCAAAATCACCGGTGACTCACAGTTGCTTCGGTGACACAGACTGTCTGCATCAGAATAAAAGCAGAGCCTGAAAAGAGCAGGGAAACGATCCAAAGCGGGCTGGACGCTTCAGGTAAACACAAGTGGCATTTTTTAATGTGACCGCTTTTCATTATATTCACATATGCTTATCAAGCACTTCTCAAGAGGAGCTTTACTGACCTCTTTCTCTTTCGACCCGGATTAATTATTATAAAACACAGAGAGCAAGATGCACAACAATGGGGCATCAATAACGTCTGACGTTATCATCAACTCAGAACCTTGGAACACCTGGGTCCACTTCATCACCTCGCGCCTGTAGATTTATGAACGTTGAGTGCAATGGGTTCCAGGCAGAAGGGATATGTGGATAATGCAGCTTCATTAAGAGAGAGCATAACGGCTTGCCTGAATGCATTATGGCATCTGTATGAGCTATATCATCTGGGATATTAAATATTTACAGTCAATGTATGCATATGGATTTACTCCTGCACTCACACATCCAGTGGACTACTTATTCATCTTTGGCTGCATTAACATCCATCATTTGGAGAAAAAAAAGGAAACGGCAGCAATCTGTTTTGGCAAAAATGATTGGGGCTGGGAATCAAAGTAAGACATGATGAACTACTTTAGCTCAGCTACTGACGCTTTAAAGTCTGTGCTGGCATGGCAACACTTCTAACAATGACCTTAATTGTATCTGTGTATGTCGATATATGTGAAAGGGAATTTCAAAATAAATCCAACCTCATTCAGTGCACTGAATACATCCAGTATAATTTGTGATTGCAAGTCATCTTTAAAAACAAGAGGTCATTTTTTTAAAGAACTTTGAAAATGGATTTTCCTTATTGAGGAAATTCAGCAGGGAGGGAGGCTACAAAGTAACACAATGCAAGGTTAATGGATGGAAAACTTACTGTAACTCTGGCACAGAATGAAAGCCAGAGCACGACACTTTGCATTATATTTATGCTAATGTGCACCACTCGTCAGCTTTTTCGCCCTGCAGGGAAAACACAGGCATTCTTTGTATTATATTTCTGCTTGTCAGACTGCAAAACACAAACTGGCTCAGTGTATCTGTGTGTGTAAACCCACAAAGAAGCTATTTTGATACCAGTCACTCTGGAGGGAGAGCTCCGCATTAATATTTCCAAAAAATTCAGAGTGCCCGAAAAAGAGGGAAAAAAAAAAAAAAAAAATCACAGGCAGTTGTTTGGGGCTTTGGTTCTCATTCTGTCTCACACTGTGTGAAGGCGATGGCTCGACAGTTGGAGCAAGTTGCCGCAATAATGTTCGCGGAGTGTGCGGAGAAGGAGAGATGAGTTCTGAAAAACAGCAACGGAAGTCTCAACACTGCTGTCGCTGTCAAATAAATAAGAGAAACACCGGTGGAAACACAAAAACCAAAATTAAAAGCATTTATTTCCTACCATTATTATAAGAGTGCTTTTTAAGTATGCAACATAAGAAGTTAAACACCATTAAACACCCAGCAGGAAAAAAAGGAATCTTTAAATATCACTGCCCGAAAGCACGGCCATGCCTTTTTTTCATCTCACCCAAACGCTTTATTCTCTGACCTAATTCACAAAGAGAACATAAAATAGATCTCTTCCTCCCTCTTCATCCTTGTGCTTATTTCTAACCTACACCATCAGGTTTAGTGTCACAGTGTCACATCAGCACGGTGGACTGAGCTGCCGCGGCAGATTTAAGTAACGTTTTTATTTTTGCTTTCGGTGTAACCCTAAAATCAGTCAGTAGCAGTCATGTGAAATGGTTCCGTTTGGTTGTTTTGTCTACCGTCACATATTTTCTTCTGTGGTCTGCATCTATAACCAAATAACTGAAATAGCTATTTCACTTATTTGCTGAACACATTTTGCAAAATCACAAGCAATAGGAAGATGATAGATGATTCATCATGGATTCACACCTTTCATTATACAACACAGATACTGGCTCGTTTTATATCAGCCTGAAGCCAAAATGAAAAATGTACTATTTGGACACACTGGCGGTCTTAAAAAAAATGAATTCTGATCGGGGAAAAAAAACAAAGACGTCAGCAAGCAAAAACATTTTACACACGATACTGAGATTATAATGGAAGATTCATTCTATTTTAACACAAGAGAAGCAATCGAAATGCAATTTTTGCAATGCTGAAATATAAATTGGTGAATTCTGGAATGAAAAACTGGTATTTTGTCAACAGTGGCAGAGTGAATAAGAAAAGACAAGATGTAAAGGAGACTCGCAGGGAGAGTTGCGCATCCTGGGTGTGATCGGTATATAAAAAGCGCCATGTGATTTGTGTCCCGCTCCAGTTTAGAGGCTACAGCCTCCAAACCAGCACACCCAAGGAGAAGCAACCCACCTCAGGCTGCGGTTCCCATCTGCCTGCCCTCTCCCCCTCCTCTCCCTTTGACAAGGCCGCAGCTCGTGGTCATCAGTCTTCAGTCTGCATGTGTGTACGTGAAACGGAGAGGGAGAAAAGGGCCGAGAGAAAGAGAAAATAGCGAGCAGGCGCAGCATTACAGATTCACCACTGGACCATTCTTTCCTGTCCCGGTCCCTCTGGACAGCGCTGCGGTAGCGGCTAGCTTGCTAACTGGCTGCCGGAGCTGACATGACATGTTTCCCCAACAGACCGCGGCACCCTCCTCCCCTCCCTGGATCAAATCAAACCAGTGGGCTGATGCAGTATGATTAGAGCTCTGGTACTGTCTAATAGCCCGGAGACTGAGCCTGACGCATACTGTTGTCTCTATCACTGCCTGATTCACTAGAACAATTCCTCATATGCAAGCTACCCTGGGATGTGCATCTAGTGGGATGAGAGTAATTTTTATAGCCTGCAATGCAGCTTTAAAGATATGACAGAGCAAGTTATGTGTTAGCAGCGGAGAAAGAAGACCTCAGATCCTTTACTTAAGTAAAAGTAGCAGCATGCTGTGAAAATGCTTTACAAGTAAAAGCCCTGCATTCAAAACCTATATATCAAATTATGGGATTATCATTACTAATGCATTAATGTGCATTAAGTCAGTGCTAAAGCTGCTATAATTGATATTTTTGTAATAGCAATGTATGTAAACTGAGAATGTGAACACAGCTCCCCAAGGCCTTACGGTGCTTTTTAACAGCTTTTAGCTCATTGTTTTGGTTTCCCAGCCCACAGCTTCACTATTTTGGTTCACTCCCACTGCTCCCACAGCCTCATTTCAGCCACAGCAGGCCGCTGTTTTCAATGATAAAGCCCTAAAAATCCACTGTACACTACCTGCTCAGCACCAAAGGTCAAGTAGATGTGATGCAGGCATACTCGAGTAAACTAAAAATCCCTTAAAATGTAGTTAAAGTACGGTACATGTTGTTTTGTTTTGTTTTGTTTTTTTGTTAGCATTGCATCCTTTCTCTTTTTCCCACACACAAGCGTCTATGGACACACTGTTTTTCCAAGCATTATCTGCAGCAGTGGGCCTCTCAAATCTGGTCACCTTTGAGGCTTTCATCAATGTCAGCATCCCAGCAAAAGGAGACCAAACACAAACACATTCACCTCAGGCAGGGACTCCCCGTTGAGCTATCACCGCCACAACCAGTGACCCTCAACAAGCTCCTCTAAGTCTCTGGAGCTGCCACCTTCTGCAGCTCTGTCACTCTTTCCTGCAGCCAGTGCGAGCCGGCGACTCTCTCTGTCTCTCTAATAGTCTCTCTCAGTCTCTCACTCTCCTAATAAGAATCAATATCAGCTCTCTTAAAAGTCATCAGGCACAGAGGTAAAAAGGCTCAAGAGCATGAAATTGCAGATGGGAGAGGGTGCACTTATGCAACACTAGGCTGTGATATAGGCCTCAAATGGGTAGAGCAGCCAAAGGCAGACAGTGGAGAGAGAGAGAGAGAGAGAGAGAGAGAGAGAGAGAGAGAGAATGACTGTTAGAGTGCGAGTGTGCATGAAAGAGAGAAAAAAAAGGGGAAAAAAGCAAAGAAAAAATAAGAAATGGAAAAAGCGGAAGGGTCAGAGAGAGACAGCATTTCATGCCGCAGCGATGCGCTTCTTGAAGGTTTTGTTTTCTTTTTGCTTCTCATGGACTCGTGCATCAAACAGCGCAGCCACAGAAACCTTATCATGTTGACGGCTTATCTCCCATTTTCACCTCCTCAAAGCAATAAACACACACAGAGCAGCTGGAAGATGGAAAATGCACAACAACAAAGAGTTGACTCTTCAGGATCAACGGCACTACAGCAGTCTCTGTGTTTTCATTACCACAAACCGTCCTGGAAACCAGGTGAGACCGCTGATGGAGCTATGGATTATCCTGCAAGGATTGGATGCAGAGTTTGAAGCATGAAGGACACAGATTGTGTCAGGCAAGGCAAAGACATATTACAACAGAGAGCAGACCTCAAGGACTCAAGTAGATTAAAACTGATTGAAATCTCATTTGTGGGGTTTGAGGTCTTTTATGTCAGCTTTCTCTCTCTCTCTCTCTCTCTCTCTCTCTCTCTCTCTCTCTCTCTCTCTCTCTCTCTCGCAATGTCCCCAAAGTGAGCAGAGCCTGAGTCTGAGTAAACAAATAAGATTGCATTTGTGGAGACAAGCATCTCGGATTTGCATGGCAATAATATCAAGCTTTGGGATTTTGTAATATGAACAGCACTAAAGGTGCGTGTGCATGGATGTGTGTCTTTTTTCTGACAGGAAGCAGTCCGACAATATGGGAGGAAATGGTAAAATACAACGGAGAAAAATATGCACTGCAGTTGTGTATGTAAATGTAGAGCATGAGCATATGTTAAATCCTCAAAACCAAATATTAAATTCAACTTAAAATAGCGTATTACACACTATAGCATTGTGGTGTCTTGGTAGGTATTTTGCAATACCATATTTAACACAATACATTATAAAAATGTGCTTTACTGTGGCTGTGGTAACATGCAGGTAGAGAGCTACACACAGGCTAGTAGAACTGGAGTTACATCCACTGATTACTATTTTCCTCCATATAATCCCGTCTCCAGTAAGATTGGGCCCTATGATATCTGTGATGTAGACAACACGGATGGAATCACAGAATTTGATAATAAAAATAAAAATGGAATCAACTATAAAACCTGCAGAGGATCTGGTTAAAAATGGCACAAACAGGAAGTGAAGACCTGGTGAATTCATGTGATGGAAACGCTACTGGATAACATATAGAAACTACTGTATTTGTGCGCTCATCATTTTATTTAAGACTGCTTTGAGGACCAACACAAAGCAAAATTTACTCCAAAACTGGAGCTAAAGGATGGATTAACACCGACATCCAACGTGGAATCTGTAAGTTTTGTCATTACTAATACATGTTGCTCTTCTGTTCATTGTGCTGGTTAGCCTGCTGAATTTGCCATTAGCATGCTTAATGTGGCTCATAGCATCTACTGTAGACCAAAAACAACGTTGCCATATGTAATTATTGACAGTCAAGAGAAACTGTGTGCAGGTTAAGCCTCATCTGAAGACAATTACATAACCAGAGTAGTAGCTTAGATGGGGGAAACTGTCTTATCACGTTGCTTTTAGTGTCGTCTCACATAGCCAGAGCTCACATTGTCTCCACACTTCACACTGCAACACAAGCTCAGCTGCTTTTCTTGTTACAGGAAAGCCTCCTCTGCTGCGTGCTGCGTCGATATGTTGCTGCTGAATGTAAATGTACTTGATAGACATGCCCTGTGGTACACAAACTATTGGTCTTTCGTAATGTACTTTGGGTTTTCTGCCAAATAAATGCTGTTGGGATGGCTAATCCTACCCCTGGTCACACTGAGAATGAACCACATTACATTTAATAATTAACCTTCATTATGAGGCAGGTTACTCCTTCTAAAACACACGTAGGCCTACATCTCATTTTCAACAAGTGCGGACAGCTCGTTAGTTTATGTTTGGTTGGGCCATGTGTTGAATAAATAGGATTTGCTGTTATTGTTTGTGTTTTTCAGCTACCACCGCCAAAGGAAAATTAGGTCTCTACGCATGCTCAGACTGTTCTCTGGTATTTGACGTATCGTCGATGTAGACTTTATCGCCACCTACTGGCCTGACTTGCTTGTTAGCGTCTTAGAAGATTGGCTTGCTTGCTGAGCTAAAAACTGTACTTTAGTGTGCTTTGCAGTTGTGTTGCTGGCGATGGAAGAACAGCTAAAGAAGAGGTTTTTGTTTGCTGGGTTTATTCTGCAGACGGCTCTTCCGTTCACCCGCGGTGGTACACTGCCTGGCGGGAGGCACTACCATTAATGCTCAAGTCAGGGAACAGCAAAATCTCCCGTTGCAGAAACAAGATAAGCTGCGGTTTATTCAAAAATTTTCCAGCATACTGTATGGTACATCCCCCCTGGCCAGAGGGGGATATACACTGTATAACTACATATATGCACCACTGCACCTCTGATTGGGAATATCAATGCATACAGTGTCAGATATGCAACTTATATGTAATTTATGATTATCCTAACAAAGATTCTACGCTGGCTTCCAAGAGTTTAAATTACTTCTGCTTGTCTGTACATTTCTCAAAACCCTAAAGGGCTAAAATACACTTTCTTTTCTTGACTTTCTATTACCATATGAACCCTCTCGGCCTCTCAGGTCATCTGGTAGCAGTCTGCTAAATGTTCCCACAGTCCCACAGTAATACAGAGAAGCAGCATTTTGTTACTACATTATGCACCACACAGCTGTAGTGGGACAAACTACCATTAGATATAGGACTTTCCCCAAATTTTAACTGTTTCGTTGATTTCAGATTAAAATCGTGTAGGTTCTCCATGATCATTATCCACCTTCAACTCTTTAGTGTCCTTTTTCCTGTTTTAGCTTTTTTGTTTCTTTCACATGGTTTTTAACATTTTGATTTGCATTTTAATGTTTTATTCAGGATTTCCTTTATGTTTAAATTCATTAGATCACTCGGATCAGTTGCTTTTGTCTATGAAATGTACACAAATAGCACTAGTAGCACTGTCCAACATATTGTCATTATTATGTATGCATCTCTATACGGACATAACTATATGAGTCTAATTTTCAGGTTTATTTTATGTGTTTATTTTTTGGTTGTATTGCCAACCACTTGTGCAGGTATTTAAAAAGTCAGCTGATAAGCCTGTGCTCTCAGAAGAGTATCTAGCCTACACAAAATGCCACAGTGCTCCACAGAGCCCACATTGTGACAAATACCTCCTGATATTATCTGGATTCTGTGGATTTATGCAACATTCGTTCAATGGCAAAAGAGGCAGCAAAGTGACCCCCGCACTGCAGGTGGGCATGTGGTCATGTCTACAAGATCAGATTTTTCTGTCTGGGACTTAGATGAGACACGCAAATCTCTGCGCATTTGGTCAAAGGAAGAAACTGATAAATCTCCAATGTCACGTTCGTCTGTGCCTGCCACTCACATAAGCCCCCGTCCAATTCCACACGGTGGAAAGCTTCTCCTGGTACGATCAGCAGGTAAAGCCGGTCACACAGAGCACTGAGGACAGGCAGCGCCTCCAATCCGAGACACAACTGTGAAGCCACAGCTGAATCACAGGCAAAAACAAGACATCTGAAGGTACAATTCACTGCAGGTCTTTCCTAACTAACAGAGCTGTTCATGCTGCCTTCACCTGTCCACACAAACCCCCTTCCCTCCTCAGGCTATAGGCCACATCATGTGAGAGAGAGACTCAGTGACAGGCACCCTAAGAGGCTGTGGGACGGCAACAAAGATGTCATGAAGAGATGCAAGAAAACCCAGAGTCACACCATCGTTCAACACCTCAAAATTCATTGAAGGCAGAATGGTGACCAGAGGAATGGCTCAAACTTCTTCCCCATTAGATGTATGTGAGAAAGCCATGGCAACAGCTAATGACAACTCTGTGACCTTCTCTTGAAACTGAAAACAGAGGTTTTCTTAAGACTGTGAAAAGCGGATTTTTCTGGCAACCTGTTGTCACGCAAGTGACAATATTTGCATTTTATATGGGAAAAATCATCCTTGCTCGCCTGTGTTTAGACAGGGGTGTAGACGAATACTTGATGTATCAGAGCAACAAAAATGAACTTATGGTAAATTAATTTAGGTAGCTTCCACTTGACCAAATATTTAAACACGCTACATAAATGTATTGAAATGAACTAGTGACACAGTGAGAACTCATTTCAGCTATTTATATTTTACAGAAACTTGAAGAAATGGAAAAGAAATTATTGTTTTTTTTCCCCCTAAAGATCGATTCTAAATGTCCTCTGAGTGTAAATATGCACGGAAAAGTACTTATTTGGCTTTATTTTCAATATATTCATTATGATTGATTGATTGTTTGGGCTATAATGTCAGAAAAGAGAGCAAACTCACACATCATCGCACATTTTAGCTGACAAACCATCCAAAAATAAAAAATATGGAATTTACTATTCACATGTGAGAAGATGGAAGTAGTGAGATTTTGGCATTTTTACTAGTTAGTATGCAATAGTTGCAAATAGTTGCAAATCATTTCCTGTCAATCAACTACTTGATTGACTGACTAATCATTTAAAGCTCTAACAATGATGATAATAATAATGCAAACACACTCTGTCTGTGCCAAAACAGACACTATTCCACAGATTGTGTCACTATTCCATGAAATATAAGCTCATCTGTTGGTGGGCGATTTAGAAACCCCCCTGCAGCCACTTTTTAAAATGATTCAACTGTAAATTGATTTGTTGCAGGCTTTATGAACCTCACAAAGACAGCCCTCTGATCCACTTTGCTCCCCATTGTAGGTTTATCCACCTTAAGCCCCGACTTAAAGACCGACAAACCCACTGCCCTGCGACTGATGACGTGATTCAACATTTGATTTGGCTGAATTATAAGCTTAATTTTCATCATGTGCCACAGCACCAACACGATTCATTGTCAAACGTGCTCATGTTTGAGTGCTTTTCGCTGAAGTGGCCCCTTAAAGAAAGCGAGCTAAGCCGGGATCCCCCTGTCCCTCCTCCTCTTACCGTCCACACAGGCAGGTCTGGCTCTTGTAGTTCCAGCGATCTGGCCCTTCTTACAGGCGCAGCGGGCCGTCTGCCTGGCGATGGTCCGCCGTGGTTGGCTGCTGTCCCTGTCCAGCGTCACAATCTCACATGTCCCCGCTGCCAGCTGGCCTGGAAATGACATTGCACCACAGAATGTGAGGTCAGAGAGATGAAATCATAAACAGGGCAAAGTAAGCTAGTGTGTCTCTTCTGTTAAATTTGTATTCTGTCACATGTTTAGTGGTGGAACAGTTGTTATTATTCATAGTCCTTTGTAGCTCAGTTGGCAGGGAACAGCACAAACAGTCCCAAATTCAAGGGATGGGGTCACAGTGGAACCACTGACACAAGTGCAGCAAGACTTTGATGCATGCCTAAGACCATCATTCTGAATATATAATAGCAGTGATGGAAAGTAACTAAGTACATTTACTCACTGTACTTGAGTGTAGATTTGAGGTAAAGTATTTTCATTTTGTCCTTCTTTATACTTCTTCGATGCAGTGACTGGCAGGTCTTTCCACTTAGTTTATTAAAAAGACTTTTAGGACTCAATGATTTTGTGCAGGGCAAGACACAATAAGATCATCATGTAAAACAGTTCAAATCACCTCCACCTCAACAATGAAAAGCTCAGCTGTTTCCATGGTAATGAAGAAATGTTCAATATGTTGAATATTTGTCACTGAAAACTGTCACTCTGCATAATCTTAATTACAGTTCGCTGATAACACTTCTGCACTTTTACCTGTAATGGAGTATTTTCACACTGTGGGAATGCTGCTTTTGTTTATGTAAAGGATCTGGATAGCTCTTCCACCGCTGTGTGATAGCCGACAACAGCTTCCCTGTTTTACTTCTGTGATAAAACCATTGAAAAGATCCAGATCCTTAACCCTGAACAGTTCCAGTGGAGCTGCTCAGAAGGCAAACAGAGGTACGCTGTGGTGACACTGAGCAGCTCACAGATGTAACTGCATATGTGAAGAGACTTCAAAAGACAATAGTGAAGAAATTACTTTTAAATTTCAGCTACCTGAACCCACAAGCTATTTCCCATTAAGGACCACATCCTATCAGCACACCTCTTTGAAGGTAATGTACCCATTACCCATGAATGAAACACATGAATACTGATGAACTTCGTAATTGCTGCGGAGCCCCCTCCATCTTACACACACACACATCCTCCATGTATTCAATAAGGTGACCTTTGGCCTTGTAGCCGGGCCCTTGCTGCTTGCAAATTAACCTTTGTCTGTGTGTGGAGGCCCTCGGGTGCCATCCTGGAGAGGCTTATCAGGATCTAATTGTGATTGGCAAGAGGATGGAAGTTGTGATTAAATCTGGACTTGAGTCCCGAACACTTGGGTGGCTGGCTTAATGAACTGAGCTGCGAGGGGTCACACCCAGGGTAATGGGGATCTATCAGGATTCATCCACACACTGGTACCTGTGGAGGCCATGGCCACCGACAGAGAAAATGTCTGCATGCATACAGCATGTAGGCATTTTAAAAGGTGTGTCTGTAAATGCATAAATGCATGTCTGCTTTTACCATGATGTATCTTTTAGGGAAAAATCCTAAACTTCATGCAACTTTAGTAACATGAGCAATAGTTGGCTCATATCTCGCTCCAACTTCCCATCCCTTTTCATCTATTTAACAATTTATTTTTCCATTGTAGTCTTTCTTCTCCATTTTTTACTATAATTTCATTTATCAGGGAACATACTGAGGAAAAAAATAGAAATCATCATGACAATGAGTTGATAAAAGACCACAGCAACACGTGACATAGCAGGAGGGTGGAGATAAGGGGGTATGAGGGGCACTACTACAGTACAGTAGCACATAATAAAAAGTATTATTTAGTTGATTATCTGTACTGGTGATCAGAGGGTCTGCCAGACTGATAAGGAGAGCAAAGTGGCAAAATTATCTCAGGGAGACACAGGAAAAAAGATGACACTGCTGGGGCGACGGTGTCACTGTATTAGTTAAGTCTCAGTCAAGGGCAGATCTGTATTGTAAAAAGGCAGCTATTATTTCCATTTAAAAATTCAATTAAGCAGCTATTGGAAAAACAGCCTGATTTATGAATCTTCCAGTTCACTAAAAACATTCCCTTAGTGGCAAATAAAGATAAAACTGCTATTTTTCTATCTTTCTGGACCGTCGCTGTGCAGCCCTCGACTCAGTTTCTGAATATAATACCATGTTGTTTTAACTTAATCACCAATGCATTAAAAATAGTATTTATGTGACGTCTGTCTTCTACACCGGTGCTGACATTTTTCTACTTTCCCAACAAACAGACGTGTTGCCGGACACACACAGACACCTGCAGACATGCATATCATTAGATTCAACCCCAACTGAACCTAAACTGCCATCTCTTGGCTGTAAAGACCATGCATCTCCAAAATGTAAGTCCTGCTTTCAGTTTTGTGATAATGCAGTGGCTTTTTAAATAGTCTATTCATCCATACAGAGCACTGATTCTCCCCCCCTAAATCACACAAATTGGAGATGCATGTTTTTCAGTGGACAATGACAACTCCTTTCATGCTCATAAAATCATTTTATTTGTATTAATAAATGTTTTTCCTTTTCATGTCACTAATTCATTTCTTTTGTGTTAAAAATAAAATAAATACGGTGCTGAGAGCCAAACTACAGTAGGTTGCGTATTTAAAAGAGTAAACATGCTGAAAGTGGCCAATTAATTCAAGCACAGATGTGTTCACAATGTTCAGGGCTGCTAATCTTCAGTCATCTCCAGCTCTCCTGCAGTGTGACTGCTCTGAAGCCAGAAGCCCATTAGTGGTACTTACATGTATCTATAAATATAACTGTCCTAAGAAGATGGAAGAAGCAATAACAAAATGTGCAGAAAGAAGTCTTAACACAAGACGCATTTGCTCAAAAATGCATGCGAAGAAAATCCAATCAGTCATGCCTTTTGCACTATCGAGAGCAAAACGCCCAACCTTCACCATCCCTCCTCCTCCTCCTCCTCCTCCTCCTCCTCCTCCTCCTCCTCCTCCTCCTCCGTCCTCCTTTCTTCCTTTACATTGCTTGCTCTTTTCTCCTTCATGCCTTCTCACTTAACTCCCTCCTCCCTCTTGCAACTCTTCTGTCTTGTCTGGCTGATGCTGGATAATGACTTGTCATGTAAGCTCCTACGTTTGTGTGTGTGTGTGTGTGTGTGTGTGTGTGTGTGTGTGTATGTATATGTGCGTTTACTTCCTGCATCCTTCCCCACCCACCATCTCTGTAGATCATCTCATTGCTGCCTTCTTCCTGCTTCCTCTCTTTGTCAGTTCCTTCTCCTTTGGAACTCAACCATAGCAAGAAGCTGAAAAGACTGTTTGGATGTCTTACGTAATCACGGATCACTGTGGCGCGGAGGTACCACGTGTGAAGTCAACTATCTCAAAGACTGCGGCTGATTTGACATTGTGATTCTCTGTTCTTCTTTCTTGAGTCGATGGAGCTCATTAATTGCCTACATTTCATCAAACAGGGGCCTTGCTTTTACTGTCACCACCATAGCTGCCGGGAAACTGAATTTCCATGTTGTTGTCATCTATACAGCTGCTCTGACTTCTTTAAGAGGACAATAAGGAATTATCTTTTTTTAAACCCAGTATAAAAATAAAGTCACTGTGCTCTGCCTTCTGAAATATTTCAGATGCGTACCGTACATAGGTCCATGTTGAGGATAGGATTGAAGAAAATTCTTTGTAAATTTGAATTCAAATGTTTCAGCAGATATAGAATATGCAGGCCACATAGTGAATTCTTTCTGTTGATCGCTGGAGCTTCTAAATGACTCCATTGTTTAAACCACAATCGTCAAATTGTTGTTGAAACTGTTGCGAGGCACATGGCAAACCATCTTTGAGTGGTACTGATAAGCTTGAAATCATTCCAGTTTGAAACAAGTGCAAAAAAGTGCCATTTGTTGTCGAGCTCGCACGCTACATAGAGTTTGGTAAAAGGCATCATAATTCAACAAGGCTAAGAGCTACAGCCATGCTAACGGTTCTGCAAGGCTGGACTTAGAAACAGTGCTGCTTTGAGCTAAATGCTAACACTGGCACATTTTGCAGGTACAGTATAATGTTTACTATATTCACCACCTTTGCACTAAACACAAAGTGCAGCTGAGGCCGATGGAATGTCGTTAGTTTTGCAGGTATTTAGTCATAAACCAATGAAAAATTAAAACATCACCAAAGTTATTAAAATTCATCCTGAAGGGAACATGAATGTCTGTACTAAATTTCATAGCAAGCCATCCATTGTTTTCACTCCCATCAGCCAGTCAGCAGACCAACATTGCCCTCCCTGGAGCGATAACACAGGCATGATTAAAACAGCAACTTCTAAATATGTATCAGTGTTATAGCTCTGAGGAATGAGTTTATTTAGTGTTGACTCGAATATTTGGGGTGTGAATCTCAAGTATTTGAGATGATAAAGACAAAGGTCCATCGAGAATTGCTAAAGGGTATTTGAGTTTTAAACAAGTTGGTTTCGGCTGCAAGTACTCAAGGTGTTTTGCAGTATTTCACAATATTATGTGAGAGAACTTGAGGACAAGCTGGTCTCAGTGCACCAATAAAGCAGGAGTTGACTCCATTCCTTTTTTTCTAAAACAAATTGCTCCAAGCATCCCCGCGGCTCAGCCTCCAGAGCGCAGTGCCAGGGATACCACATACACTGGCACTCTTAAACATAGCAAAACTAAACAAACAAAGCAAAAAAAAAAAAGAAAAGAAAAGAAAAGAAAAAACAAAAAACACACAAAAATCTAACTGAACCAAACCTCCCCAACACAAAAAAATTCCTCTTTTTGTTGGCCTGGAGGGATCTACTGCAGAAAAGGTTAGAAAATATTACAGGATTCACAGCTCCAACCAGGCAGTTTCAAGGAAGCAAGACTCGGTCCCCTCCAAAAAAAAAAAAAAAAAAAAAAGTTCAGTATATTTGCTCAGCATTAAAATCGCAGCCGTATATTTTCCACATACATGCAAATATGCAAGATGATGTCCAATCTCTTCTCTGTCATCCCGTGAAGAAATTGGACTGTGAAGAGAGGAAAACATAATCCCGTTTCCTGGAATAGCCTCATGAATAGGAGGAAAAATCTAAAACTGGCAGGTGTCCTCAGAAATATACCCAAAGCTTGTACCAGTAGTGCTATGATTTATCATCACCCTTATCAGCTTCTGTTGTCGAGCAGTTGTCAGCTTGGCCGGCCAAATGGCTGATTAAAATGTATGTGTGGCCACCCTAGAGTGAAATGAAAGCTCTGACTGAGGCAGAAGATGGATTCATGTGGCAGAGCGTACGGCTTAATACAACGTAATGTTATTGACATGCTCCTATGCTTTATTATTTCTCCTCTCGCTCTTCAACACATTACAATTGCTCTGCCATACACGGCCATTTGACAAATGCCCTGCACGGCTCTGAAGCACAGAGACGTGGCATTTCTTTCTCTTCTATTGCCTCAATCTTTTGGCCAGATGTCTGAGAGCCTTTTTTTTCTTTCAAGGGGCTCTATTTCATTCATTTTTTACAAGAATTATTCTTGTTTTTGCTGCTCAGGAGATCCCAAAACAACTAAAGACTGCTTACTCGAGTCTCAATCTGCTGAATCAAACGCTTAGATATTTATAAAATGTGTGGTTTAGGCTCAGTAGGAGGGGTAGGTATAGTTTTTTTTTGTCCTGTCAAAAGCCTCTGCGCTGGAGTCATGCTGGGATTGCATACTGTGCTGCACAAGAAACAGCTACTTCCAAAGTATTTCTGAGTGTCCTTCTAAATTTGACACAAAAATGTGTTCTGCCATGAAATTTACTGAAGGAGCTGAAGTGCAGTCCAACGGAATGAGTTTTTAATTAGCCCTCATTTTTACAACGCTACTTGTAGCAGGATACATAAGAGAGATGAGGGCTCTCATCCAAAAACTAGCAAAGAAATGTTTGCTGATGGTAAATCAACACCGCAGATCCTGAGCAATAAATTATATGTATTTTACTCTGAAAGGGAGTAATATATCAGCTTTAATCTGACACTGGCTGTGTAACCAGGCACTGTTCATCTTTTATTTAGTTTTAGATCAGCTTTCTAATTAAGACGGGATACATATTGGCAGTGTTTTAGCCAGTTTTAGTTTTATTGTAGTTTTAGTCAACAAAGAGTGAATACATTTAGTTTCATCTAAATGGAGGCCACAGGGTTTATCTTAAGAGGGTCAGCTAAAACGCTGCATAAGATTAATGCCAAACTGTTCCTTGAGGGAACATTTAGGGGAAGATGTACAAAGGTGACAGGAGACACCATCTCTTTCCAAACAACAGTGTATAAACATTGAATTTGAAAGTAACATTAATGTGTTACACAGTGTATTTTTCTTGGTAATGCTAACGTTAGCTAATCCTTTTTTCTGCATGTTTTCCAAGTCTTAGCTGACTTTGCTTCAACTTCTTGTGTAATTTTCAGTGAAACTGTACAAGCGTTCTGTCCATGAATTATTAATGTAACTGATCCATTCAGGAACTACAACTTCTACTACGATATTTGATTTTTCTGGATCCATTCAGGCTGTTAAGATGAAGGAGACTCATTATAGTTCATTTGTTCATTCATTCTGTGCATTATTGTTGCGTTATTGCTTGTTTAGTACTAATGAAAACACTCCCAAGGCTTGTTTCTGGAAATGCAATATCAAAACTTAATTTCTGAAATATTTGAGAGCGATGACTGGGAGTGATGGGGGGACAAATTAATAACAAGACAAGCATTTGAAAGCCGTGGGGGACCATGCTGCTTCTCACACTCAGCCAGAGCAGTGAGAGTTTGAGCCAAAGCGAGTGACAGCGACATCCTTCGAGCGTTGTGATCTGGCTAGCGAGGCCAAAAAACATGCAACGTAAGGCAAAGAATTCCTAAAATGCTGAAAAACAACATACTGATTTGTGTATTAAGCAGACAATGTTGTCATGATGCCTCTGAGGAGCCGAATGCAACATGAAATGTAAGGACGCCAACACACGGACATGCTCTTTTCTGAACATCAAAATCGAGCATGTAACGGCTAAAGCTCAGAAAAATACGTCTTTTCCACATATTCTCTACTTAACCCAGAAACACAACATGGCAGCTTGATGTAGTTGGAAACTCACATCTGTTCTGCTGGAGAGGACGGAGCGTGTGTGTGTGTGTGTGTGTGTGTGTGTGTGTGTGTGTGTACATGTCAGACACTGGCAGGCTAAAATGCTATATCACTCCAGCATGCTACAGCTGTTTGGAATGAGAGAGGAGAGTCCGGCGCCAAGACTGTGAGTCTGAAATCCCATTTTGGATCCAAACGCTGCATTAGTAGAACCTTGATGTCATCCCTCTACCCTGAGGCCTGGCGGGCTAGTTTTTAAATGAATCCTTTTAATAAGCCTAATCAGACGCTGCAAGAGCCAACTGAACAGCATGTGGTGTAAGAGGAAGGAGAGCGGAGCAGGCGGAATTACAGCTTTAGGTAAAAGAGCAGTTGGATGATATAGGGCATGAACGAAATCTCCAAAACAACCCGCACTTGAGTGGGAGACGGAGGTCCAGAAACAATTCAGTCAGCCACTTACTTAAATTTCAATTTATTTGGAGTCTAGACCTTGACGATCGATGAAAGCAGCTTGAAGAGCGTACAGTATGTCCTTGATTTTCAGAGGTGTGAAAAATGATGTTCCAGTAGAGAGCAGTGGCAGGATGAATGAATAACGGATTTGAATACATTCTGATCAGGTAACAGACGAATGATTAACAGCGAGCACAGCGGTTCAATGATCTATACAGAGCGGCAGGAGGGCCGCATGTTTCCTCCAACATCCATTTCTAGTTTTGAAGCGGTAGTCACATTCTGGGAAATGTGCTTGTTTGCAGAGGGAGGTAAGAAAGGCTGCCACTGGTATCTGTTCATTCAGTCTGAAGCCGGTCAGCTTAGCTTGCACAGAGACTCAAAAAATCTCACAATTCACCAGTTAATTAGTGAGAAAGTAGATTTTGTTACCCTCAAACAGAGCCCGGATAACACTGACCTGACAGATACGAGAGCAATATCGATCCTCTCATAAAAAAGTGAATTAAGGTACTTCCCAAAATGTAAAACTGTCCCTTTAAAACATCATGTCACTTTTGAGGACATTATATAAACTTACAGCCATTTCCTGAGAGACTTACCCAAACCCTAAGCTTAAACACTAGCCCAAATATCAGCTGTTTGCCAATTGGGAACACAGCTTTTGTCCCCAATTGGACAAGCCATATCCAATTAACTGGTCATTAGTCTGAAATTTGTCCCTGAAAGTAGCCTATGTCTTACACACACACACACTCACACAGAGGGAGACATGTTGAAGGGGCCCTCTAAGAGACGACGGCAGCTTGCCAGCAAGAGCTCGTCACTTCAACAAACTCTCAGAAGCGCGACCACAGCGGCAGATGTAAGACGAGAGTTCATTGAAGACCTTGTGGCTTTTTACATGCAGTCACATGTTCTGTTAGGAAAAATGGAACGGCTACATCTGTTCCTGGTCATTGTAAACAAGTTGGCCAAACGTGAGACTCGCCTCCATCAGACCCACTGACCCGGGTGTGCTGGAGCTGGATGTGCAAGCTGTCCTGCAGAACATCCACTGGATAAAAACAGCGCAATGCTGCCTTACATCAAAATCACCGATATTCATTAAGTTTGGAATATTCTCTCACTGAACTGTTGAAATCATCCACCACATGATTAGACTCTTTCTGATGACGAACTGTGTTTAAATAGTAAAATGGAGAATTCGCAGAAGGGAAACGCGGAATTTGGGGAAAATTAAAGGGTCATAGATAATGTTCCACATTCTAGTATGGCGCAGTAGATTGCTGTTAGAAAGAATTGATCTCCCTTCAAACTGCCTCGATTTACAGTTGACATTCATCACCCCTCACTCACCCTCCCACCCCCCCCCCCCCCCACCACTGATAGAGTGACCAAAAACTCATCATAAAGCTGGCCTTGAAATTATTAATACCCTGCCTGTGCTGCCATGAGTCAGAGAAAGTTCTGGAGACAATTCTCACTGGGAGCACTCTCTCATCATGACGAGGGGGAGAGAGGAAAAGAGAGCTGTGGTCTGGCCGATCTATTTTGGGTGAAGCAAGCTTGTCTGAGCGCTTCGCTTGCTTTGTGGAGCTACTCTGAAAAGTGATTTGATTTTCCTTTTTCTGCCCTTTTTTCCTAAAATGCTTAGGCAAGCAGCAGTCACACAGAAGCACAAACACACACACACGAAAACATACACACATGCACTTATAAAAGAATATAAGCGGAAATGCAGCTTATAAATGCCAAATATAAGCACGAGATAGACCTCAGTCTCTGTGTGTGTATGTATGTCTCTATCACTCACTCACTCACTCACTCACACACACACACACACACACACACACTCACACAAATATTAGGTAAGTGGCTACACAGCTACAACCAAACTAAACAACCAAATGCTTCCTACATAAGTTTGGTGGTGAGCATTATACCTGCTAAACATTAGCATGTTAGCATTGTTAGGGCAGCATGTTAGCGTGCTGGTGTTCGCATCACAAAGCACTGCTGTGTTTGCTGTCTTACAGAGGTGCTAGCAGATGCTCAATTTTTTGGAGTTAATAACCTGTTTTTGGTCATTTTCTGTCTTCATTTGATTGTGCTGGATGGGAGTTTATAAGACACACTGAGTATGGCCGCTCAAGGATGAGCAATGCAAGATTTTTCTCTCGAGTAACCTCTTCAAATCTTTGGCTTTTGTACTGTTATCTTGACAAAACAAACACTTTGAGGAAATCGCCTTGAATTAAAAAAAATAATGGAAAGATGAATCGACAGCAGCTCCAGATGTGAGACCTCACCAGAATACAGAGACTTTGAGACACATTCTGATCAACCTAATGCATGTTTTTCTGTTTCCTTGACTTACGAGTAAAATAAATTCATCTGAATCCCCGTGCAGCTTACAGTAATAGGGTTTTTATAATGAAGCAAGGGCCCCCTTTTCGAAACCATGACCTTGTGTAAAGCACAAGAATGGTGTTTTCCCATGAGACGCCCTCTTTTCCCCTGCCTCACTGTTTCAGAATAATGAACTCTGCTTAATAACAGGGTGTTGGCGTGAAACAATGAATGATCATCAATTAAAACGGCGGGAGAAAAAGGAAAACAAATGACCCCGGTAACCCTTGGTAACACAGGAAAGCTTAAGCGCACACACACACAAATACCAGAGCCACTTCACTCCTGCAATTAAGCACATTTTCCTCCCCCAGAGGATACATCACGACGGGGCAATGATGATGAGGTGAAATACCTTAAATGTTGCTATGATTTCGCAGACTAAAGACCCCTGGGTGAATATGTGAAAGCCCAATAATTTCTCTTTTTTCTGCACCCTTGGGAGACAGAAGCAAGGTATGTCAGGCAGCGTTAGGCTCCTGATCGGGGCCGGCTGGGCCTGAGTGTGTGACAATCTATAATAAAGCATTTGCAAGTGTGTGTTGGTGCGAGAGGTTGTGTGTGAATTTCCCCGTGTGTGCTCTCTGGCTGGATTCTTTCATGCATGTGTAGGGGAGAGCTAGCTTAACTGCAGCTGCCGTTTCACTTGTAAAGCGCACTTTCTTTGTAGTCGTGCATTATTTTTCTTGAAAATTGTTCCTTCCCGCTCTCTCTCCATCTTCCATTCATTCTCTCACTGACACACACGCACACACACACACAGACACTCAGCAGGAGGCGGGACAGTCACAATTTACAACCTTTCTGGCTATTTGCCAACAAAATATCAATTGAACAAAGCTTTTTTTTTGAGAGGGAAACTCTTTATACCTACCTCAAAAGGTTCACTCATTGTTGTGGGCATATTTTGGATTCTGCAAAGAGGACCGACATGTTTTCGAACGTGATGTGAAGAAGAATGGAGAGCTGCTGTGATGGCCGGGAGGAAACACAGCTAACCTCCCAAATCACAGTCAGAAACACTGAAGGAATAATGGACATGTGTTTTTGCATCAGTGTCTGTGCAGCTCAGCTGCAGGGAGGGCCAGAGCAGAGGTGCAAGGCTTCTTCGCAGCTCGGAGCCACAAGGTCTGCAGACACGGAGGCCACTATAATCCAGCAGAGATTGTGGGTAGTGGAACAACTTGAAGAAAGGCTCAGGTATTTTCCCTTTAGAGTATCTTGCTAAGCCATTCAAAATGAATAAAGCAATGTAAACACAATTACCTCAGGTATATAATTAATGCATGACACTGGGCTTTGATACTGGAAATGTACTGGTATTTAATGATGCCATTTCCTGGGAATTCTCACCATGATTTGTTCCCATTTCCCAAGAGAAATACATGCAGGATCGCAGGATTTTTAGACTGCGTTTGCCTGTGTGTTCAGATACTGTAAAATATCACATTTGCTAAATCAAAGGCGCCCTCTGCACATCTAATTAACTCTACCACAAAAAAATGCTGTGCCCAAATTGCTCCAATTGCAGTAATATAATAGCGAGATAAACTTCTCACCTGCGGCAGTTTCTACTCTTCATTTATTGCGAAAATGGAAGTTTGCAGTTCACCTGTGTGGTAATATATTGTTCAGATTAAATGAATAAATGTGAGTGCAAACGCTCTGAATGCAAACCACGCAGATGGTTTGACAAGCAGCCCAAATCTGAAAAGTAGGGCAGATTTCAGCGTTAAACAGATGAAGCGTGGAGGTGAAGAAGATCGCCCTGACGTTAAACATCGATGAGAAATGCTCCAGTTCCTCATACACCCAGAATAACATGTATGCAGTGGATATCCTTTCCCTGTCACTGTAGCAGAAATAAACTCCGGTCAGTGCTAAAAAGATGGTGAGAACTCTCGGATCCAATGATTCTGTATGGTGGCATTTGTTCCCTTTTAAGAGAAACTGTTGCTGAATTAATATCAATTTTAATATCAGCAGCTGTTCTTAAATCTCATGTCATTTATGGCAAGAAATCCTGAGCAAGGAACAACATACATTCAAGGGAAACCTTAATATGAATATGATATCCATCTAGTGTTGGTACAACACAGTGGTGCTACAAAAAAAATCAACAGGTGACATTTTACACTGAATATCTGCTGCATAAAAAAGTCTGAAAGCATAAAACTAACTGAAGTTGACTGTTGCAGCTACGGTAACATTAACCACACAGGCATTCGTAAGTGGGTGCGCTTTTAAATGTGGCAAAGAAAAACGACTATAAACAAACTTAAGGACAGATAAGTAATGATATAAACATGATGCTGTCATTAATCTGACGTTTTCTGGTAGGCAACACTGATATCAAGAAGGCACAAGTATGCAGTCTGTGCGCTTGTGTATGGGAGTGGCAGGGTGCATGGCTCCTTTCACTGCAGCTTGATCAGCATGCAGGCTGAGGTGTGGGGGAGAGCGGTGATTGAATACAGAGGCTGCAGGCCTCGGCACTGCCTTTAATCTCCCCTCCCCATTTAAGTTGGCCTCTGTGCTGCTGCTCTGCCGAGGCTCAGCTGGGGCATAAAGACACACATACATACACATCGCTCCGTCTGCCAGCCTCTCCCACTTCTATCTGTCTTCTGATCTGTCCGTCTTTCTGTTGGTGTGTGTGCCCGTCTCTCACTCTCAGATTGGCTGTTTTTCTTTTTCTTTTTTTTTCTGTTTTTTGGTGGGTTAGTTTGTCTTCTGTCTGTCTTAAAAGCTGCAAAACTAAAACTGAATATAGCCAAGAAAATAAACATTAAGTCTAACTACATCTAAACTTGGAAAACACAGCACTAAACATGGAGCCTTCAGTTTAATGATGTGCTTAAACTTCAAGATATATGTTTCTGTACATGTCAATGTCATTTCCAGGGCATGATCCATTCTGTTTTATGAGCCAAATGGGAACATTGCAGACGGCATATAATAAGATCGGTGATGTGGTTTGGGTTGGGTTGTAGTTACAGTTACCTTTAGCAATAAAGTGCTCTTTTATAGGATTTAGTGATCGTCTTGTTGCCGTATCCACGCTCCTGAAATCTCATCACTTTCTACACCTTTAAAATGAACTCTTCAAGCATCTGTGGCACAGGAGTCGCCCCGCTGTCACGTTTAGACCTTTGAGGTTATATGAGGAAGATAAGAGAAGGGGCTTACAATTGTACCAATAAGTGTTGCTATCTTTCATAATGAGGATCCTAAAAAGAAAGAAAACAGTTGACACAAAAAGCATGTTTTGTGTGTCTTTATCGCTCCTGCAGGGTTTTCTGTGCTCAAAGGTGGGTCACCTTTGTGTTAACAGTCGCTGCCTTTGTATTATTGGCTGATTTTTGTGTGTGTGTCCTTTAGTGTCGATTTTAATCCTTGCTCTATTTTATATAATGATTTTTTTTTTTAATTCAGCTTTCATGTCATGTAGCCCGCCTGTTGGTACCTGCTCGCTGGTCACATTGGAAAGCTATCATTCGTGTCTTCACTTTTTCCATCAGGTCTTTTTGTTGCATCAAACAAGAAAAAAGATGATGATTTTTATGTTCGCATGCCAAAATATTGCATTTGTCAAATGTTTTGTTCTTCATCTTTGCGTGATAGCTTGATATCAGAGTTAAATCCCTATGGTCACTTTCATCTGTCAAATTGTGATATTCCCTCAAGTGCGGCACACTGAAGGTGCAAGCTGTAAGATCCCATTACCTGTTGAATCTGATTCAAAAATATGGCAGTTTACTTTGTGTGCGAGATGACACAGTGGATCTCTAAAATGGAAGAACGCAGATTTTTCGGGTTTCATTCAAAGAAGGTCTTTCAGCACATTGCGGACATGACAAAAAGGGTGTGCGAGGTTACTGGCAAGGTAAAGACAACACATGATCACAAATACTTCAAAGTTAATAGTCAGGCAAATGTATCTATTTATATTATTTCCCTCTCATTGCCCTTTCATTGTGAGGCCATATGTGAAAATCCAGTTTGCTGAAGATGGTGACCCAAGCAAGCACCAGGAGAGGATAACAACTCTTGAAAGTTTAATTATTTAATAGCAGAGAGTCAATATATGAAGAGGAAGCCCCGTACTTCTTGCCCACAAAGAAGAAAACAGCTCCTGCAGCCATTGTGGATGGACGCGCCTCTTTAATTCACTACTCTATAACTGCAGTCTTAGAAAGAGAGCGTCTACAGTCGAGGTTTATTGTACAGTGCAATCACACAGTGAACGGAAGAGTGAACCCCGGAGGAAATGCTGGACAAATCTACAGGTTCAGCGTTCAGTAACACGTTGAAATTAGTCTATTAAGTGACTGACCTCCAGAAAAAACAGACGGAGCAGTTCCCTGCTTTGGCTAGCGCTGCCAGAACCCCGTCTAAAGCAGTGCCTGTGATGGACAGAATGCGCCGTTAGGTGCAGGAAGTTGGCAGCCACGCCAGGCTGAAAGTTAATATTTCTGTGTCCCAGAGGGAAAAAGAAGCTGTAAGCACAACTTGGGATACAGGAGATGAAAACAGAGAGACACAACCCATCAAAACCTCCACTCTCGCTGATGGGTCTCGGCTTTTGGCTGCTTTTCAGGTGAGCCGTTCCAGCAGTGTCTGCATTGATAAGCAGTGAAACTGAGGGTGGAGCTGATTGCTACATACAAATTTCAGAAGGGCCTGCTATTTTGAGACGCTTTCAATACACCATGTAGCCAATCTGTATGTTTGAAATGCATGACATGAAACAAGGATTGGGGCTGTAAGAGCGACATTCAGCATTTAAAGAGTTTGGAGGGTGGCACCTTTTTGGCAGCCTTTCCAAAACCAAACTCACAAGAGTAAACATATAATTAATAGATTAAATAGAGGGTTTATAAGGTGGAAAATATGCTAGCATGTCCAGCTAATTATAGTAGTATACTAACGTTAAGCCAAGGAGCATATCATTAACTCTGTGTATCTGTCACTCTGAGACATTCTCATGATTCCCAATAACAGATTTTCAGGTTAATATCATGGAAAATTACAACCAGAATTGCCAAGGCAGTACCATTGGTTAATTGCTTAATTTAGCTGCCAAGATGTCAAAAGAAGTGCATTTGAAGGCTTATCAGTAAATGTGTGAAGGCACTTCAGCCTGACAAATAGTTCAACTTTTTTCCCATCTCTTGTATATCTGAGATGTTTTTGTTTTTTTTTAAATAAAATCTAGTTTGTTTGCTTTCTGGATGAAATCACCCCGAATCCGCTGCCCTTGAAACCTTCATTTACTTTTCATGCAATGTTTGCAGATGTAGCTCCTTGCCAACCATCCACATTCTCCTGGGAGTCCCATTTTTCAGTGCCCCCTTTCCCCCTGTCCTCCTGACTCCACGTTTCAACAACAAATCACTCCATAAATACACCACAGTGCAGGAAAACCGTCTGAAATTAAGTTTTCTGGGGGAAGATCCTCAGACACCCTTGTTCGGTCTGATCTGATTTATGCTCTGATGTCTGGAGGTCGGCTGATAGACCATTCATCCCTGACAGCGATTATTGACTTTGGATTTTCATCTATAAATGCTTCAAAATTGTGAATTTGGCTGCTGAACTTTCTAAATTAAATTTGTGGAGTTTTAGGAGCAATGACCTCGATCCCTGCGGTTAGTAATATCACAGAAGACCTGCTCGTAAAATGTCCAACACCGAATCCCACTCAAAATGAAATTGAAAAGTTGGCAGCCCTGGATAAATGTGCCAATGTTATTGTAAACTGCACATGCCACGCGAGAATGGAAAGCTTGACAGGCGTAGAAAGACTAACTAAGAGAAGGTTGGGGTTTACCGAACAGTCAATTACCAGATGCCTTCAGATGCTTCATGCTTGAAAATAGTCATAGCAGCCTACAAAGAAACCTATGCAGTGCCTGATTAGCAGCTCACCCAATTACCATTGCGCAAAGTTAAGGCCCCAATAAAAGCCCAGGAGACGGTAAAAAAGCACGCAGCTGTCACTTCATTCAGACTTCAAAGTTAGCAATTTGTGTTTCTGTGGGGAATGTCACTGTGAGAGGAAGGGCGCGAGAAGAGAGGTGATGGACAGCGAGAGGAGACAAGCTGGAGACGTAGCAGAAGAAAACGAGGGGGAGAGATGGAGCAAAGACAGATGAGAGGGACAAAGAGATGGAGGGGGAGAGGACAAGAGAAGAGACTGAAACCCAGTCAACATAAGTGTGTGGTATGAGCCATGACCCAAGTTATTCAGCCAGACTCATCAGTCCTTACTCCCCTCTTCTCCTCACTACCTTCCCTCGCTACCAAATGAGCCGAATAGCGATGATTCTCTCGCCTGAACAAAAGGCCTTTTCCTAATCATCGCAATAATGCTGCTGACAGCTGACTGACTGACAATGAGACAACCACGCAGAGCACGAAGCACACAGCTCGTCTCATGTCGGACCATTGTTAAAGGCGGCTTTCATTTACGTACACACACACCCACACGCGCGCTCGCCCTTGCTACGCTCTCTCGGAGCTGCATGTCAGCGTCTGCGACATATTTTGGCTTGTCGGAAACTGAATTAGCCCGACTCAGGAATGGCATCTGATTGAGATGTGAAAAGAGAGAAAGATAGAAATTTGCTCCTTTGCATTTTCCTCCATTTCAAGCGTTCCACGGATTAATAATTTGGTGTCTGTATGACGCCTGCTGGGGGGAATGCAATGTGAGGGACGTTAGGCTGTCAGACGTAGGGAAAAGCTGTCAGTCATTTTGTCAAACAACGGTGCCGTGTCTTAATTTCAGAAGAGAAGCTGCATGTCTGCTGGTGCAATAACAAAATTAAGACTATGTGGCCGAGTGGTGAGAGGAGCTTTTACAGAAAGGTCACATTTCATCCTGGCGACAGCTACTGTACATGTGCTGATCTCTACCCGGCTCACTGATTGCCCTCTAGAGATTCCCTCAGTGTGAGCTACAGCTAAAATACAATTAAAAAAACATGGATATAAACAAGATCGATGCAGGCACAGTAAAGTAACCCACAACGAAAACCCTGTCAAGTATTGGCTTAACATTAAGTTCTGCATTTGGCATGAAGAAACATGGAATATAATGGGTACCTCAGAGTTTAGAGGCGCATACTTATTTTTTATTCAAATGCGAAATGGAGCTCACCTGCACAAGTTTTTGCTGGAAGATTAAAAAACAGACAATTAATGTGTTTCGCTTCTCGGGCAGAATAAATTGTTATATCACTTGAGCACTTCACACACGCAAGCAAACTTTTAAAGCGCCCCAGCAGACATGTTTGGAGAAACAAAAATGCTTTGAATAGTAATTAGTGCCTGATATGTGCTTCTCAAGTAAAAAAGTTTAAGATGGAAAAAAAAAAAAAACATTGATAAATTACATCTACTCCTTCTGCCTCCATGAAATCTCTCAATACGGCTTCGAGCCAAGTTGTGACATCACAAAATCCCACATGTACATGTCGGAAGAGAAACTGATGAGTGTGAAAACAGCCTTCTGAGGATGAAGCCGCTACCCGTGATGCAGTTTTTCAAGCAGACCTCCTTGTGGACTTCCAGCCACTTGTGTAAAGGCTTAATTAGTGATTTGTAGTTGCTGTAATGCTTTTTCTCAAAATGTGTTGCAGTAATATGCACTCAATGAATCACAAACATGGCAAATGACTGTGTCGTATATATTACACTTCATGTTAGCGGCTGAGGTAAAATGAAAGTGCAAAAACAGGAAACTCGAGGTGTGTTTAACATCCGTCGGGATGAGGCCATTAATAGAGGAATTCCCTCGAGGCCTTTTTCTTTTTTTGCACAGCACACGTAATTGGGTTACTTAGCAGTTACCCCAATCTTATAAACCCAGCCATTTTGTTCAGCTAAGCTTGAATCATCAGGTTTGCTAAAAGGTGCTCATTCATCAATATCCAGGATGTAAATGTCTTCTGTGTTGTAGCCCAGAGGAAGAGCTGGAGTAGAACATTAGACGCTAAATAAAAGAAGGTGACAATTATTATTGTAGCTTTTTATGTCCCCTGGACGACAACACTCTGAGGCCAGTCTGAATCGCTCTTAGTTGGCTCCCTGGGCAACACAGGCTGGCAAACTTTACACCTTGTTCTGATCATTACTCCTAATGTTAAAGTCGTGAAGTTGAAAAGTGGAGTATTGCTTTAAGTAAGGTTTAAATGTCACAGTGGATATCATATTTAAATGTCATTTAAATGCCGATGCTCTGCGACTCACTTTGTGGTATATTTTTTGCAAATACATCGTAGCAAACACTTGTAACTAATGAAAAAATGACAGGATTCTGACAACCTCTTCCTGCACATGACAACGCAGCATTCCTCATCTCCCATTCTCTATATCTGCCATCAATCTGCTATCAAGTTATTCATCCGGAGAATATCTGGAGTAAATAAACGAAAGAAAAAAACCTTTCACTCTGCTTTTTTTGAATTTTTCCCATCCGATTTGATGAGATCTCTGTGCTTTGTCTACCTCCTATTATCTGCACTAGAATCGGAGAGAGCGGCCCCAACGACCGGGTCAATACTCACGTTACTTTTGATCCCACTACTTTTGATAGGTGCATTGGTGAGCGATAAGACCGCACATATGCAAGAGTGGCAGCAGAAAGCATCAATAAGAGGTTAGCTCTCCAGTGAAGGCTTTGACTTTCAGCAGCATGACACTGTAACAACACTGTAAAAAGGAATCAAGTCACGAATCACTTGATTTCAGCTGATAAAATATATTCAGTTTACTGTTTTGTTATGGTTGTAAAAAAGTGGTCGTGCTGCATCTCTAATTTGCATGGTAATATGTCATTTATTGTTGTAACCATGATGAATGTGCACCATCTCTGCAAAATAAACCCATCAAAAGTTGTTACTCTGCTCATTTTTCACCTTCGACTACCAGCCCCTGGACAATTTTGGAAAAAAAAAAAGAAAAAAAGTGGGAACTACCTCGGTGAAGTCGTCCGCGTAGTTGGGGGGAGGGGGACTTCTGCACCCATAATTCTCCCTGAGACATGCAAATACATCATCTCCTCCGAAGCTCCCCACCCACTGCCACAAACAGCAGCGAAAACAAGCACATAAAAAGGCAAACTGTGTCTTATATTTCACTATTCTGAAAGCTGTTTGGCCAGACATTTGCTCATGAATATTTAGGTGGAGGCGTTATGAATATGCATTAGGATGCCGGAGCAGCGCTATCAGCACACAGATTTATGGGCCAGTATTGTACATAATGATAAAGGAGGAGATAACCTGGCTGCTGGTATGATGAACAGAATGCAAGAAGCAAAGCAGAAGCCAGCATGCAAGTGTAAGTCCATATACATTAGTAATCATGACTTTAGACAGAAGACATAGTAAAACGCTTTCAAAGACGAGCACAGAACACAGCAAATTTCAACCAAACCAAACCAAATAGAGCTGAGCTGCCAGTGGAAATTAACATGAACATTAACATTCTGTCATTATCAGGGTGTGACTGTGTGGTTTGTTTCCCCTCTGCCCCTGAGGTACACCGAGAAGAAGCGTGTCACCATCTTTTTTTATCTGTGCAACGCAGTACCTGTCTGTATGTGTCATTCGTGCGTGTGTGGTGCCCCGTAAAGTGTGTCAACAGTGATAACACACCTTACTGCCCACCCCGTGGTTACAGAGATATCGCAATCTTGTGCCTCAGGTGCAGGGAAGCCAAGAAGAAGAAGAAGAAGAAGAAGAAGAAGAAGAAGAAGAAGAGGAGACAGATACTGAAAAATACTGAAATAGTTTGGAATATTCCCTGCAGGAAGGAGGTGCAGATTGGCATTGACACCATGCTGGAACCTCTGCGATATAATTTCATTATAAAAGGAAGGTTTTCTTACAACATATCTTCAAACATATTTAATGCGTTAGAAGGATTACAAGCGCTGTGACAGATATGCTGCTACCTTAAAGGTGATCACGCAGAGGTTGCTCTGTTTCTGCTTGACAGGTTGTTCACATTAGCACGTTGGTTTTGCTTTGCTGTTAGCTTAGCAGCTCACAGATGGATGCGTTGCTTGTCTGATTGCATGTTGTTCATTTGCTGAGGTTTCGCATAATGCTTTTTGGTCAGCTGGGCCAGTCGTTAGTGTTGTTGCGTGGCAATGTGCCTGTGAATATGGGAGCCGGAGCTTTTGAATGAGTACTGAAGGGAGATGTGCTTCACTTTGGTTGTTGAGTGCAAATATCACCAATCTTTCGGCAGAATCGCTGACTCCAGCTTTAATATTCACTTCCACCACGCTAAATATTAAGGTTACACATTTGGATATACTCCAAAGGGCCCTAATAAAAACCACTGCGAAATATGTGACAGAGCTAATTAAACTCCTACCACTGCAGCGCGGGGAAAAAACTGCTCATTTCCCATGCATGTGAGTCACTGTGAAATTATTTTACAACTTAGCTTATGCAACCTTGTTTGAGGCAGCTGATGTGACCCCCCTCCCAAAATGTCAGAGGAATTAAAATTTGACTTTCAAAAAGCCCCCGATTTTTTTCAAAGACTGCTGATCAAACATGGCAGCTATGCAAAGTAACCTCTGCTGGTGGAAGTACAACCAGGAAGTAGGGCTGTAGCATTCAAGCCTGCTCTTAGTTTTGAGACATTTGGTCATTACCTCAGACTTGTCTCTCCGGGTTGTTTTGACTAAGAGCTGTCTCCGTCCCCTGTCTCAGCTTGTACATGTCTCTGGCTTCAAATGACTCCTGTTAAATCTCTCTCTCGTCCTCCATGTGTGTTTTAAACCCACCTCTTCCTCTCCTCCTGGCTGTCCTGCTGTAAGAGCTGGCAGTGCCTGAGTGCACTGCTTTTGCTGTGATTAAAACAATATTTTTGTTCCCCTCTCTTCTATTTTTTCAGCTTGTCTTATTAAAGTCTCACCGAACACTGTCCTCTTACTGTCCAGCCTCCAAGTCCAGGCAGGAGAAGAGCACAGCTGACAGAAATGGTTGATATGCCCGTCGGAGTCGCCTTTAGATATAAAGCTTAACGAGCAACAGCAAGTGATGTGGCAAGTGTTTCCTGACTTACAATGTCCTTTGTTTTGCCTCTCAGGCTACATACAGGCTGCTCTAGCTAATTGGTACCTGTAGACACTGCTCAGGTTGAAAAAAGGCCCTGCAAAATCCAGTTTTAGGTCATATCTACAGTTAATATTATCCTAAAAAGACAATAGAATTAAAAATCCTTTACCATTTAGCATTGCCTGTTTGTGTTACTTGCTATCAGTTATAAATAAATATGATTGGTTTCAGTTTGTGCTGAATATACTTTACAGCCAAACGACTATCATGCCAGCCTTACAGCCACAGATATGTAGATAGTGAAACCCCACAGGGTCCCATACACAGTCTGAGTACAGGGTGAAATCATAGAAGTGAACAGAGCAAACTGCTCAGCTTAATCCCAAATGTCGACATGAAGTCACAGAGCAACAGAGGTTTCCATAAGTGCTGGCTGCCGGCCAAACAGCAGACTAGCCAGCTACTTTATTATCTTAATGACCATTAATAACTGGCTGTGATTCACTATGCATGTACATTTAGACCCCTAGCTTCCACTTCAAAACAATGTGAGATCAGTGTTTTTTGATGGAATAGTGGCGCGTATGATGGAATGTGCCAGAGGCCACCAAAATTTGGGCTTTTACAAATTTGGCAACTTTTTCCCCACTGGCTGGCAAGTGCTGAATGCACGGTCAAGCACATGAAAGAAGGACAACAACTTTCAGCGCGGCAGAGTACTCTGTGTCCTGCACAGACAGCGTCCCACAATAACTGGATGAGCAGAAGTCGATGGCTCGGCACCGTTGCTTCTTTTCAAAGCTAACAAAGTCTTTGTGTCAGTCACAAAGGTACTGCCTGGCAACTGACTCCTGCAATAAAAAAAAATACAAAAAATAACAAATACTGCTGCTGCCATTGAGACAGGAAGTAGAGATAGAGGAAGGCTTTGTGTTTAACAGCAAGTAGCGACACCTTGTTAGCGCTTTGGGAGTTAAAGACTGCACTGCCTCCTTCATTGTAGCTCTTCTCCGAGGACTTGAGCATATCCACGTCCCTGTTTTTTTTTTTCTTTTTTCTTTTTACTAGTTCATCACAACCTCTATTCTCAGCCCAACGACGCAACACACTCCGCTCCTACAGAGGAAACAGCACTGCTTACCGGAGCGACAGTGTTTTGCGTAACAAAAGAGACGGAAATAGGGAAGCAGGGAAGAGAATAAGAGAGGCGTGCATGTCAAGTACGTAGACGAAGGTCTCTGTTTATGAGTGTGTGTGCGTGCCTTCAACTGTCTGCATGCGCGTCCACATGTGTGTGCATTAGTAATAAAGCCAGGGGCTATAGCCGGAGCACAGACAGTCAATGTGCTTTAAAAGGAGACTATGTGCTCACTGCGGCGCGGCATAAATGATAAATTATTCATTGGATCCAACACCACAGCTATCATCAGGCCTCCGTTATTATTACCAGCCGATGGTCAGCCGTCGCTTTAAGACGCAAAGAAGAAAGATTTAACCCTTTGAAAGCCAGACCTGGGAAGCACCTTGTTGTGTCACCTTCCAGAATGAAAAGTTGTTTACTGCTACCAAAACTCTCACTCACTCCCTGTTTTCCCTCCTTTTATCCGTCTCCTCTCCATGCAGTCCCTTATTCTGCAGTTTCCTCTTTCCCTTCCTACTCCCATTTGTCGTCATTTTATATAGTATGCACCCCCCCCCCCCGTCCTTGCATTCATCTCTCCCTCTGTCCCTCTCTGCCCACCCGCCCCTTGCCACCATCGCTCCGTCTTGCTCCCACAACCCCTATTTCTGTCTCTATCTCCAGTGGAGGAGGTGCCAGGGCAGTGTAATTGGTATTCAGGCTCTGTCAGAGCCAATGCAGAGCCCTGTTAGCAGAATAAGAGAGGAAACATCCTTATCTGGATTTCCACGGTAACCAGAGGGTGGGTGGTGGGGGACTCAGTTACGCTCGCTGCTCTTATTATTTTTTATTTCTCTTTCATTTTTTTTGTCTTGTTTTCCCTCTTGTTTTCTCTCATCGTCCTCCCCCTGCTGTCTGTGCTAATTATTGACTGGCTGTGGTGCAGGCTCTGAAGCTCACACACACAAACACACACACACACACACACACACACACACACACACACACACACACACACACACACACACACACACACACACAATAGGATTGCACACATTGACTGGAGCCTGTAATGACACAAAACTGCATATAGGCACACATGTACACAGGGAAACATGGAAGAACACCTGCCTGCATGCACACACACACACTTGCACAGACGTTATACAACCGTTACACAGCCCCCTACGGAGGCCTTCACTGGCGCAGCTTCCCCACATCTGCATCCAACACGCTTATTACACACACACACACCCTTTCTCTCCACTGTCTCACTGTGTCCTCTCTCCTATTTCCTCATAGTTCCAGAGGGCTATACTACAAGACACATGTACTCACGCAGCACCATTACGGAGCTATTTTGAGGACATTGGGTAAATGCGAACGGCTCTTGATTCAAATGGCCGGATCCTCACGCACTGTAAAATGTGGCGGCGGCATGAATGAGAATCAATTAAGGCAACTATTTAAACATTAGCTTTTAAAGCAGAGCAAGTAATGGTATAGGAGAAGGCTTAATTAGTGAGCGGGAATGTGAAAAACAGAGGAGCAGCCCGAGACTAATGACAAAACAACTACAAAAGACAACTTAAACAAAAGCATGATCAAACAAATAATGAGGCTGAGACTGATGGAAATGCAGGGAGTTGTCTTTTCTACTCATAGTGGGAATTCAGAACAGCCCAAATAACAATGATGGTTACTATGTTTTATTCCTCACAAAAAGATCAACACAATTCACAATTCAAGATTCATAACAAGTTATGTGTTGTAGAGTTATCATTATTTAAAAAAATATATCTTTCCACACTGCAAAGCTCTGCAGTCTTACAAGTGCAACTAATGCCACTAAGTGCACTGACTTTGATCTTGACTTGTACTACACTACAGACTACACTTCAGAGGGACATATTGCCATATGATGATCTTATAGGCTATGATGCTCTGTTTTAGATGGAGCTAGCCGACACAGTATAAAACAGCTGAAATGACTTGCACAGTGAAGATGATCTATTTCAGCTGACTCCTCCAAAAGTTCACCATGGTCAAACCTCCTTCTCAAGACACTTTGTGTTCTGGTTGGCAGTGAATTTGACAGCGAGCACTTCCACATCAAAAACAGACAAAACCTGTGACCTCCGCCGTGTCACTCTCAAAATAATGACAGCGATAAGCATCTTAAGTTCCAATGAACTCTTAGCAAACGCAGTAGAGTTGCTTCTTCTGCAGGAAATAATCTTATCCCTGCCACGGAGTCCATTACTGGATAATCCTAAATACTGCAGTTCAACCAAATCTTGCGTGGATAAAAACTGTACACAGAATTTGGATGATATCCTCTCTGTCTCCCTCTCAGTGCTGCTGGTTACTAGCACAACCAATCCCTGTCTGCCGTTACCTGAGTTGCCATGGCAACCCCCCCCAAAAAGAATTTATTTCAGGAAGCAACCCATCGGCAACAACCTGTGACTCTCTCTCTCTGTCTGTCTCATTCTCTCTTCCCTCTTCCTCCGTCATCATTCTAATCTTTTCTGCTCCTTTCATGCACTTTTGCTCCTCTCCTGCCGCTACACGCACGTATGTATATATAGGGTCCTTTTCGTCTCCCGCCATCTTCAAGTTTTATCCGTCTGTGCCTTTCCGCCTCATTTGCTGTCACAGTCTGTCCATATTCAGCCGCTGGGTTACTTCATTTGTAGCTACAACCAGAGGAAATGGTGCATCAGGCTCCTTCACTAGGCTGTTATCTGTACTCATGGTTGGAGCTGCGTGTGTGTGTGCGCACAAGAGAATCCAAATCTATGAGAAGTCTGTGTCTGTGCATGTGTGTGGATTTACGTGCATTTAAAAGTGCAACTGCGTGCATGTGTGTGTGCGCGCAGGAGCCTGCATGTGTAACCGTTTGTGCCAATTATTTCATTACCGGCTGACAGATTTCTCTTTCCACCATTACTGCTCCCTTAGCCACAGGCACCGGCAGAATCCCTGGCAGTCTCACACACGCACGCATATGCACGCACACAAACACACATGCATGCACGCACACACACACAAACACACACACACAAACAAGCTAGCACACAGCAACCAGTTCAAGTCCATCAATTAAGGAGGCAATTTGCTCAAGTGGTTCCACCTGGGCCAAAAGGCAGGTGGGTGGCTATGCTCTGTTTACCTATCAGACACTATTAGGGGTGAGATGTCACTGGTTTTACTTCTGCCCTGCCTCTATGATGTCAGTTCTGCCTTTTTTATCTGCATGCATGTCAGATGCGCTGTGTATTATGTGTGTGTGTGTTTGTGTGTGTGAGAGCGAGAGATTACATCACGTCTTCAGATGCTAACTGGAATGTACTCTGTCAGTGTGTAGCAACCAAATGACAGATGATGCCAACATTTGTGGATGCAGGGTGCGTGCATGTGTGTGCATGTTATGTGTCAGGTTATCAAGCTGCCGACATGTAGAAGAAGCAGCAGATGCTTTTTTTTTCGCCTCACACACGTCTCCATCTTTAACCAGACTGCTTCAGCGATCCCTCGGTGTGTGTGTGTTGACTTTGTTGTGTGTGTGCTTCAATGTGGACCGTGTGGATGTGTGGCCTCTGCAGCAATATTTCATCCTCTCCAGAGTCCCATAAGAACCTGCTGCACTCTGTGTGAGTGTGTGTGTGTGTGTGTGTGGGCAAGTGACCCTTTGTGGCTGTGTATGCATATGTATACAAGGTTGCCTCTGCGCCTGTGTGTGCACATCTACACTTGCTCGCAGCATTTATTCACTATCTTGAAGAACTGTGTGTGTGTTCCGAATGTATGATGAAACTTCATACACACACACACACACACACACACACACACACACACACACACACACACACACACACACGCGCGCATGCCACACACTTACACAGTCTGTTTGATAAATTAGACTTGGAGCTACAGGAATTCGCTTTGCAATGCACTAACACAAAAATGAGTGCATACGGTCTGTCAAGCACCGGTGTATATTTGCAGGAGTGTGTGTGTGTGTGTGTGTGTGTGTTTTCATATGTCTGCATTTGTATTTGTCGCTGCACTTCTGCACAGATGTTTGTGGCCGCGAAGTTCACCTGCAGAAGGAGTGCGGCTGCGTGTTTACATGCCAGCCTCATCCTACAGATGTGCTCCGAGTTGCACCGGAAAACACATGCAGGACCCACCTGTCAATGTTTCCTCTCAATGCCATTTGATTTAAGCAAGGGTATTCTGTTTCCTGCATCCCACAAGCCCTATTTCCTTTCAAGTCATTGGATGTGGTATTATCCTTGGGCTTAGGTGGCGGTGCACAAGGTATAATTTATTGTCTGTTCAGCAAGGCAAATGTGCAAGCCTGGCGTATTTCATTTGCTGAATACATATCATTATTAAAATATGATTTTTTCCCTACCTTTTTTTGTGTTTCACACTGTGTGGTGAAATGCTATCTAGGGTGCGTCTGATTCATGCCCTCACTTTGAATTTCTTGGTGATAATAACTCCTGAAATATGGAATATTGGGCACACTGCGCGAGGAGAAGAGGCTCAACTCAGTGTTGTCAGAGGGAAAAGAGGTGCAGCGGGTTCAGATCACGTCAGTGCACATCAATGCATACCAAATCTAAAAATGTGCATTACTTCTCAGATGATGAAACACTTGTGACCCACACTTGTGACAGAAAAAGCAGTGACCCACCAGCCTCCATTACACAAATCGACAGCTAGCAAACCCAGGTTGCTTTAGCACCCATAGCAGTGAATCAAGCACAACTTGTAAATTTATTGCGTACACAGCGTGTATACTATATGTATTAGTTTTAAGTGAAGAATGTGGCTTTAAAAATTCCCTAACAGCAGCACTGTAAAGAAACAAGGCAGCGCAGAAGAAAGCTTTCTGTATTCATGAGTTTGGTTTTAACAGTCCCTGCAGGTACAATAATGAAGTTCCTCTCCCCCATGTGGAATGGACCGTAATGATTATGATGAAGCAGAATCGCCGGCTGTTTTTTTTTTCCCCTCTCCTCCCTGCTGTTGAATCGACAGAGCTGTAAACATAAGCGTAAAACTATATGTAGCGACTATGTAATTGTAAAAAAAGAAAAGGGCTATTAACAGTTGCAGAGAGAGAGAGGGAGAGAGAAAGAGAGACGGTAAGCCCAGCCCTGCAAGACTCAAGCTATTGTTCAGTTGCAACAGCTGCATGGATGCTCTTGCATTTTGAGGCATAATCACAGAGCAAAATGAATACTTACAATGCAGCCTTTTCCCTTTCTCACCAGAACATAATTCAAAAGATCTGCCTGGTTTTCCTCTCTTAAAACATTCATAATTCACCTTGAATTAGCCTTGGTCTGTGTACTACAAGACACATCAATCAATTCAGGAGTGCGAGCAGGTTCCACTTCTGTGTTTTGAATTTCATGGATCACAGATTCTGCATTCAAAATACTTCACAACTTCATAAGACAAAGGGGTTCCAATGAGTAAACAAGATAAAAACATGCAGTCATTTGAATAATGTTATTCAAGCAACCTGTTGGATTGCAATTTGACACTGCAACGCTTGCCGGCTACGTCAATTATGTCAATGATGATCACCGTAAGTGCAGCAAACGTGTTGCGTTATCTCGCTTTGTTGCATGACTAACACCCATGTCAGCACCTTTCCCTCCGCATGCTATAATGGCATTAGAAGATAAATGAGTGGCACCGCTTGTTATGACCCATAATGTTATGGCTTGTCCTTTACAGTGAGCTAAACCCATTTTCTCTTACTGCGTTAGTTCGAGAATAGGAATTGGAACCCCACAAGCAATCTATTCAAGGGTGCAACAAGCTAAGGGGATGTGACGTGCCAATGTTTTTTAGTGATTTTCATTATGTGTCATTCTATTCTAATTCATTTTCAATTGGACCATAAGAGCTGCCGCCGTGAGCAGTACAAAAGGCAGGAACGAACGAAGGAGGATCTTGTTTAGCTGCAAGACATCCCGAGAAAGAAAATAATGATCTTTATGAAATTGCTTTAGACACAATCTGACAGCCGAGACAAAGCAAGTGGCTGGCCTTGTTTGAATCGATAAAGCCTCCATTAGTTTTCTAAAGAGTAACATGCAATTTGTTTCAGTGGAGCAGCGTAGCATCGGTAATATTCTGCCCCTTTGACACAAACAGCTAATGCACTATAGCCATCCTAATGCAAGATTAAACCTATATTTCTGTCAGATGGAAATTGAAAAACGCTTCAAATGCACTGGATCCATAAGGCATGACCAAGCCTGTTATCACAGACACCACATTTGTGTCACAATGGCCTCCAGGGCCAAGCTTTTGTGAAGGCAGAAAAACCTTGTTTCTAAATCCATTCAAATGACTGTGATCTCACGTGCAAAGAAGATCAAACTTCTTAAGTAGCTATTGATCAGCTAGATGAACAGAGACACCTGATTGATCGAACGGAGCGATGACCTCATCTCTACCTTTGACACAGCAGGAAAGCACAAATTGAAAGCGCAGAAGGGTAAGCACACTTCTCACCCATCATTTCCCGGAGAATGTGTGGATGTATCACACTCAAGCACCCTGGTGGTCACAGAATCAATAGTCTGGAGAGTAAGCCTATGAATAAAATGGACGGAAGGCCTGGCACAATTCCCTTCAATCAGCACTCTTTGAGCTTGTATATCTTGACGAATAAACTATAATCTTGGGCTGGACCGTCCGAGGGGAGGGACGATCCGCTCTTTGAGAGATGGTCATGATGGACATGTTGCCAGTGTTGCAAGAATGAGCCCAGAGGAATCCGCCCTTCCTTGGAGAAAAACGCTGATCTGGGAGGATCTTTCTCCCACCATCTGACAAGCCGATAGACAAATGGCCTCACTAGTCTCTAACCTCTCAAACTACTGGCCCTCCTCCTACTCCTCGGTGTGTGTGTGTGCGTCGTCTGCCTCCCGCACTCAACCTCGTGCGGGCGTGTGTGTGTGCGTGCACGCACTCACATGACTAATTTACAGAGTCGAGCTCTATCACTCTGACCAGAACACATTCCCTGGCCACTGCATGAGGTTTTAATTAAAGATACAGCTTCAGTTATTAAAATCACTCAATCTTTTATGTATTCTCCCACATCTTACATCCAGGAAGAGCTCAATCTAGCAATCTGCGCTAGCTTGCTGATCTGTGCCACAATTTACGGCATGTGTTATCACAAGCATCTGTATTACGTTAATGCGTCCGAGGATGTAAGACGAAGCGTCGCATGTCCTTGGTGATTCAAGGTTTTACAGCGAAGTTCAGTTCCATGTCTTCAAGCTCGGATTGGCAGTACCTCGGGGAGTTTAAGACGGCGCTTCACGGGTGGAAGGGCAGGAGTGAAGTGTGTTAGGTCGATGTCTTTCTGACATCACTATTTTCAAAGGCCAATGAGTCTCTCCAGTAAAAACTGGAATCCAGAGAGGATCCTTGCAGCCAGCTTTTCATTAGAGTCTAACTCAGACCACCGCCTTTTTTTATTGTCCCACAGCACTGCCAAAACGCAATCAATAGGACTTTAGGAAAACTGGGTGCAATAGTGCACACTTTTTACTGTCCTGTAATCAATAGGAACTGTGAAAAAGAGTGCCATGAGTAAATACTGGAGATTTCCAACACACACACACACACACACACACACACACACAGATGAAAAGTGCCTCGGGACACTAGGGGGTCGTTTGGAGTAGGCTTAGATTACCTTGATAAACCACCACAAGTCTCTCCTGCAACTGGGATTGATTCATTGAAGTGAATTAATTAACAAACCCTTTAAGTAATGAATCAATTAAGCAATTGATTATTGTGCATTGCCCCTATGGATTGCAGCTGATACTGACCATTAAAGATAAACTGTGCTCAATTTAAATCAGTTTATTGAAGATTATATGCAGGAGTGCTCTGCTTACCTATGTGTACCATCGCTGTGAGCGATTTGGCATCACGGGGGATTTGCTCAGTAAAACATGGCGATTGTGACATTGCTTCTGTATGCTGCAGGAGTATTACTGCGGCATTAAATACATGCATATTATCTTTATGTCACTAGAGCCTAAAGCTGTGCCTCAGGGCTAAATTCTCTAAAATCCCTCATTTCTGGAGATTAATAATATATGATGAAAAAGGAAGAAATGCTTAATGACTACACCTGTGCTGCTGTATCTCTAAGTCATATTCAAGTCAGCGCTCATGCTGCAGTTCACTCTGGCTTTGACTGTAATTAAACAGTCTACATCTTTTAGATGCAGGTGATGCTTGGCAAGCAACTGCGCCTTTTACGACTGTGCCTGAAGTATATTCATCATTGTGCTTCTTTTAGCACAAACATGATTAATATTCTGATGGAAAGAATGAAACACGGCATTCACAGATGGCACGCTGAAATTGAATAGTTGGACTGGAGTGTCTGCAGTAAGAAAAAAAAAAGAGGGAAAGCAAAATAGTGTAGCATAAAGGGGAAAACACAGACAGCTGTCAATATAAACAACAGTTGTGTAGCAGTTCTTCAGTGTCTTACATAACCGTCCACTGTTTGACAACTCTGGCACACAAAGCCAACAGTCCTTTGAGTTGTAGAACTAGTCCCAAAAAGGCTTGATCAATCTGCTGGTCATTCGCAGTCACATCTTGAAAGCTGTGATTGAGAGCATGGTGCATTTGAGGAACTGTAGATTGGCCTTTTTCCTGCTTTGACCTGAGCTTTGAGTTCAGCTTTGTAAAGGCAACCTGATAAACACTGTTCCACAGTGACCCCCTGATGACCTTTCGTGTCTCCCTGCACTAGCTGCATTGCCGATTATTGGGTGCAAACAAGCGGCAACATCCTGTGAAAGTGCATAACCTGCAGACCAGTCCATCTGGGTTTTTTTAGGCAAAGCAGCTCAGGCTACAGAAAGACACAAGCTACTCGAAAGTGCAGACATGACGTGCCTTCCTTTCTAAACTCATGTCTCGAGATGTGACAGGGCTTCCCTTTCTCCACGGGCCAATACGTGCATGACACCGAGCGTTTGCCACTGCTTGACCCAATTCTGCCTGAGCCTGCTCCGAGCAGGGCTGCCACACCACAGGACGCCATTGGAATCCATGTCTTTTTGCAGGAGGATCCCCTGGACTGGGCCTCTGTACGCACTAAATGAAAACTGATTTGGGCTGCCTGGTGTCAGGCAGGGTATATGAATACACATATCTCTGTCACTTTAGCCCATTATGGCTCACCCTGTGGTTTTACCTGAGGATCAATAACTGCAGTCATCAGGCAGACGGGTGGCCTGTTTGAGAGAGGTAGAGGACACTGAGAGGCCACTTGGGTGTGCAAACACAAGGCTTTATGAATGAATAAGAAGGAAATATGCAGCGGTACTCCAATTCAACATGTCATTGCCACAGAGACAGTTTAGGCAATATGCTTCTCTTTGAAGTATAAAGCAGCTACTAGCAAAATGGGTACAGTTAAAAAGGAGTTTAGTAGAGGGATTTACCAGAGATTCCTTTCATAGCACCGCATGTCTAAAAGGCCTGGCATATTTGAAATCTACTTTCAATCACAATGTATCGTCTGTCTTTTTGAGCTGTTTTTTTTTTCTTTCTTCAGATATCTATAAAGGTGCTTATTCCAAAACAGCTTCACAGCACGAAAAGTGGCTTTGTCACACAAAATGTTCATTGGCAACAGCTCACATCATTCTATCCTGGATAAAGATTACTCCCTCACCACGCACGTCAAGAGGCAGATACAGATCAATCATTCAAGCTTTTTCAAGTTATCTCCTCTATAGCTGCGAGCCCTAAAATATCCCCACGATTTGCAGCAGTTAAGAAGATAATTATGTACAAATACTGTTCTTATTTGAGAAGAAAATGTAAGAATAAATCTCTGGATCCTGCCTGATGCTAACTTGCAGTCGATCCTACAACTTTACTGCTGTATTAAGAGAGAACTCTTCCATGAATCTGTCAGACTCTCTATTGCCATGTGACAAATTTCTTGGCCAATGAAGAGCAAAATGGGATTTGCTCCATTGCCTGAATTATTGAAGTGGACAGTGTGAGAAATTTATGGCGCAAAATTCATCCACATTCCCTATGCATAATGTTTTAATATGTTTCCATTCCCGATCCACCCTCGCCGCATCCTCATCTCTCAACGCACGCAATCCCATGTCACATTATGCAAGAGGGCTGACACAACGAGGTGTGCAGCTCCCAAAAATACACTCACCGGCGTGTTCGGCTATCTAACCGGCTGGCAGATGGGTGACATTTTGTTTTTCGTGAGCATTCCCATTGCCGAAATCACCATCCCAGATCTCTAGCTAGCTAGCACTCCCGCCTTTACGGGTATGATAATTACTCATGACACGTGCTGATGGCAGGTTACCTTCAGATAAAATACCACCTGCATACACATCTGCACCACCATCAATAACACACACACACACACACACACACACACACACACACACACACACACACACACACACACACACACACACATGCATGCATGTAAACACAGCCACTGACGATCAATCTGCAGCATCATAGAGAGGACTGTAAAAATACATTTTCCTGGTTTTCCTTCCTGCATGTAACTCACATTGGAGGGAGCTGTGCTGCACAAGCCTGATGTTCCTATGAAGGAATATGCGAGACAAGATTAAAAGGGGTCTGTTCTTTTTAAGACCCCTTGTGCATGCCTTTTATTACCCTCATCCCCAAAAGACTGTCACTAATGCACTCCTTTGAATTCATTTTATCAGTTGGTATTATTAGCCCTTACAGCTGGCTTTGACCTTGGCCATTCTTGTAGCCTGAAGTGAGCATATTCTCAACCCTCCTTTGTGTGCCTCTCTCCCTCCATCTCTCTCTCTCTCTGGTAGATTTCAACAGGGACCTTATAAACCATAATGAACTTATATTGCATCTTCTCTCCACCGAGCGAGCGAGCGGCAGCTTTCCCCCGCAAAGTTAAAAGCGATTTGGTGTCAAGTTTTGAAAGCAAAGAAAATGCAGGCTTAGGGGAAAAACACCTTGGTGTAAAAGCACAACATGATACAGACAAACAGCTCGGCGGTGAAGGTCAAAAATATTGCCTTGCCAGTCGACGAGCTCGACAATGCTGATGGCCTGAATCTACCGAGAGTCCCTCGCGTTAACGCAGCCGTGAGCAGCACTTTTTTCGGATTGGTAGGTGGCCACACAATCCTCTTTTTGACCTCTGTGGAAAAGGCTAGCATGCCACAGTCAATTAAAACTCCAAAGGAAGGCTTCGGGACATGTGCCAGTACAAAATCCTGAACTCCCCTTGTCTCACATTTTGGCTGAAAGACAAGTTTTCTCTCTCTCTTTCTCTCTCTCTCAACCCCCTTCAGTATGGCTGGACATTCTCCTACCCCGCAGTAGTCATGGACTCACCACAGTGAGGAGAGTGTTTGCCACTGCTTGACCTGAATATTTGCCCAGGGCCGGAGGCAGGGAGGGGGTGGCAGGCCATTCCAAGCCACGCTTCTCAAAAACCGGCACAAAGGAAGCCCATGACAGTTCCTAAGTGCCAAAGAGACTCTGCTCGCCCCGGGGTATACATGTATAGAGGGAATATTAAGTGCTGTTTTTTGTGCCAGGTTCATACAGTACAGTAATTCCCTCGTTTACACCATTTGACTTTCATAGGAGTTTAAGCAGTAAGTGTACTCAACCTCTGCATGAAGATCTCCCCACAGACAGGTATGATTTGTATTTATTATGCTACATCAGGTGGAATTAATGATTTGCTAACAGGGATAACCTGCCACGCTGTAACATCACTTAAATCCTGATGGAACTGGTTTCTGGTGATTGCCAGAGTCATGCAATCATTCCTTAATCTGAATGTCAGCAAAGGAAACTCAATTAATTACCCCACAAGCCGCACCACTTGCCTCAATGCAGCCATGCCCGCAGGCTGTGCCATCATCCAGCATGGCAGCAGTGACAGACACATTGTGCACAGTCTGTCTGTGCGCGCAAATGGCGATCGGGCTTGAAATGTATCATATGTGAACATATATGGGGCAGAAGACACAACTAAAGGTAAATGGAACGACATTTGAGCCGCTTGACCTCAATGTTACCCTAAAGCTAGACTCTAGTGCCATCTATTGAAAACGTTTACAACAAATCTGTATTCTATACAAACGGTGAACTGCTGCTTTTAATGCTGTTTTTTTTTTTTTGTGCAGCTTGAATTCATTTTTTTTCGATTGCACAAAATTGATCAATCGATCAACCTCCGGCGAATGACTTGTTGATAAGGAAAACTGCGGATGAGGACAATCGCAGCTCGGGAATACAATGTGTTCGTGCAAACTAATCAGCTTTAGTGTCCTTTTTTATTTTATTTTACAGTGATTGAAAGAAAAAAAGTCGATATGTGCTTGCGGTTGCGTCGAAGCTGCGGACACACTCCGCATTGGAATTACTGTTGCGGAAAACTTCAGCTACAAGGAAGGCGGCGGCGCATTCAAACAGTGTAAAAGTGACATGTAATCAGGCGGAGATGTGAGTGATTACCTTCTTTGAGCAGGCGGGAGTGAATAAGGAGAATGAGAAAGCAGCAGATCGCCGCTCCGGTCAGTGCCCACGCAACTCTGAGCAGCTGCATCCTGGCGTATGAAGGCTTGTGGCGGACCGAGACAGCCGTGCAGCGGGAGAGACACACACTCCACCTCAGCTCACAGACACGCACTGACTCATATTCTGCTGGTCGTGTAATTCAGCATTCATTCCCTTGGTGAAAAAATCCTCACTTGATAGTCCGGTTTAGATGTGGCAGAGAGGGCTGGGATTCCGGAGAACAACAAAAAATACGCGCTCTCGCTTCGCCGCCGGTGCGTCAGAGTGGCTCCAAACAGCAGGGCGATTAACCCCCAGTCACCGTCTGAAGGGCTGGCATCTTCCTCTCACACCACTTCTTCTTCTCTTTGTTCTTTTCTTTCAAGGGTCTATTGCGACAGGTTCGGCGGAGCGGGCTGCGCCCCTCGGTGTGTCTCTGTCTTCGAGTGCGCACGGCGATCCACGGCGATGCGGAGCGCAGATGATGATCACCGCTCTCCGCTGCATGTTACGCACGTCTCTCCCACTGCTGGAGAGGCAGAGGCAAATACTGCTAACCCAGTCGCCTTGCAGCCTCTCTCTCTCTCTCTCTCTCTCTCTCTCTCTCTCGTTCTCCCTCCCTCCCTCCCTCCCTCCCTCTCTCTGTCCCGGTTCTTCACTATATCGCTCCGTCGTTCCGTCACTTTCCCCCCTCTCTCTCTTACGCACGAGAACTGCCAGTTTCATGCACTAAGCATCTCCCGGATAATCCCTGTCCCCCTATCCGCGCGTCATAGCTCCACAAAAACATTTTTGCTCCACAGCAGAGGCGGTGTGGTCGGATGCCCTCTGACTTTTCTTTGAGGAAATCAATATGACCAAAGACCCGGCTGTGCAGGTCCTTTCTGTCCACTTTGTTCTCCCATCAGATAATCTATAAAGATCACAACAGTTGCAGGCGTGAATATGGGCACGTCTCTTTCCTTCTGTATGTTCCTCATGGGCTGCTTTTCCTCTCTGCTTAGCTCCAGGTTACGTCACAACTCCCCCAAATAATCTCCTCCAGCTACAACGGGTGAGATGGTGCTGCTATAAAAGGACGTTTCCACTGAAAAATAAGTGAGCAAACCGTGGGCTGCAGGTGATCATGTGCCAAACAGACTGCAAAACCCGAAGTAAGTCTTGGAAAGAGTGCTTCATGATGAGTTTTAACCCCCATTAAAATGATGTCACGAAGATTTATTTCTAGAGCCAAAGAGGTGGCAACTTCCATTCCAGATATTTGTAAAGAAGTGCTGCTTTTAGGTGGATTTCATGCACCTCATGCCTTGATACTGACAGAAAAAGAAAAAAATGTAAAAAGTGTGCTGGGGAAATTCTGCACCTCCATATTAGCCAAGCCTCCCGGTTATTGAAACAAGCAAAAGGCTTTGGGTAGCCTAGCCTGAAGCTCATTTTCCAAGAATATTAAAAACCCTCTGAAACCTATTACACATGTAACCTAAAATTTCATCATATTATAGACATAAAGAATTGATGTCACTGCAAGAATCATAAGAAGCTTCTTCTGCTCTGTTCTCAGCTTGATGTTTAAAAAGGATGTCTGGATTAGTGAGTGGAAGCAATCGGACTGGAAGAAGAACGATATTGAGTGGAAAACAATGGCTTGTGTAATCCCCCTCCTCCCGCTGAGCGCCAAACCCAGCGATTGTTTCTGTTTAATGTATGTCTGCATGCTGTGTACACATGACGTGGGATGAGATGAAAATTGAAATATTCATCCATTTATTTGAGTCAGTCGGTCATTTGGAAGAAACCGGTCAGTTCGCACACAATAACCCATATGGCCGCTCAAGTGATCACAGCATTTGAAAGCAGCATTTCCTCCTTGGGGGACTTGTGAGTTTTATCCCGGCGTCTGTGTATTTATAATTGAATCAGAGTGACATGGTCTGACGAGTGATGGTGCCACTCAAACCAGAGAGCTGTCATTGCAGTGTCAATAAGGTTGGCCCCTGCAGCTACTAGCACTAATTAGCTGATAACAGTCTCTGTTGGCTGGCATGCGTGCCAGACTGTGTATGTGTTTGTGTGCATGCTGTGAATGTCTATTCCTTTGTTTGTGTGTGTTTATAGCATGTTTGCATGGATATGTGTGTGTGTGTGTTGGAGAGGACCTGTTTTTTTTGTTTTGTTTTTTCTTTCCTGACACCTCCCTGCCTCATCTCCAACGCTGTGCTCCATCCATCTACTGCATGGAAAGCAATTAACAGAGACCTGACCTCTACAAGGACTTGAGGTGGGAAGACTGTATGAGCGCTCCTGACTGTGCGTGTGTGTGTGCATGTCTAACATTATAATCTGCTGAGCCTATATTACTATATACTGGAAGAGAAGACAACTAAATATAATTCTGGTTAAGAAGCCGTTGGAAAACACTGAGTCAGCAGTGATGCATGTTTGATATGCCAGAGGAACCAGTGACGTTGAACGAGTAAAATAGTCTCAAACCTCCAAAACCATATGCACACAGTCTTTTTTTTTCAATGCCAATCTCAGGAAGTATTTAGAATGAAAAGAATGCAGTTGTGCTCTTTCCACAGCTACCACTCATTAGGCTTTTCAGTTCAGTCATTTGTACAGTAGAAATCCACATTCGGTAGACTCTTATGTCAGCTGTAGCTTCACTCCACAAAGAGCGCGCCATGGCTGAGAGCAGAAACTGGAGTGTGGAGAGAAAACAGCGGGAATGCTGCTGGAATTCTGCTCCTTTTACATGTCTATGCCTTTTCCTTACAGGTCAGCTGTCACTGTGCATTTTCAGCAAAAATAAAGCAGCAAACCAGGCCAGCGTGGATTTTCTTTGTCATTTTTGTGTATGAAGCAGAATGAAGCTCAGTAGCATCTTTCAGCAACCCTCACGACATGATCAGGGTTACTTTTTCCAAGCTTTGGAAAGCTTCCTTCAAAGCCACAGCAGACATTACACGCATACACTGTGTATGCGCTGCAGGTACTTACATGGATCACGATGAGTAAACTGATCTTGTGTAAAATCAGCAGAATGATAAGTTACTTTTTCTCTCTTCTGACCTCATTAAAACTTAATATGCACAAAATGTTCCAGTGAAAACTCTTCACTCCCTGAGCCATAAACTCCGTCTGCACATTTGATGAAGGTGACAAAATATGGACTTTAGCACAAAGCATTATTGTTACGTCAGATGCAGCCATTTGTGATGTTTTATTCTAGGTTATATGGGCTATGTATGAACTAATAAGTCAGTCACAGGCCAAGAATTGTGCAGTATGTTATGTAGTGACATTACTCATGTGTGGGGTCAACTGGAACAAATCATCAGTTATGTTTATAAGTAATAGTACGTCACGAGTTATCAAACCAATAAAACAATGTTAAGCATGTTGTTTGAGCTGTTAAAGTGGCTCCAGGACCCACAACAATTAAATTTTGTGTTACCTGTACAGCGATAGGTGTGACAGGTGAAAAAATTAATATCTGCATGTCATCAACTATTAAAATCTAGCAACTATTTTGAGTATTTGTTAATCGGTTTGAGTAATTACAAAACGGTCTAAATTCACTGATTCAAGCTTCTTAAATGTAAATATTTTCTCATTCTTCACTCCTCTGTGGCGTTAAACTGAATATCTTTGGGTTGTGGACAAACAACACATTTGAGGACATCGTCTTGGCCTTTGGGAGACACTGATGGACATTACATGGCCGAAGAACTAATTGATTAATCATGAATATGATGGACAGATTAATCAACAGTGAAAATAACCATGAGTTGCAGCCCTACATGTTAGTATCTTATATGCCACATTATTTTTCTCATAACGCACACAGGGGCTCATTCTTGCTCTGCAGCCTTGGAGACCAACTATTCTGTCTAGACACTATTAAAAATCCCTGTTAGGTGTTTGCTAGCATTTTTCGAACCCCTGCTTTATATAACAAGGTGATATCCAAACAGTCTTGAGATAAGTTTTGGAGCATTGTGGAATTTTTTTCTATGTTTCTTTTTTTCCCCCGTAATTTATTAAATCATTTCCTTTCCCCTGGAACCTCACACCTACACTGTGGCCACGTCTCCTCTCTCACTTTCTCCTCCGATGCTGCCACCCCCTCACCGCTGCTTTTCCTTGCCAGAAGCCAGGAGAGGCGTTACTTGCTTTGTCCTCTGTGCAGGTCACTGGCTGTGTGCCAGACAGAGCCCATGCCAATAAAAGCCATGAGTAATGGCCTAAAACTTCTACATTCGCTGTGTTTCCCATTATTTCCCATGGCCAATAAATTTGAAGGAGGGCTTAATCAGAGGGAAAAGCTGGACCATACGGCTCATGTCCAGCAGGGTGTCCAACACAAAGATTCTTACAGTTTAATCAGAGATAAAAGTTGAGGTGGCAGCCACCAATATGGCTTCCCTTGTGACCCACTTTGTCTTCTGACAGGTGGGGACATTATTATTTGGGCAGACACACACACACACTCCAGCTGTCTGTCAGGAAACAATGGCTGCCCCTGGGATGAGGTCGACTGTAAATAAAGTCCTTTAAGAACCTAATAGACAGATAATTGAATAAACGTTTCATAGTCCATGAATTACCCAGTGAAGAATCCAAGTTTAACAGCAGGACTGGATAAACCAATATGTCTGGCAGAGTTTTATACAACATCAATACTGGAAAAGGGAGTGTTTCATGTTGCCTGGGTTGGCATCTGCTGCTCGGGACCACCTCGGGTCTGCATTCGAGTAAATATTTGCCATTTGAATGTGAAGAGTTGAGGGTTGGAGATTTATAAACCTCCTTAACTTTATTAAGGATCAGAAAGTTTTTGTGATCCAACAAAATCTTCCGCACACTTGTTTTAGAGAATGCTTATTTTCATACCATCACATACGTGTAATGAGGTTCAATATATTCTCATTTATATAACTTCTTTATTATAGCAAATTACATCATCAATAAAGTATCGTGTAGTAAACAGAAAGATAGTGATGAAGAATATTAAGTAGTTCAGCAATTGTTGGGGAAGAATACAAAAAATAAGTCATCATATCTATTAGTTAACCCTAGTAATAGATTTTTGGGCCACTGGGGGCAGCAGAAACAAGCTATGAAAATCGAAACAATGAGCTGAAAGATGCTAAAATGCTCTGTGGAGCTGAGGGAAGATGCAATAATTCTCTGTGAGTTCATTACACAGAGTAATTCATTTCTCATTACATTGAGTCATTTGATCTGTTGTCATTATAAAAACATTGATTATAACCACTTTAAGCACTGCAACAGTATGAGAGTAAGCTAGCTGAGGATAGCGCTGTTTTTAATCCAGGATCCGCAGTGAGGTGTGGTAGTGTCAGGACAGAGATTCTGACCTGTCTTCACTTCAGTCTAGCTCAACTTACAGTACAGACATTTCCAAACAAAAGCTGAATGGGAAAAAAAATGTCAGTCCCACATGAGGTCAATACACCTGTCCAATAAAACGTCTGCAGGCTACCTCAGACCTGTGGCTGAAACAGATTGTCCTGACAATCATTTAAGCTTCTGTTCTCCTTTACATCACCCACAGCCGAATCTGCCCCCAGCTGCCATACTTGGAGATACCACGGATCAATCTTCCTTCAGGAGAGCACAAAGCACCAATTTGGCTTTGTAAAATTCTCTGTTTAATCAGTCTTTCCTCGTGCTTAGTATGGCATGCGCTGTGTTTCTTTTCGCTCCCTGTCAATCACCTGACACCCACAGGAAAGAAACAAAGTGTCTGCCAGGAAATAATCCATCAAAAACACGTCACCTCAGACATCTGTCACATTCATGTCTTTGTATTTAGGGAATATTTGTTAGCTGCGATGTCAGGTAATTTTCCACATCATAAAGTTTGTGTGTTTTTAGTGAAAGTGTCTAATATCAGAAATTATATAACACTAAATATAAAGATAGAAATATATGAGCTATAAAGAACATAACAGTGTCATTTATAGCTCATTTATTTCTGTGAAGGGCTTATTATTAGCCTCAAAGAAAAGACAGATTACTTTTATTAACATTAATTTTGTTCTATTCTATTCTTGGGGAACATGAGATCCTTACTATCCAAAAAGGGTTCAAAAGTTCATAAAAAGTTCAGAAAAATTTTTGATGTTTTTCAGCCTAGATTGTATTTGTATTGTCCAATGAGTGAGCAGCCAGAGATGCAGGGAATCCAGATGCATATTTTTGGTCCTTACAAGCATTATGTCTCAAAAACTTTAATCTCCTTGGCAGGACACAATGTGCAGAATCTATATGTCAAGAAGTTTGACAAAACATTATTTTTAGTCATTTAACACATTTCAATGTAGTCAACACCCTCTTCTTTTTAAATGGAAGCAGTGTCGCTCAAGCAACAAAGTTATCATGTCATTCATTATTAATTGTACACACACGCAATGCACAGTTAAGTAAGTGTTATTATAGGAAATGCAATGCATCAAGCTGGCAAACAGTGGTGACAGACTGATCCTCTTGAGTCTCCCACTAAGCTTCTTACATTTCCTGTAGTTGGAGAAAAACAAACAAGCACCCACAGTCACCCATCCGGGAGATGTTTCTCTATTTAGTCTCCATTTGCCCCATCTTCATCATCCATCATCCCTCAGCACTGAAGGCTCACCTGGCCTGATTCCATAAGCTACCAGTTAAGTGCTACAGTTGCACCATGACTCATTGGCATAATAGGCTGTGTTAAGTTTACTTGATTGATTTGTCACTTCTTTTTCTGCACTTTTCACCAGGAAAGAATGAAACCAACTGCAACAACTGTAAAAATACCAAATTATATTCTTTGTTGAAGTAGTAATAGTAGTCAGAGTGGTGCTGACAAAGCCACCTAGTCTCTTGCAACACAAGTGCGTTCTTACAATTTCTAATTTTTACCTATGATTACCTGTTCTTTAATCTGGGAATACAGCCACTTCCCTCCATGACAGACTTTCAAAGTCTGACACTATGGGCCCACATGAACTGCACTCCTATTATTAATCTTTTCTTACTTAGATTTTGGGCATAATCATGCTTTACGTTTTGGGAGCACTGTTGCCATAATTAGTAGGCTTTGGGGGATGTAAACATGTTGCCATGGGGTCAGTTAGTTAGCTGTGGGCTGCAGCTAAAAACAAATTTACTTACATTTTGTCAAACTGACAGCAGCAGAAGTAGCTATTAGCAGTCCCTGTTTGCAGCGTACTCATGGATGTAAAGACAGTTATCACTGCATTCCTTTGACGCAGAAGAAAACGAAAAAGTTCTGGAGTGTCTTTTTTCCAGGATTTCCAAGCACACTTGCAGACGTTTAGTCACAGCTGACATTGGAGATAATGATATCCCTGGAAAGTGTCACTCCGACTGAATCTGAAAATACTTGTAACATGTCTGTGTGTTCAGGTTTGACAGAGATACATGACTCAGAGGAGGAGGATTTTGAAGCAAATTGCAGCAATCAGGTGCTGCAGGTTTTAAAGTATCTTAATTGCCTTGACCAGCAGGCCAAATAACAATAACTACTTGCACTGCAGTTGCCCTATGGTGTTAAAAAAGATCAACTCTCAGGTGCACCTCACAATACTTTCCACCATTAAACGCATTTGCATTAAAGTCCCACAGAAAGTCTCTATTTTCTGATTTGAAGACAGTATCCACAGCAACTACTACACATGCAGCAGACCTGACACTGTGTTACTAATGGTCAAATTAATACACGGTATAATAAGTAAGTATAATATACAGATATGAGTATCTTGACCTTAGAGCATATTACCAGAAATGAAAATTCAAACTTGTAAAATATTGAGTTTCCACACCAATGAAAAGTTGGACGAATTCAAAGGCATAAATGTTATTAAAGTTTGTTTCCTTGAAATACATAGTTTTCTCAACTCTTTCATTTTCACAGAGTGTCCATAGAGAACACATTACATTCTGCATACTGTTTTGCATATAAGCAAACTTTCTACAGATAACAATAAAATGCTTAGGCTGATAAATTAGGGCCCCAAATGGATAGCTAATAAAGAAATCATCTCTCGCTGTGCAGCAGCCTCCTGCTGCCTCTTTATCTGTCATCTCAATGGACAAAAAAACACACAAAAGCAACAGCACTGGCAATTAAATATTTAACAACAAAGTCGAGCAACACCAAACACAAGTTTATCTACCAAGTGTTCCCATTGTCCCCAGGGAGAGATGTGGGTAATGATACTCAGAGGACAAAGTAGCCTATGTGTCTAAATTTACTAAAATGAAAATAAAATCAGCCTCAATCACAAAGTCACATGATCACAAAAAATAAATAAATACAACTGGAAATGAACCAAGCCTATTTGCTCTCACCTCTATTCCTCACTTGCTTTTGTCAGGTCTGGAAAGATCTTTTGTATTTTATTATTTTTTTTATTTTTTTTAATATTGGGAATAAAGATGTAAACACTGTTTTTGAGATTGCAATCTTTGCAAAACAAGTTTTTTCAATTAGAGGGAATATGAAAAGTTGCTTGCGCTCGTTTCCATTTATCCACGTCATATATTACAACCAGACTTTGGAATGACTGAAAAGAAGGAAAACATATTAAAGTGGTGGTGCATAATAGCTTAGTGATGCCTTATACAACTGTATATCAATGAAATGACAGTTTTCACAATGTTATAACCACGTTTGTCTGGTACACTTGTCTCTGTTACTATCCAGTGGTCATATATGTTGTTTTGGGAGTCATTGGCAAATGACCTATTCTGTTGTTTCGTTATGAGGACATGTTCGATAGAATACCTCGATTATGGAGTCCACAAAAGAGCCAGTGTCAATATCGAAATCTCAGAGGGGCTGGCTTCAGCTCCCTTTCAATGCAAGCGATTCAGCAAGAAAGCTGACTTCATCCTTTACATATTGATCAACTTTTGTAATGAGGATGTCATATTCAATCTGTTAAGAAGTAATTAAAAATCAATATCCTATCAACATGAAATGAACCACACTTTCAATTGTATTGTGAATCCTGTGAAAGAATGTTAATTGGCCCAAGCCTTAATTTTCATACCAATCTTCTATGTATAGATCCTCACTGGTGTTAAATGTAAAGCTCCCACTGCCACATTTAGGAACAGATCACTGAGACGCGAAGAAAAAACGCTTTCAAGAGGAATGTTTGGCCTTCTGTATGAGCTCTCAGCATACTGAAGAGCTCCTCTCAGAGCAAACAGGTGAACGCGGCAATAGTTACAAGGCAAGCAGGAAAATATATGCATGGAAATGAGAAATGAAAGGAGGCAGAGGGAAAAGAGGAAAAGAGACGAGACATTGATTCAGGTAATAACATGTCTGTTTGCCCCAATGAAAGCTACAAGAACGGGTCAAGTCGAGATAGTCATGGAACAACTCAAGGTTTGCTTTGTGCAAACACACAACAGTCGTGTGTCAGGTAGCTGCAACGGATCATTGAAAGCTCACACATAACCTTGCTCATAATCACGGTATGTACTGTAGAACTGTTGAACTATAGCTTCATGTTCTGTAAACAGGGGAATAACAGTAGACCTACACATAGCTATCCAAAGGGAATATTCATATTGTTCATATTCACTTTTTGCAGAGAGCTAAGTGGGAAGATAAATGCCACTTTCATATTTGCCAGTTTAATATGAAGCTTAAGCCAGCAGCTCGTTAGCTTAGCTTCGGACAAAAACTGGAAACAGCGGGAAACATGTTAACATAGCGAGGCTAGCTTCCAGTCTTTGTGCTAAGCTAAGCTAACCACCTTTGGGCTGTAGCTTCACATTTATTGTACACACATGAGTGGGGTATCTAACATCTTGTCTAACTCGCGGCAAGGCAGCAACTAAGCATATTTCATGAAATGTCCATTTTTTCCTTTAAACAGCCTGTCCATAATGTCTACATACACCTTGCATGCGCTCATTATTTTGCTTCCATGCTATTTTGTTGATTAAAATGCCGTTTTGCTTGTGACAGCATGTAACTGCACACATGCTTTACAGTACATGCATACTTATCATGTAGAAGGCGTGGTAGTGACACTATAGTTTGAATTATGATAAGTGAAGTCTGAACATGAAAGCCAATAAGTCAAACATGCATTGTTTTTAGGCTTGGTGAGTCATTTACTGCACACTTTGTATATATTTCAGTGTAGCTTTGAAGCTCATTGTAAATAAATGATGCACAGCAGGCTCTCTGTATACCTGCAAAGAGATGAAAAGCCATACAACGGAAATTGAAAAGCAGCAATAGCTTTAAAGCAGGAGAGGCTGTGGCCTCTCTGGCCCAAACAAAATTCAATTGTGAAAATAGAGCAGATGATGATAATATTTTGTAGCAGCATTGTCTGGCACAAGGTTGAAAAAAAGGGGAAAAAGAGTCTCTCCTCTAGATTGCTGTAACTTCGAGTCACCCTCCCTTGTCTGCATTAATCTGGATGGGGAAAAAAAGGAAAGGCGAATGAAAAGAAATGTGATTATTAGATGAAGGCTTGTAGAGAGAGGGAGAGAGAGAAACCGAGACAGGGAGGACAACTGGAGAAAGAAAAAAAGAGAAGGGGGGATCAGACACAGACAAACTAATTTTTGTCTTTTCAGGCATGAGGAAGACAGGGAGTGAATCGTATGGAGTGACATGAAGGGTGAGATGATTCACAATTTTGTCGCAACGCTTGAGCAGAGAGTCAGACACTAACACAGTCTGTCTGTCACCACAGGCTGCTGATGGACGCACATTGTTGGAACCATGTACTGCCTCTTTGCCCAATTCTTCACTGTAGACACATGGCCTTCAGTTGAACAGCCAGAGGGATTGTTCGGAGATGAAGGCACACATAGTCAGCTCAAAAAAATGGTGATCTAATGTGCTTGCTCTCTTACAGTATGTACAGTAGTCATGTCTGTGCCGATGGCCTAAAAAGCCAGTTGTCGCCACGGGCAGAATGTATGAACAAATTTGTAGCTCTGTTTTTGGTGTCCACCATCTGCTGTAGAAAAAATATGTCTCTTTTGCCTCTAAATGCTCCACTATATTCACCAGCTAGCCACTAACTGTGTCTGTCTTGCATTTGCAAGTATAGCAGTATAACCAAGAAAGTGCAATGAAAGGCGCTAAAACATCAGGTGATAATTCTCTGTGGGTTTGTCATTACGACTGACCCCTTTCACATTACGCTGGAATTATGCATGAATGATGAATTGTTATAAGAACAAATATTGATTGGTGCTTCAAGCCTAATTTAACAGCTGTGGATTTGCAATATTTAGCCCATTTACTACAGATCACACATACTTAACACAGCATTTAGCTATTTTATAAACAACACTGCCATGCTTTAGAAATTTGAATAGATTTTTTTTTTCCATTGCAGGAATCCCTTACTTTAAATTCCAAACCATGGAGTATAGAAATCTAGGTCTTTCAATTTAATCCTATGCAATGCAATTCAATTCAATTCAGCTTTATCCTTGCAAGGGCAATTGTTTGTGGCAGCTTGCCAGACAAGCCAACAAATACACACAAAAACTTGCTTGAATCATGGTTATGATATGTATTTAATTACACTGAAGATGAAGATAAAAAAAATGTTGGCCCAAGTCAAAAATAGTTCCAAAAATCCCACTGTTTATAAACTACACATGATTTTCAGGTACTGTAATGAGCTAGAACCGTACAAATGCACTGGTATAGTCCTTAAAATACAGGCTCTTTTTGACTGGTAGACTAATATTTTGGCAATTCAATGACAAGTGAACCTTAAAAGACTGTATAATAGGGAGAAAAAGAGTGTGACAGCACATAAGGAGGGAAATAGACAACAAAGGGGAAAAAGAGAGTATCGATAAGACAGAAAGCTATGAGAGAGGCAAAAGAAACAGATAGACAGTGACAAAAAAAAAAAGCAGAATGAAAGCAATAACAGAGAATGTAGGAAGATATGAGAATGAGGACAAACACAGTAAAGATGGAGCACCATCCTCTGGCCTCTCCAGGGCTCAAACTCCCTCTGACAACACTAGAAAGACAGAGGATCAACCCTGATTCCAACCGGGCTTTGTCTCTTTACACCATGAAAATATGGCCTGGAATCCCATTATCCCCGGCTATAGAGATGTGAGGGCTCCATCTTCATCTCTTATTCCACAGCACAGAGGGTATGGCACCACCTGCGTAGTATATGGAAGCTCCAACCTTAAGAAAAAAATAAAAAATAAAAATGCTCTCACCCATTCTCATAGGCTCGAGAGGCTCTTTAGTTGAAGGGCAAATAGAAGCAGAGCGGAGAATGGATGACACTCCTTTCGAGCAGCAGCCTTACTCACAATCTTCTGTAACTTTGGCATACCAATGAAAACATTAAACTCGCTTCTCGATGTGCTGGAAGTGCCGGTATGGGAGCACACATGTGCTCATTCTCGCATGCACTTTATGTCGCTTTCACACACACACACACGCACACACACATCACTTGGAGAATTGAGTTGGTGACAAGAGCTAGATTTGATTTTATCCCCTCTCTGCCTCCTCGGCTCTCCTTAGGGCCGTCGCGCAAACAATCTCCCAACAGCAAAAGCAGATATGAGATTAGTTTTGCGGGGTGTTGGCAAGTGCCACATGTTTGCTCGCTGGCCTGCCTCACCTGCGACATCTATTTCTCTTTGTGTGTGTGTGTGTGTGTGTGTGTGTGTGTGTGTGTGTGTGTGTGAGTGAGTGAGAGAGAAAAAAATTATCACACACACGAGAATTTATAGATCAGTGCTCCCGCCCAGATGTACAGGCACAGCGGCACACAAGGTTGCATCCTGCATGAGCCAAAGGCAGCCTCTAACATATTCATCATCACATCTCTCCTACACACACACACACACACACACACACACACACACACACACACACACACACACACACACACACACACACACCTATACATACAGTATTTATGGACGCACACAAACACATCACGTAAATCCCTGATAATCATCTTCCTTTGTAGCCACCAAGGGCAAAAATGTCTGGTCTTGCTTTTACTGCAGTGGCTGATCCATGAAGGAGTCAAGGTGGAGTCAAAATGGAGTCAAATGTTTCCTTTGATACGGTGCACGCACACACACACCTCCTCCCTCAGTGCAGGGAGGTGCAGGTTTTACATGAACCACAGGAGTGATGACAACAACATACTGTTCGTGTGACTAGAATCTGCAGGCCGAAAAGAAAGAGGTTTGTTAATTAAATGTATGAAAGAGGTAGAGAGGAACAGATTGAGAGAGAGAGAGAGAGAGAGAGAGAGAGAGAGAGAGAGAGGAAGACTTAAAGGGAGAGAGAGGTTGATAAACTGAAAGTGAGAGGGGCAAACTGATTGAGAAGAAACAGAGTTGGGGGGGGGGGGGGGGGAAGGGAGTTCATGTCCTGAAAGCTTCCTCGAGAGGAGCGCTATCGAGCAAGGCTCTGACTCTGATCACTCATGTGTTTGCATCTAAAGTAGGCCCAAAATGCTTGGAGGGCAATGGCGATGTTTCACAGCGGCACCGAACATTTACATATTTATCCACCAACAATTTTCTGCCAACAAATGCACGTTTTCTCCCCCCCCAACACGTTTGCTTTATTTATTGATTGATTCCAGCGCAGTAAGCATAAAAAAAAAGCATTAAAATGAGCTGAGGCCTGAGTTTTCCGTTACTGAAGAGCATTTGCATTACAACCCCCCCCCAAAAAACCCTCTGTACTGTAACCCCTCTTCATATCTCAGCAAATCCTGCACACACACTAAAACACACAGAAACACTCAGCTAAAAATCCAATTTCGCGCACGCAAAATCATAAACACACATTAGCCCACACACCTAAAAATTCCCAACACATACATCTTTCGCGTGCGCACACACACACACACACACACACACACACACACACACACACACACACACACACACACACACACACACACACACACACACACACACACACACACACACACTCTGTGGACTACTTGGCTGGTGCTGGACAGTGTTGGGCTCCATCTGTGCAGGAGAGTTGGGTGCCTGGCAGCCTCCTCGGGACGCTCAGCCATCCACCCGCCCCATCCATCCCTCCCTGCTTCCACCCGACCCCCCCACCCCCCCGACCCCCACTCCCCCATTTTCTCCCCCGAACCACAACCACTTCCATCCTGCCTCCTTTCATGTGAGGAGCGGAAGCGTAGCTGGCATCCACTGCTGTCGTTCGATACAGTGGCAGCATGATGCCTGACTGCCTACTTGGCTGCCACACACCCATGCACACGGACACACTGCCGCATACGCACACACATGGGCAGTTTGTACTGGCTTCATGTGCTACCACCTACTGAGCAGATAGCTCCTCTGCGAGGAGGAAAACACTGGCTGCTTTGAGGGATTCATGTCAAACACAGAAAGAAACCAATGATACAACATGCATCTATGCTGAATATAAACACAAATTACAGCGTGCTGTTTATACACTACTGCCTGAAAATGACATTTATATGCAACAAAGCTGCATTAGCATATGCATTTTTTTTAACCAAATACAACATAAAATGTTTCCACAGAAAATATCTGCAGCCTACAGTATCCACTACCCACATCTAAAGCATGATTTATATGAGTATGGGTATGTTTAAGCAGCGTAAAGCTCTTGGTTGGGAAAGGCTGTCTTGGTTAAATATTGAAAAACTCAATGTTGATTGAGAATGTGAGACACGAAGAACAATCTTTGCTGAATCGTAACCAAATATTTTAGAACAAAAAACAAACTGTCCCATCTTTGACCCCCAATTATCTGCCCCAGTCCCCAATATCAGATAAATAATGACGTCATAATAAATAATCAGATGAATTAAATGCAGGCAAAATATATAATCTAAGACAGAAATTGTAAAAATATTTTTGAGTCATAATTTTTTTTTTTGCAGTATTTTTTATTTAATTTTAGCAGTTTTTATTTTCAAACTGTCCTTTTTCCAAAGTCTGTTTTTATGTAATTCCATTTCCCCCAATGACCCTTTTTTTTTTTGTTAAAACAGCTAATTATCACGAGTACAAAGGCCAGTTCTGATTGGCTGTGCCTTCTGTCTGTTTACATCTAATTAAATAAGTGGCCTTGTCAGTTGGTCTGACTTTAGAGACAAAGACATTGTGAAGACAACTAGATTTTTTTGGTATTATTTCACTTTTCCTTGTTCTATTATTTGTATTTAACCACGTGATCAGTGATTTCACATCTTATTCATCTAATGTTGGACACTTTGGGTTTCCATATATAACCTCCTCTATATGACTTCCATGCAGTATAATCACATCCTGCATTATAAGACCCATTAACAGCGATCCAGACAGCACTTTGGCTTCATCCACAATATACAGTAGTTGGCAAAACAAATTAATGGTACATAAAACTATTTTGTAGGAGACAGGCTTGTTAAAATATTTGACATTTGTTGGAACCCTTGAAGGAATTCTATCCTTATTCTATCCTTATCCTCCATAATACAACTTTTTCTGTCACATTTATACCTTTTCCTTCAATGTAACTCTCTTCCTTGAAGCAAAGACCTTCCTCGGATGGCCACCATCGAAGTGCAGTAACCGACTGTGTTATTTATAATTCATACCACAAGCTTGCCTTAAAGCCTGTCAACTTATTCCTCTGGGAACTGACGAGGGTCCATAATCAAAGCAGCTAACCTGTGATTTACTGAGCCCTGGGGTAAACATCTGCTGCCTGTCATCTGGACTGCCTACAAGACTTGACTATTTACATGCGTTTATCGGTGGAGGGCCTTCAAAAAAGAAAAACAGGTGCAAGGATTTGTGAGTCCTCAGCAGTTCTTGCTACTACCCTGCCAGCCTCACCACCGCACCCTTCTGTGCCTGAAGAGAGAGAGACGAGATGTGGGTTTCACTGCTTGGTCCCTGATTCATCTTTGGGTTTATTACCCCCCTCATCCCCTCCCTCCCTGTTTCCTGCCTTCACATCATGCTTCTCAATCGCCTGACAAGGCAAAGAAGATAGAGAGAAGAGGCAGGTTGTGGAGTGCCAGAAGAGGAAAGGAAAGAAGGAAAACCAAGGGGAAATATAAGACAAACAGGGAGCGTAGAAGAGAAAATTAAGAGAAAAGGTGGGAAAGAGGAAATGACACTGCTCATAAAATATATGGGGAAAATGGCACACTTCAAATGTAACCTGCACTACCTTCCTGTAAGGGGCTGTGTGAAAGTTATTAGGGTAAGAAAAGTCCTTTCTATTTTTGTTGTGGCAGAGCAGAGGATGTTTTTGTTTTTATCTTTTATGTCAAATTTATATTTTATTTACTTGCCTAGTGTAGCACATTACGCAACCCCGATTCCAAAAAAGTTATTATGCTGTGTGAAACATAAATAAAACAGAGTGCGATAACTTGCTAATTCTTTTTGGCATGTACTCAATTAAAAACAGTACAAAGACAATATATTTAATGTTTAACCTCATTCTTTTTTTTTTTCCTTAGTCAAGGGGAGGGCTCACAAAATATTAATAACACTGAGGAAAGTGTTGCTTTTTTAGAAAGATAATCATGAAGTTCAGGCTCTCTCCCAAGGCCAAAAATTGTAAGACGGTTCCTAATAAAGCACAGTATGTTCTGATCACGCTTTCCTTTGTCATTCTACTTGCTCCTCTGCAGAGACCTCACACCTCACCATCCAAACTCTACTCTCCCTTCATACTCTCAGCGTCCCCTTAGTCACTGAGCTAATAGTGACAGATAGAATGAAGGAGGGCTGCCATGAGCGAATCGATAATAGGCAACTCAATTACCATTGCTGCTGCCATGCCCCTGGCTGATGGAGTGCACCACAGTCAACAAGAGGAAAGGTGGTGGCCCAGTGGGTGGGTGGATGGTGGGGCTGAGGAGAGCAATTTGATGAAGTCCCTTTCAAAGCTCGACGCAGAGTTGAAAGCTTTTGATAGCCTCTCTCTTGTCATTGATTATCTCTTGATTTCTGGCCTTTCCTCCTCGCTCTCTCTCTTATCCTTTATCTTTCTGTTTAACTCTTGTGCACCTTTCAGTTGTATTTCCCACCAAGCTCTGTCTTTATTTATGTCCCCGTCTTCGTCTCTCTCTTAATCTTTCACACCATTTGCGGTGTAATCAATCACTGTGTCCACCATTGATGTGTATAACAAACACCTATCAGTTTGTGGGCAGATGAGTAATGCAACACACTCAGAGGAAATGTGTAGCCTAATAACTCAACCAAAGCCCCAGCCACATGACATAATCCACACCGCCATGGGCAAAGTGACTCAAACAATTAGATAGATTAAAGCTAATCAATTAGTATACACAATCTTCAAAACATAAATGAAATGAATCCCAACAGAATGAGCTCAAATCATTAGCCCCCCTCCCCCCCCCCCCCCGGCAAAATCCAATAATTATAATTGTCAATTTGCAAATTCAGAGGCCGAGAAGTATCTAAATCATGCAGGAAAACACTTGACAGAGCGGGCCAATTAATTAAACTATTTCAACAACTTATTTTGCACGTTTTAGTTGAAAGGATGGTTTGTGTATGGTGCTTGAATATGAGCTCACACCAGCTTGAAGATGCATGTGGGTAAGCCTCCATAAACATCCTAATCATAGTGATCATATATTGCAAAGTGGTTTTTCAGTAAGCATTATAAATGTATGAATGTAATTGCTCTCTGGATTATGTTCACTGGCAAAATTCAATCCAGAAAGCGAAACATTGCTAAACTCCACAGGGGTCACAGGATGGAGGTCAGGGTGGTTGTTCGCATGCTGAATCTGAGGCTATTAAAGATGCAAATCATGGCCTTTGCTTAATCTTTAAATTGCAATAGCAGATTTTTTTGGGGTCACTTAGGAGCAGCAGAAACAAGCTATGAACACAACACTGATTATCAACCTCTAAATATAGCACATTGCCTATTTACACATCCAGCAACACCACAGAGGAACATTATCATTCTTTGGAGTTGTGTTTCTGGTGATCTGGCCGAATGTACGTTCAAAATCTTTCGAGCTGTGTTTTTGCACCTTGAATACTACTGAATACTGTTTTTTAGAGCTTTTTGCTGCATGCCGTGGCTCGAAACAGGATTGATGAGAGCAGTGAGACTGAGCCAACACAGTAAAGCTCCGGGCTGGAAAAACCCCCAAAGTGAGCTTCAACATGAACACTTGTTCATGAAGCCTTTCTTCATTATATTGGTATAAAAATGCAACACAGGCTTCATGACATTTCTTTCAAAATATATTTGCTATTGCAAATTAATGGCTTATAAATGTAACAAGGTTGCCATAAGACACGTTTATAGAGCAAAGTCATAAAATGTCTGTCTTCGTTAATAGGGTCAGTTCATAAAATGAAATTCCATAGTCTAAAGGCACAAAGCTCAAAGACTGATATCAAATACCAAAACTATCTGGCTAGATACCACTTGAAGCGAGAACATATGCTTGTTGAGTGTGTTAATGAAAATGCAACTGGTAGAATGTGCAGACATTTCTATTGGTTCAGATTTCTACTCCTAGCAGTGATAGAAGTGATGATAAAATACCACAAAACAACAAAAACACATGATGGATAAAGCTGTTTTTAATGTATTGTTGCTTTTATCCTGCTCTCCCTCTGTCAGTCAACCTCAGCCTTCTTTCCTTGGCCAAAGCCTTCATGCATGCTGGGAGCCGCGACCCACTCCTTTATCATCACAGAGCCAGGTGCACTCTGGGAGCTTCCTGCTTGCCCTTTATCGGCTCTGGCTACAGAGATCTGTAGTCTGGTTAGTGTGTTGCAGCTTGTGTTTATTTGCTGGACACGGGGGTAGATCATATTTTTTGGGTGCTTGATTGAGCAAGAGCAGATTATGTGTGCACAGTGGATGTGCTCGCATGGATGTGAATCTGCAAATATGTGTGTATTTGTGTCCTGGCAAGTGCATGTGTGAGCAGAGGGATCAGATCCCAAGCCTCTCCCAGGGGACTCAGGGGGCCTGTCACTTCAAAGGGCCGCGGGGCCCGCTATGCCAGCCTGCTCGCCAAGGGGGAATCCTGTTTATGTGGCGGGGGCTCGCTTGGCAGGACCACTGGCTAACACCACAGCCTGGCGCTTGCACAGACTGCCACCACCCGGGCAGGTTTAAATCCTGAACCACAGCGTGAAGCCACACTCCTGCCTCTTCCCTCTTCACAGGAAAATATGTCTGAAGTAGAGGGGATAATATTTCGGAAAGGATTCAGTACTTTGATTTAAGACCTGAACCTTGTAAACAAAAAGAAGAAATGGTCTTTTTGAATGTTTAACAATGACAGTATAAGATATGGCATCCATTCTTGTGTCTGATACAATGAATGAATGAATATATGACATTTTGCACGGCAGCTGCTTCACGCCGGGCTCGCGAAATGAGAAGCCCAGTTCTACACCGTCAGCATTGTCAACGAAAGAGAAGAAAGAGGAAAAAGAGCCCTAAGCCTTCAAAGTGGCTGACTGGGGAGACAGAGAGGGAAACAGCTTTGCCTTTAAAACGTTTGGAAACACTTTTATCTCATCAAGCTCGGCTGATCACAAAGAAAATTGATCTGTACTTGGGAAGAGGTTCTTCAATGCACTTTGTACTCCTCAGTGGTTTGCTTGACAGGTTCTGCTGAGGGACTTAGTTTAAAGGGATTCTGATGAGGCTGGGGAATGATGTTGATGTGACGTAAATGTGTCAGTTTTTTAAATAATGACTGAAAGACTTTTGGCGAGCATTCCAGCTTCAGGATCCTCTCATGTCAAATACGACTCCTACATCATAAAACAAATATTATGTATGCATCTCCTTTTATTTGATTGCAGCACAAAATATATTTACCAGGCTGTGACGTTAGCAGTCTTACATGAGCCTGTCTTTTTCACCTCCCATGATTTGGTCACAGACAAACACAACTTTTGGCACCTGAACTAAAAATAGCATCCTTTGAATTATAGTAATATTTAAAAAGACAAATACAATGAAGCCCCATGTGGTGCATATTAATAGTATGACCCAGTAATGTCACATAAGGGCTTGCAGTTGTCCCTACTTTTTTTTGCTATAGTGCAGACACTCTCTGCTTTGGTGTTATTTTTGCTACTTTTTCCTGCTTGTCTCACAATACAACACATTGAAGGAGAATTCCTACAACAACTAAAACATTTGGAGGACAAACATGAATGCAACCCGAACGGTAAGTTAGTTAATCAGAATTAAATAGAGAACTATCTCTAAATGTTGCTGCAACTTTCCTAAGGCTCACTGAAACTGAACCTGTGATGCCATGTGCTGTGAATGGGATTTCTACCTGATGGGATGATGTGGCCGCTAAACCTCGAGATAGGTGCAAGACTGTACCCCCAGAGGGGGAAGAATCTATGAATTCAGCTGAGCCGATTTTGACTAGGGAGCATGGACATGGACCACAGGCCACCCCGACACATTACGACTGGGAAACAGAATCAAACCATTCAGAAATCTCCATGAGATGAAAGTGGAGATGGCTGCTGATAAGTTTGGACATGAAAAAAGCCAGTCGACAGAAAAAGAAAGAGAAAAACTTGATTAAAGACACAAATCAATCTATAATATATAAAATGCTGCAACCAGAGACATGACTGGTAGGACAATAAAAACACAAAGCTTCCCAGATGCCATGGTCTTATCAAAAAAGAGGAAAATCTCTCAACTATCAAACACCCCAAAATTCATCCGGTGATTCTAAATGTGGGAGCAAATGATGTTCGTAGAGAGCAATCAGATGTGCTAAAGCAGGATTCCACTGAATTGTTCAACTATCTAGACAAACTGTGCAACCAGTTTTTTTTATTAGAGGAAAACCACCAGCAGTCGACATGGGGATAAACAGGGTCAGCAGACTCTCAGAAATCAACACATGGCTCAGCAAAACCTATGGTTTGAGAGGGATAAACTACATTGATAACTTCAATCTGCTCTGGGGATCCAGGCTTCTTTTCAGGACAGACAGCCTCCACCCAAGCAGATCTGGAGTTAAAGTCCCGATGGATCATTTTTGGTTCAGTCTGAGACACCCATCAGCCAAACCTAAGATGCTGCACCCTGACAAACAGCAGCCTCGGCCCCTCAAAGACAAAACACCCCCGCCTCAATGTCAACATGTTGACAACCAGCTCATGGATCAGTCTCTTAATTCCCTCCTCCACTCACTCTCCCCTGCCTCACCCTTTTGGGATTCACTGATAAAATGGAAGTGCTGGTTAATGGTGGCATTAAATTCAGCCCACGGTCACAGCCACGCCACCTGCCTCCACCCTGAACAAACACATTCTGTAACACCAACCTCTCTGATAGCAAAGATGACAAAAAGAGAGAACAGCTCTCTCCTGCCCGCACTGATGAGGCTGATAAGGCAAGATCACCGTTTGACAAGTAGTAGAATGAACAAGATGCACTCAACTGATTCTGACACTTAAGCAAATTTAATATCATATATCTATATTCATAATTCAGAACCATCCTAGAAAAACTGGGTTTTATTCTCCATGTTATATTGCATTAATTTTATATCCCTGCTTTTATGTTTATTCTGTCTGTGTGTCATGTGACTTCTTTGTTATACAGTACTTTGACCTGCATTTCTTGCCAAGAACAATAATAATAATGCATGCAATTATAATACATCCTGTGTCAGTAGCCCCTGAAGTCATGCATTAGGAAGATACATTCCTAATCCTTTATTGACAAAATGAAAGAAATCCACAAGTTGTCAGTTCCTCCATAACAGCCATGGGGTCTATACTGCCCTTGCATTCTCTTAAAACCAATTCATTTATTATGACACAATTTGATCAGTTATAAGACGCTGGAAAAAATTATCTAACATCTAACATCTCCTTTTGCTGTGTTGAGGCTTTTTCAAAAAATGGTTTTAACGGCGGCTGCACGGTGGCGCAGCAGGTAGTGCGTGTGCCTCACAGCAAGAAGGTTGCAGGTTCGATTCCCGGGTCGGGCCTTTCTGTGTGAAGTTTGCATGTTCTTCCCGTGCATGCGTGGGTTCTCTCCGGGCACTCCGGCTTCCTCCCACAGACCAAAAACATGCTCATTAGGTTGATTGGTGACTCTAAATTGCCCCTAGGTGTGAGTGTGAGTGTGAATGGTGTGTGTATGTGCCCTGCGACCGGCCCAGGGTGTACCCCGCCTCCCGCCCATTGACAGCCAAGATAGGCTCCGGCCCACCGCGACCCCGAAAGGGATAAGCAGCATAGAAAATGGATGGATGGGTTTTAATGGCATGGTGTCAGATCCTTTACAAATAATCAACACTTCTCCACTTTCATGCAGTTTCCAACAGGCGATGAAAACAGGTGTTAAGCTGTTTTGAGTGATCTACACAGAAAAATCATGGATGAACAACTGCAGGCCTATATCACACCTCATAATTCCAAGTATAATCAGCGAAAAGGACATTTTCAACAGCTTAACACCTTCTTGGTCCTAAACAATCATTTAAATGTTTTCCAGTCAGGATTCTGACCACACCACAGTACAGAGACTGCTCATGTGATGAGACAGATATCCATTAAACACAGTTTGGAAACTTAGTATTATAAAACCTTGGTGCTGCATTCAACACAGCTGACCACAAAATATTACTAGACAGTCTGGAAAACTGGGTGTAACTTTCTGGCTCACTTTTAAGCTGGACTTGATTTGAAGGACTTGTGGGAGTACTTCATGTTGATCAGTACTTACACATCTGAGTGTACAAAAATGACATGTGGAGTTCCTCAAGGCTCCATTCTTGAGCCTCTTCTCTTCAACATCTACCTGATCCTACCAGCACAGATTACAGACAACAAAACATCTTATCATATGTAATTATGCAGACAACACACAGATTTGTATAACAATATCATCAACTGATGGTTTCAAAAAAGTAGTGCATCAAAAAAATGAGTGATTCGGTAGAATATGCTTCCAATCACCTTGAAACATATATCAAGAGTGAGAGGACTTATGTTTCAGCAGGATTTAGGAAAATTTGTGTCCATGTGTGTTCAGTAGGCTTTGACTTCTGTAATGCTGTCTTTACAAGTCTCTCTAAAAAGAGAGTCAGACAGGTGAAGCTGATTCAGAACGCTGTCCTCACTAAGACCAGGAGAGTGGATCACATCATTCCAGTTCCCCTGTCTGTTAGAGAATGAATTTTAAAATACTGCTGTTAAAGCACTGAATAGTTTATGGACCGGATACATTTCTGATAGGCTGCTCTGTAATGAACCTTTCAGATGGTCTGCGTACTGTCCCCAACTAAACACTGCTTATCAGGAACAAGCTCCCAGAAAGCTCGACATGTGCTCCAACTCTATTTATTCACATCTTGCATTGCATTGTAACTGCACCAAAATTCTTATTCGACTGATTTGTCTTATTCTATTTCAGCTGGTTTTTATCAACTAGTTTATTTATTGTTTTTGTCTTTTTATATTGCTCTGTGTTTTTTAGATGTTTTCCTTCTTACCTTTCTGTGTCATGTAAACCACTTCGAATTGCTAAAGTTGCCAAACAAATAAACTTGCCTCGATTAGAGTTGGAGATGTAGTGGGTAAAGCAGCAGTGTTGTTGCTTGGAAACAAAACCAGCTCCAAGCTCATATAACACAAAATATGTTAAATGAGATAAAATAAGGGTCCCCACTACAGGTGAAGGTTATGCAATAGCACAATCAAACATGCTCAGTCATTCAGTCAATGAGCTAGTCAGCCATTGAGAAGAGAGACTGAACCCACTAAGTTAATATACCTTTGAATATCAAATTGCTTCTGGATTATTACAATTTTACTGCCAGGGGGGTCAGTTGGGAATTATTCTAAATCCTGACTCTGATTTTCTACCTGTCCCCTCACCATCATGAATATGCAAAGCACACAAGGACACTCTCAAGGCAAAAACCATAAAATGAAGGCCTTTCTATTTTCTTGTCCTCCCCTGCCCCATCCTCCTCTGTCCTGGCCTGTTCCCTCTCACCCTATCCTGTACCTCAGCTCCTGTATTATCTCAGGGACACTGACATCAGCTATTCTGTTCTTTGTTTTTGGCAGGCTTTGTTAAACTGGGCCACTTGGAGGCCATCAGGACTTAAGGCCCAGCTTTGATTTGCAATACCCAAGATCTTTGTGTCTCTGCCAGGACACCTAAAACATTTAGGGAGGACAGTACTGTTTTTGACCAATGGGATTATGAATTTCATTTCTGTTCCCTACATTGCACTACTGTTCTTATGAGGCAGGCAAGTGAAGGACAGCTCCTGAATGGCCAGGGTGACATTATTAAAGCCATGTTCCAGTTCTTGAATCAATGCTTCACTAACCACACACCACATCACACCACTTATGCTCAGTCTTTAAAGAGTTGTCAGGATCTCTGATATCCATCACATATTAATGTTTTATTAATACATTTGAAAATAACATAAAAAGGGACATCATCTCCGCGATAATCATCAGCTTCAGACATTTCTTAAAAGTTGTCCAGGTGATTGTTGTCTGTACAATGTGAATACAGAGTGCTGGTAGCCAAAGGATAACTTCTTATGATTCAGATGCAAACTGCAATCAATAGGGTGGTTTAAAAACACAGAGGTGGGGGCAGTTTATAGTTTGATATTCAAACCTAAAACGCCTATCCAAGGCACATCAAAAGTAAACTGAAAGCTGTCAGTAATTTGGACTACATGGATGGTTTTGGTCTCTTTTGAAACGTAACACTCTGAAGTTTGATCCCCAGCAGTCACGGTAAGTGCTAAAGGCATTGAGTAATAGATGTCTGAACACACTGAAGTAGAAGGTTTTTATTTCTGTCAGAATTTATTTATTTATTTATTTTTTTGTTGCAAATAGATGCTTTAAAATGACTATATCTAGGCCTTTATGTGGAAAACACAATGGGACCACATCATGAAGCCTTACCCCACTCCAAGTTCAATAAAAACTGATAAAAAATACCACAGAAAATGAATATTTCACATATGTTTTTCTGGTATGTCTAGACATTCTCCAAAAAAAGGCCATTCCTTACATTCATCCAGATAAGTATGTATACTTGTATTCAGGCAAACTATATTTAGGGATATAAAGTCATCTTTTCAGTTTAACTGTTGGGATTGTACCTTGAAATAACGTATGAATAAAACTTAAATGTAGGGTTTGTAAACCTGACTTCCTTCTTTGTTCCAGTCAAGAGGAGGTAATAGCTACAGCCACTAGAGGTCGTTACCCCACAATTAACGTAAAAATGGGTCGTAATAATAAGAACCTGCTTGCATAGACGACCAATACGCCCATACTTCTGGTGAGGATGGACTGACTATGTCCTGCTTTTTGTCAGTAGCTTTCTGAGTTTTCATCAGCAGACTTCAGACCTCCAACCTTCAGATTCTAAAGAAAATCATGCAATATGGCCCAATGCAACAATGACTGCATTTTCCCATAAAACTTCTGTTCTGTTTCCACTATTGATTTCTACCTGGACCATTAACAATCACACAGCTTTTATTACTTTGTCCTGATGTACTTTTTTTGAAGGTGAGGTTAAAATATAAACCATACTTTATCATTTGTTTAATTCAGGCACATGGTTAAAGTATTATAATGTTTTGTTGGCAGCTAAACTTACAGACATATACATGAGGAGTATAAAGGACAGCGGTACGCAGTTTAATGCAGAAAATGAAGCAGACTAGATGATTTCTGACAACTTTCAGTATAAACCAGGTCCACTTTTGGCATCTTCTAAACACAGATATGAAAAAACAGATATTTTTGTGACACAGACAGATACAGATAATAGCTTTGCATTGCACGGCTGTACCAGGTGCTGAGTAGAGAGTGTAGAATGTGGTGCATTCTTGAAATTACTCCAAAAACAGTCACCATCTCTTGATGGCATGGATGTCCCCAGTGCAAAGACATGATGCTCCCACATCAGTGATTGAATGGGCTCATCCTGATCCTGAACTTACAAGCAGAATGGCCGATAAAGTGCTTTTAAAAAAGTCACCGTTGGCTGTATTGACCTGAGTTAAGCTCTCCATGTTACTTTTTCCTTCTATTCTCTCCCCTTCAGTACTTTAGTTTTCTTTAATCCACTGTCTTTTACTGCCCATTCCTTTTCTATCCTTTCCAGTTTCCACATCTGCCTCCATCCTCTTCTCTGGTCCTCTACTTTCCTCTTATCTCATCTTCCCCACTATCACTTCTCCTCTTTCCCCTCTCCTCTCCACTCCACCCCTCTTCCCTCCACTGATTTGGATGAAGGGATAAATAGAGAAAGAGAAGACAAGGGAAGTAAGCCTGAGGTTCTTAAGTAAGAAACAAAAACCACAGTGGTAATTGGCTTTTGTGCACATTTCCCCTCCGTTTAAATCACATCAAAATTGCTGCCTGTGACAGGAACTGATGTTTTGGACAGCAATTGTGACACAGATTTTAACTGCATGACTAGGCAAAATTGTCCAAGAGTTATTTGGGGCCACAAGCCTTACCGTAAAATGAAGCACTTTATAGCTCCGCTGCTGGTGATGGTGCCCTGTCAAGCAGTAGGAACACAATGGACACAGAAGGAAGTAGAAAGAAAGAGGGAACTAGAGGCTGTTGAGGAATATGAACAGAAAAAGGGAAAGATATGCTGGATAGGATCGTGGAGATAAGGGAAGACAAGAAAAGAGCTATGACAAATAAGTAACTGACAAAATCAAAGACATCCACAAGCCAAATCGTCTCCCTGTTATTCGCTTTTGACTGCACCAAGGCCTGGGGGCAGCACCTAAAAAACTACAGCTTTACTTCACAGAGTCTGCTTAGTCCCTTGCCAACAAACTATCTTGGGTGCTATTAGAGAATTTGTTTTTTCGTAACCCTTTTTTTCAAACCTCACTCCCACTGAGTTCAGGCAAAGCCTATTAGGAGCCTGTTGTCTAAGAATGCAGTGACTTAGCATGCCTTGGGCTTTGGAAACGCCCCTATATATTCCACCTACACTTTCCCAAGGGAACCACTTATGTGCATTTATTTAACACAATGAAGCACGTTGGATGTGACTATGTTTATGTGTACATGTGTGTGCTTCTCGAAGGGTGCAAAGAGCAGATGTAAGCCGTCGTGGGAGTTGTGGCTTGTAGGTGTGCATCCTGGGAGTTATTAGTACTGAGGGTCTTATGATGTCTGTGTGACCGTCTTTCTGCAAATGCTTCTGACATCTCTGCAGCAGAAAATCAGGCTCACATGAGTTATCTGTCCACCTGACTGTATGGCTGCATTCCCAGTCATTGTCAGTCAAGGTAACCCGATACACGTGTGTGTGTGTGTGTGTGTGTGTGTGTGTGTGTGTGTGTGTGTGTGTGAGAGCAGTTAAAGACCAGCTAAGCACTCACCAGGGGCCACTTGGCATGAGCACAGCCGGCAAACACAAGGTCTCCTGCTGGCTCAAAGGGCTCTTCACAGCTGGGGTGTCTCCTTTAGATCACCCTTGCGTTTTGCTAGGTATTTTTTTATTTATTACGCAACCATTAAAAGGTTTTGGCTCACATTTGAGTCATATCACATAGTCCACAGCTTCCTGAAGCACTTTGCAGTTACATTTAGGTGTTTTGTCCTTAATCCCACTGTTAAAACAACCCTAATTGCTTTCGAGTTTTGCACAGTAAAAGTAATGGAAATAGAATGGTGTGCCCATATTTAGCCTTTATAAGTACTATATAAACATTTAATACATGGTTTATAACACACCATAATGTGGTTGGAAGCAAATTTAAGTGTTTTTGTCAACAGCTCTAACTCCCTCCATGGGCACACATAAGTGGAGGCTGCTGTATAAATAGATAATGAATGACAACATAGTAAAACATAGTTGTAATAATGTTAAATAGGTCTTCATAGGATAATATCATTGACTGTACATTAATAAACACTTAAAATGTCCTCATATTGGTTTCTAACTACATATAAATATAATATTAAATATCTGCATGCTAATTCTCAATGCTAAATATGAGGACATCCAAACTTTTTTTTTTTTTTTGCTCATTTGCGTCTATATTTCCAACACCAAATTTCAGACAGCATGCATTCCATCACCACAAAGGAACAGGGAGAAGATTATGTTCCCATGCTTTACATATAATATAAAGCATGCATGTTATACTCTCTCCATCACTTAGAGCGTGTGCACTTCAAGACTAATACTTTGACTGCTTCACCCTGGAGCCACCATTGCATTTTTGGCAGCACTGTTGGTCCCTTCCCACTTTTCCTCTTTACAACATCTCAGGCTATTCAATAAAGAAGCTTCCCGGGAGCGCAGAGGAGCAGGACGGAAAAATAGAGTGAGCATTCAATTCTGCCTGAATTATCCCAGGGTTTGTGTGCTTAGCCTGATAAAAGAACAGAGAAGAAATCTATGGCTTATTTAAAGGTTGCTGCATCATGCTCAAATCCGTCTTCCCTGAACAGGACCTAAATTTTGCATGTCCGTGAGGGAACAGCTTCTCCGCTTTGCAGAGTAGAATGGTACATTGTTAAATGTGACACTGGTTGTTGGGATGTCTTGTTGAATTTTGAGGCCTTCATGCTCGAACTGAAGGAGGGGACGGGTGGTCGTTAGGAGCGTGGCAGGGTTGGCGGAGTGTGTGTCCTCACAGAAAGGTCACAGCTTTCTAGTATGAACATTCATTACTCGCATTTAGTCCTTAAAGTGCCAGTTTGAGCTCTTCTGAGTGCACACTGTTAACTTAACAAAGTCAACCAACAGATTTCTGGAGTTTAAATGGACTTGAAGCAATGTTCTCTTGTGGTGAGGAAGAGATTACAGATGCAGCAGGAATGAGCCACAGAGGAAGCCATTTGGCTCCTTTTTTGTGAAAATCCAGCAAGCAGGAGGAAATTTGGAGGCATAATTTGGGCACGGTGGCTTTTCGAGATGACACAGCAGAGAAGAAAAATAAAGAGGAGGAGGAGTGGGCGGAGGTGGGATAAAACACTGTAGATCAGCTCTTTACTATTAAAAGAGAAGCAAAAAGGAAAACAGCTCCCTTCCTCACAGTTTACATTAAGTGGTCCATGCACAAGAAAACCAGTGATGTATAACAGTGGACCTTGCATTTAATTAAGCACGTCCCCTCAGCCTCTTTCTTTTTTTTTTTTTTTTTATCTGCTGGCTCGCATAATCATTTCATATATGCTGTGATATCATCTGCTTAATGCGCTATTTTGCCATACAGTTAAACCTGGGCGATAAATCTGGCCATGGTCTCCATTAATAGATGCAGGGCCTCGCTGAATAATGTGTGCATTAGATTAGCAGCACTACAGAAGTGAACCACCGTGGAGAGAGAAATACTTCACGTTAATCTCTCTTGGTGGTTCCCAGGGGATGAGAACTTAGTGCCCCTTCCTGTGACTGGAGGTGTAGGGTGGAGGAGGTGTGGGTGTGTCTATATGGGACAGGGAGAACCATTAAAAGAGCAGAAAGCACTTGTGTGTGTGTGCCCATACGTGTGTTCACTCAAGCTTCTGATCATTCATTTCAGTCACACAATGCATTCGCATGCTCCAAGTGCACACTGGCAAACCTTAACAAGTCTTGACATTGAAAATGAACAGCACAATTCATGCTTATTCTGAGCACATGAGTCAACACACTTGCTGCTAAATCTACAGTTAACATCAGCCCCTCAAGAAAACTGACATTTCTGACACCACATTTCGCCCTCTTTCACTCTTCTTTTCTCTCTTAACATACTCCCGTTCCCTGATTTCCAGTGGGTGAGGAGAGATTTGAGGTGACCTCGTTACGGAGGATGACAATACAACAAAAGAACGGGGTTATGAAATCAAGAAATTCTATTTCCACCCTCCTGGCCATTCATCTCCCTGCAATAGTAGGAAGAGGATTCATTATTTGGTACCCTCTCTCCACTATCTTATGAATTTGCATACTCTGCCTATATGGATGAGTGAGTGTGTGGGAGTATGTGTGTGTATCTTGTTGCGTTTGGCTGCACTTGTAAGAACAAAGATTGTAGCTGGGGTTAAAAGTGGGGTTTGGTCCAGGTTATGGTTAACCTCCAGGATATTAATGTCAAGTGTGTGTATGCACTTCTGTGAGAATGTGTGTGAAAATGAGAGAAAACAGAGTAATTGGGTGTCAGTGATTATGACTCTTGAAACTTTCTTGAAAGTTTCCATGAGCTGCGGCTCTGTGCACTAACATAACAACTAATGTTCTCCAGTGAGTTCCCGCCATGACAAGGGGAGCCCTGGTTTCTGGCGAGGGTGAGGGGATGCCAGACCCCCTGATCAGGCAGTCACAACTCAGGCAAGTAAAGTACAAGCTTAAAAGCAAATGTGAACCCTGAGGCCCAGAGAGCACTGTAAATCAAGTCATCAGCACAGATAGACAGAGAGAGAGAGAGAGAGAGAGAGAGAGAGAGAAAACATTTTAACATTTCAAGAGACAAAGTATGTGCGGCTGTATTATTAAAAAAGCTGTTTTCAGTTAACTATTCATGAGCATACAGTATGATACACACATTAAAGTCTGAGCATAATGCAGCACACATGGATGTTTAATGATACACAGTTCTGCATATGCTGTATGACACATGCAGGTTAATGTTAACTACACAGAGTATTTTATTAGTTTAGTGACATGATTTGTAGGTTAAACCTGTGAGAATGCATTAAAGCTTGTATCAAATGTGTTTCTGCTCTTCTTCATTATGGAAGACATTATCAACTTTTGGCCGATAATAATATATTTCTAGGCACATTTTGAGACACATTTCGAGAATTTACCATGACTCACTAAAACAACTATAAAAGAAACATTAAAGAACCATTAAAAAACAAATGGCATTGAGACAAAAGGGTACTCCTGCAATTAGGACTGCATATGCGCAAAGTTGGGAAGCTTGCAAAAGACACATTCGAAATATAAGATCCAAAATCCTGCAGCACAGAGCATTTATGCTGACCTTTAGTCCCTAGTATGGGTCAAGCTTCAAAAATGCTGGATTTCCCATAATGCAACTTAATTGTGTCACTATCAAATGGCAGTGCTATAAACGACAAAGTGAAAGGGGTCGTTCATATTGAACCGACAAATAATTATCACCTAAATCTGCCACTCCTCTCGACTAAATGGAGCTTTTAAGGGAGTTTCGGCTCATTGTTTAGCTGCTCAGCCAGCAAATTTCAGCTCTAAAAACCTACTCAACACTACCTGCCCAGAACCAGTTAGGAGCTTGCTTAAGAACATAACTGAGCATTTGGTAGTGTGTTTGCTTAGGAGTCGGTGGAGACCATAAACAGAGCTAAAAGAGAGTGACTCTTGGATGCACACTCACCAGGTGGCCAGAAACACAGCTCAGAATGAAAGGCAATGATGTTCCATAAATGCTGGATGTGTCAATAAGCAATGGTGTGCTAACAAGTTCGCCTCAATCAAAAGTTTGTGGCACCAATGTCATGTTTACAACTTGTTTTATTCCCCTTCAAAGAAACAAAAAACAGTTACTGCAGCTTTAAAACTCCTTGCCCCAGTTTGTAAAACAAACTTTATTTTCAAAATGTTAGTCTCCACGTCCAAGCCAAGATAACCCTGATGACATCATCAGGAGTCATTTTCTCTGACTTTACTGTAGAAAGCTCTATTATGAGCAACAATAAATAAATAAAAACATTACATGTGTTTTCACAGACTGTGAATCACCCCCCATGATGACATTAGGAAGCAATTAAATTTAAGGTGTAAATTGGTGGGGTGGCCCTTTAAAGAAGCATTGAAAACAGGCTTATAAACGCAGGTTTCCAAAAAAAAAAGAAAAAAAGAATGGCAGTTAACTAAACTGCTCAATCTGCAATTATGTCCTAAATGAAATGTAACATTACAACTGCTGAGAAACTGGATTCATAATTATTACATACTTCTCTGATGCAAAAATGTTGAAATATTCAGAAGTTATTTTATCTGAATTATCAAAGCAATAATTTGATGCCCCTGTCTCATTTCACATAAAATAGCAACAGTTGATGGCTGCTGATGACACAGTGTGTCAACAGGAAATAGGAAAAGAGTCACCCCACCCTCTATCCGCCCTGCGTCTCTGCTTTGGTTTCACTTGCACTCAGAATCATGCAGCACTCCAAAAGCAGGGGATTAGGGGGTGGTGGTGGTTTGTAGTGCAGGGAGACAGTGAATTTCACTGCTTGCACACACACACACACACACACACACACACACACACACACACACACACACACACACACACACACACACACACACACAGTAGCACGATGTGCACACTTGTGTATTGAGATGCTGAGTGTGTATGATCCAACAAAACATCACCCTCCCCTCTTGAAGCTTCTGAATGCGAAGACATACTTCAACATCGCCCAAGGATTTGTTAATTAGCTTGCCAACATCTGTCCTCTCAATGCAAGATGGGATTAGAATACAAAAAAAAATAACGCCCATCGTCAGATGTCAACCACCCCCCACCCCCACCTCCATAGCTCAGAGGTAAGAAGAAAAAAAAAAAGGACAAATTTTTTATGTGATAGTTCTTTAATTGATGTTAGCATGTTGCTAAATAATGCATGCCGTACTCCAGGAGAGTACTGTACAGCAATAATTTGTGTGTGTATGTGTGTCTGAATGGGAGTACTATCTACTTTGAAACTCATATCCTGCTTGTAATGTCCTCCAAGAGCCAAAGGGAATTGATGAAATGATAACTTCTGCTCTTACGGGATGATTATAGCTGTGATTAAGTTGTACGGGACAGACCCTACAGGAGATGAAGAGGAGGGCGAAATGGCGAGGAGTTCTCTCTATTCATTTCTCTGCTGGAAGCTTTGGGCACATGGAGCTCGATGTGGTCTCCCCGGACATTGACAAATTAAGTTATTACATTTATGTGAGTGTGTATGATTGATTCATCAGCCGACGCTCGCTACCAAGAGCTTCTGATTTAATTGGGGAGCTGGTGACACATGCATCTTCCTGTGATAACAGATCATTTTTTATCAAAATGAAATCACCAACCAATATTGTATACAGAACTCAATGCAGCCCTGAGTCGATGATGTACAGTTTGGTGCACGTAAAAGTCAATCCACGACAATTATTCATAATTTGAAAGGAAGAGGAAGAGGAAATATCTTGTTTGTTAATTAGCATGTAAGGCATGACACAAAATCTGTTGAAATACCACATCATTGATATTTCAGCTGCTAATACAAAATTAAGCATTCATCAGATGTTCTGGAGTGCAAATATTTTGAGTATTTAAAGCATCAAATCAACCACATTTTGAAAAACAAAGTGCAACCCAGTCTAATTTCATACTGCATAGTTTTGCATTTTAATAGATTAGTAACTCTGCCTATATTTTTTTTTATACCAATGTAACAAAAAATATTAGTTATTACTTGTAATTCAGTGTCTGTGCACTAATCAACTAAATATGAATATAGTTTTGACTTCATATGCCCATCTGCCACTAAGATTTCTGCCTAAATGTCTATGCCCGACTATCCCTTTCAGGGTTGCGGGGGGGCTGGAGCCTATCCTAGCTGTTACTGGGCGAGAGGCAGGGTACACCCAGGACCGGTCGCAGGGCAACATATATAGACATACAACCATTCATGCTCACACTCACACCTAAGGACAATTTAGAGTCACCAATTAACCTAATGAGCATGTTTTTGGTCTGTGGGAGGAAGCTGGAGTGCCCGGAGAGAACCCACGCATGCACGGGAAACTTGACACAGAAAGGCCCCGCCGACCCGTGGATCGAACCGGCGACCTTCTTGCTGTGAGGGACGCGCACTACCTGCTGTTCCACCGTGCCGCCCCACAAAAACAATCAGTTTGGCTCAATATTACTTGGATTAAGTTTTTAGAAAGCACATTTTTTTTAAATAATTTGGTGAATTGACCCTTTAAACTTTAAGTTTCTGCTTAGAACAAGGGATAATAATAGCCGTTACCTCATATCTTTTCCCTGTTCTACTCACACGGAGTCTGAGACAGTACTGAAGATATGCAGATTGTGTCTCTTTCACATAAAAATGGCAGATAATATCCCGGTTTAATGCCTGAGGTGGGATAGCATTTCTCTTAAGAGTTACACAAGTCCAATATCAGATCAAATAATCAGTGCGAAAATGTGTCATTTTCACAAATGGCACCAAGATCAGCCACTTACACCATTTGAATACATTCCAAGATGATATCATGCATGGAAAGAAACCAGACAGAAAATGTGGCAAAAAGCATGCAAATCAAAAAAAAACTGTGTTGGGCTTTTTATCTCAATATGCTGCTCCTGAGATGGGTCTACTGTAAATGGAGGCTTCCACTTGAAATGTGGATTAAGCCAGCGATAATGTGTGTTGCATCGCAGAAAGTGTAACAACCAACAATATAATTCAAAATAGAGTGCATTTGCATGAATTCTACTCACTATGTCACACGCACATCACATATATATTGTTGCCTATAGGGTCCCTGCTGAGAAGTCATAATGAGCTCTTCAACCCTGAAGAGGCAAGAATAACTCGCATGTTCTGCTGTCACTGTGACAATGAAGGGGTTTATCACTGCCAAAGGCTTGGGGGCGTGGGGGGGAGCGGAATGCACTGGGGAGATTGGGGAGGCAGGAAATACTGTATACAAAGAGAGACTGAGATAGCACGAGAGCACAACAGAAATACAAAATCTCCTCCAGCCTGCCGCGCATTCATAGCCGAGGCATGTTTCAGCATGTAGAGGAGTATCAGCTGGATTTACGCTGCTGCAGCTCGCTGAGCACTTTCAGGCAACATTTCCTACTGTGTCCCTTGCAGCAGTGCTAACCTTCTGTCCCACCTCTCTTCACACACTCGTCTTCTTTCTGTCTTGCATCTCTGCCTCTATTCTTGCATGTTGCTGCTTTCTCCCTCAGACTGTGTCAGGAGGCTAAAGAGAAATAGAGCAGACAGGGATCATCTTCACCCCCTTTTACAAGACAAACCCCCAGAGGTGACGATTGACAAAAGGCTTGACAAACACGCCCCTCAACAACCAGCTACTGCCAGGAAATTTGAGTGTTAGGTGTCTTGGCCTATACCAGACCATTAAATATATCAAACATTTAAGGTTTTCTGGGTTTTGGAGTGCTAGGCACTGCACACATTTTTGACCAACAAACATACATAGCACGCTAAGAGGATGTGCTAGAATTGAGTGGAAGAAAAGCAATTTATGCTTCACTGTCCTTCAGTTGAGTTGCAGCCTGCATTTAGTCGATGAAATGAAATTAAATCATCAAGGGTTTTTACTCTGCTCCTATCTGAAAATCAGGCCAATTCTAGCTGAGAATAATTTTCCATTAAATCAACAATCTGTGATTTCAAAATAGTTCTATGTTTTGAAGTAAATCAAACAGGTTCTTTTGAATTCAGCTTATCTTCAATATAACTGTGGTCTACTACTGAAAAAGAGTCAGTCTGCAGCCTTGCTAGCAGAATGTATGGGAAGTGTCAAGGGCAGGGACTATGTACAGGAGCTGCTATTACCAGCGGCCGAGTCAAGTCGGGTCAAGATGAGTTCACGGGTCTGTAGTGCTAAAGCAAACTTCACATGGTGTTTGTAGCACTCTTCAAGGTTGTAATGCTCCCATCTCAATCGCTGGCAGTCAGTTTGGCTTGACTCAAGAGTTTGAGGCAGTGGCTATTTCCTGGAAGCAATATGTATCAGTACAGACCTGGTACAAACCAAACTTGCTGAAGCATCAGTTGAAAAAACATGTTCATTTTTTGGCCAGATACAGTGACAGTTAATGACTTGTGTGACTATAGGCTCATGAACTGAAAACTTTAAAAAAGTCTCACCTTTACTCTCATTAACGCAGTTTAGACTAGTAAATACACCCCATCTGTCAAATTAAGATTAAGAATCTTGTAGCAAGAGGATGTTAAAGCTCTGAAAGAGGTTAAAACTGCAAATGTTTAGCTCAGTTACTTATTTCACCTGACTGCATTGTCTCTTTCCAGGCAGCAGCATCCTCCAGTCTTTTCTGTCATACCAGTTGGCTTTTTGCTGCTGTAGTGTGAGATCAGGCTTATCCAGTTCAAGGATTTTTAACCTTAATTTCTCCTCCAACATGGTCATTGCAAAAGACAGTTGCTTTGATGCTGCACTAAACTTGTTGCTAATTATAGGCAACATCACCATATTCTTGGGAACTTCTCTAATTATGTTGCATCAACATTTGTTGAATTAGATGGTGGAGTTATGAATGCAAATAACTAAGATGACTCTAAATAATACATCT